>NC_085926.1:13179500-13487500 GCF_029289425.2 Pan paniscus
TACATTTCACACACATGTTGCACTGTTTCATCAGCTCTTGATCAGTTACTGCCTTGCTGTTTTGACTCTGGGCGAGTCACTAAACCTCTCTGTGCTTCCTTGTTCTCATTTCTAAGTTAGAAATGATAATTTCTTGGGACGATCCAATGAGATCACAGGCATAGAAGGGTGAGTTAACAGTGGAAAGCCGTAACATGCACCTGGAAACAAAAGTATCAGCAAGATGGGGAAATCGAGCCAGGACCCCATTCCTAGTCCCTGAGTCCTGCCTCACTGCACAGCTTCAATGACAAGCAGCTGCATTCGACTCACTTTTGGGGGCACTGCCTGTGAGTTATGCCATTTACTCTGCACAACAAATGCGTGAGGTGAGTCTCACTCTTCCATCTGCAGCAGGGGGAACTGGTGGTCCTCAAAGAAACAGAAGTCGGCTCCCCCAAGGCCACATGGCCAGGAAGGACGGTGACCGGAGCTCAGACTCCAAGCTCCCAACCTTCCCTCTGTACCCACCAGTTCCCCTGTGCCCTTGTGTGCTGTTTCCAAGCTGGGCAGGAGTCCTGGGGAGGAGACATTGGGAAAGGCTGATTTAACATTTCTTTCTTCTTTTTTAGAGACAGGTCTCACTCTGTCACCCAGGCTGGAGTGCAGTAATGCGATCATAGCTCACTGCAGCCTCGAACTCCTGGGCTCCAGTGATCCTCCCACCTCAGCCACCTGACTAGCTGGAACTATAATTGCATACCACCAGGGCCAGCTAATTTTATTTATTTATTTATTTATTTTTGGTAGAGATGAGGTCTTGCTATGTTGCTCAGGCTGGTCTCGAACTCCCAGCCTCAAGCAATCCTCCTGCCTCGGCCACCCAAAGTGCTGGGATTATGGGCCTGAGCCACCGTGCCCAGACTGCTTTAAGATTTCATATGCAAAGAGTAGACCCACGGGGTCACAGGCATGGCCACAACAGCCAGTATCCTGGAGAGAAGCACTACATTTTTCCCCATGATTCAAGACCAAAGCTTTGTCCAGAGGGGAAACAGCATTTTCATTTCCAGGATTCCAATACACAGAAATCACAGCCATTAATTTAGCCTCAATGCCATGCATCTGTGTTGCTGAGAGAGTTCATTTATAGTCATAAACCTTGTGGCTTTTTGGATAGCTTTGTTACATCAAAATCCTGCTAGTTAGGACAAATGGGAAAATAATGTGGGGAAAATTATTGTGGAGTACTTTAAAAGAAATACTACATTATTTTCCAATCCACAGTGACACTCCAGCCAACTGCAGCTGCTGCCAAGAGGAGTCTTGCTTCAGTGATCAGACGTTGTCTCTATCCATTCATTCTACCACGTGCAAAAGTCTGTGCTGGCACCTCAGACCCATTAGGATGGCTCCTATCAAAAAACAGATGCTAACAATTGTTGCAAGGATGTGAAGAAATTGGAATCCTTGTGTACTGGTGATGGTAATGAAAAATGGTGCCACTGTTATAAAACCAGTATGGTGGTTCCTCAAAAAATTAAGCACAGAATTAATGTATGATCCAGCAACCCCTCTTCTGGGTATATATAGGAAAGAAACGAAAGTTGGGTCTCAAAAAGATCTTTGTACATCCACATGAATAGCAGCATTACTCAAAACAGCTACAGTGTGGAAGCAACCCAAGTGACCGTTGATGGAGGAGTAAACAGAATGTGGTGCACCCATCCTTATAGTCAGCCTTAAAAAGGAAGGAAATTCAACATGGATGAACCTTGAGGACGTTACTCTAGGTGACATAAGCCAGTCACAAAAGAATAAATACTGTGTGACTGCCCCTAGATGAGGTCCCTGGAGTAGTCAAACTCATGGAGACAGAAAGTGGAATGGTGGGTGCCTAGGGCTGGGGGAGGAGGCATAGGGAGTCGGTGTTTCATGGGGACAGAGTTTCAGTGTGGGAAAATGAAAAGTTCTGGAGATAGATGGTAGTGACGGTTGTATGACAATGTGAATGTACTAATACCCCTGAACCGTACACTCAAAGATGGTTACGATGGTCAATTTTATGTTATCTGCATTGCACCGCAATAAAAAAGCCTGTGCTGGACCCCTACTGTGAGGGCTGGAAAGACTCAAAGATGGTTACAATGGTCAATTTTATGTTATCTGCATTGCACCGCGATAAAAAAGCCTGTGCTGGACCCCTACTGTGAGGGATGGAAAGAGTCATATCACACTGTCAATGTCCTTTACGCGTGCTCAGTGTGCTGGGCGCCATTCTGAGCATGCTACATGCAGCACCTTGTGTGTTCCCCACAGTGCCCTGTAAGTTGTGTGCTCTGGTTGTGCCCATTCACAGATGGCCCTCTGCCTGGCTCTGTGTCCTAGGAGGCTGACCTCCACATAGTGCGTCACCCAGCTCCGCTGCTCTCTTGGCTGACTCTTTGAGCCAACACAAGGCACCAGCAGGAGGTGGGAAGAACGGAGGAGAGGCCGGGGTATTCATTCCTGCTGCTCATTCGGTTCCATTACCACCACCACACACACACACACTCTCATGCTCACACATGCACACACACACATACATGCACACACACACAACTCACCCACACAGGCACACAGACCACAGGTGCTGCCCCTGCAGCCGAGGCGTAGCAAGGGTTCCCACTGCCACTAGTCCCTGGAAGCTGCACGGCCCTTGTTGGTTTTCTTCACCTCGCACAACACTGGAAGTTGTCCCTTTGTTAAACTGCGCTCCTCAGTTCCCCAGAACCCCATAGCCCATCTCTCTGCCCACATGCACAGGACAAATTCCTGTAGTGGGCACCCCCAGATTCCAGAGACTCCCAAGCCTGTCCTGGTGATGCCCCTGCCCCAGGCCCGTGGCAGGAACAGGAGGTCTGCGGGGTGCCCGGGACACAGGAAACACACCGGAGAGGCAAGGAGTGGCTGCTCCACGAATCAGCAAACCCCACCAGCAGCCGAAACACTGCACTTGCGGTACCCTTAGTCACACGCGCACAGAGAGGATGTGGTGGGTCTCAAAGCAAGTCAGGGAGCCCTGTGCTGGCAAATGATGGGCAGATAACCACTGGTGGAAGAGACTGACAGCCCCTGCCCATCAGCCAGACTGAGTCACATGGCCCCATGTCCAAGAATTCATCCTTCCCTCCCTGCTTCCTCTCATGGTTCCTCACATTTACTGAGCACCTATCACGTGCGGGGCCCTGAGCGTGCCAGTGAACAGACGGAGGCTTGGGCAGGGGTATGTGGGGCCTGGCAGACCCCGTCCCAGGCTGGGACTTGGCTTTCCTGCCCTAGGCCCCTGGCCTGTCTCCAGGTGAGCCAAAGGTAGAACTGGGCTCAGAATGTCCCCAGCTCCCCCTCCCCCCGCCCATCTGTGAACCCCCTCCAGGGTGGGGCTGTCCGGCCTTCAGAAGGGAGGACGCAGGCACTCTACATCTTCATGGGCCGCAGGGGTAACTCTCCACCGGGCAGGGAAGACGCCAAGCCCAGGGAGAGCTGCGGAGAGCTGGGACCCCGCGTGCAGCCTCACACCCGCCCGCCGCCTCCGCGTGCGACTGTCATCGAGGAAAACCTCAGTGAGCAGCGCGGGCGCCAGCGCCAGGACGGGGGTGGATTCAAATGAGCGCTGGTGCCCACTGACTCCCCCGATGATCCCAGCCAAGAGAGACGGAGAAACGGAGAAACGGCAGAGTCACACCTGTACGACAGAGCACCGCCCCACATCGGCCGAGGTTCGCCAAGCCTCTTCAGAGCACTGTCGCACTTCCGCCTCCCACGGTCCAGCAAGGCAGGAGCTGCTCGTAACCTTGGCTCCCAGCCTAGAAGATGGAGGCCGGGGCCGCCCACCGCTAGCGAGAGTGGCTCACGCTGCGCCTCAGCTGTCCCATCTCTGCAATGGGGACGGCGGCGCTCAGCCTTCCGGAGCTTCGGGGGGATCGCCCGGGATTCCTGGGCGGAAAAGGCCCAGCGCTGTTAAGGGCACGCAGTAGGCGCTCAGAAGGGGCGGCTCGGGTCCCTGTCCTGCGCGTTCGTGCTGTCCGTTTTCTCTTTCTATCTCTTTCTTTCTCTCTTACTTTCTTTCCTTCCTTCCTTCCTTCCTTCCTTCTTTTTCTTTCTGTGTTTCTTTCTATCTTTCTTTCTGTCTATCTTTCTTTCTGTCTTTCTTTTCTTTCTTTTTTTGACGGAGTTTCACTCTTGTTGCCCAAGCTGGAGTGCAATGGCGCGATCTCGGCCCACTGCAACCTCTGCCTCCTGGGTTCAAATGATTCTCCTGCCTCAGCCTCCCGAGCGGCTGGGATTACAGGCGCGCACCACCACGCCGGGCTTTTTGTATTTTTAGTAGAAAAGGGGTTTCACCATGTTAGCCAGGCTGGTCTCGAACTCCCGATCTCAGGTGATCTGCCCTCCTCGACCTCCCAAAGTGCTGGGATTACAGGTGTGAGCCACCGCGCCTGGCCTGTGCTGTCCGTTTTCTACAGCTCTGAGCAGAAAATGCTTTCCTGCGCTGACTTGGTACTGCTACCACGAACTGCCCAGCGCACATCTCCCACCCCACCCCGAACAGGAAGGCCACAGCAGCAAGCCGACGTGTTCATGTTCTCAAAATTGGACCCCCTAAACCACAAGGAACCATTCTGTGCCATAAGCTCACCTCCACCTGGGATACAACAGACTAGTTCAGTCACTCAGCCCAGCTCAGAAGCACCAGACAGGACTGTGAACACCCACCTGTGCCCAGGCTCCAGTACCAGGAAACAGCTGCCACAAATCTGAAACGTTCCTGTTAGTCCCATCTGAGATGCTTCCGGACCACCTCATCCTTCCTTCTCTCCCTCCATCTACCTGCCCATCTACCTATTCCTCCTTCCTTCCCTCCCTCCCTCTATCCATCCACCCACCCATCCACCCATCCATCCTTCCCTCCCTCTACTGATCCACCCTTCATCTTTCTATCCCTTTCTCCCTCCTTCCTGCCCTCCACCCATACATCCCTCCATCCATCCATCTCTTCACCCCTCCATCCACTCATCCATCCATCCAAACATCCATCCACTCCTCCACCCATCCAGCCACCTATCCATCCAACTATCCCTTCATCCACCCATCCATCTCCCCTCCACCCCCCATCCATCCCTCAATCCACTTGTCCATCACTCTACCCACCCATCCATCCTTCCATCCAACCATCCATCCATGCCTCCACCCATCCATCCAACTATCCCTTCATCCACTCATTGATCCCCCCATTCATCCACCATCCCCCATCCATCCAGCCATCCATCCCTCAATCCACTTATCCATCACTCCACCCACCCATCCATCCCGCCATCCATTCATCTATTCCTCCTTTCATCTACTCATCCATCTCTCCATCCACCCATCCATCTCCCATCCCCCCATCTGCCCATCCATCACTCCTCCCACCCATCTATCTCTCCATCCGGTCAACCATTCCTCCATCCACCCATCTAGCTCTCCATCCATCCACTCATCAATCCCTCCATCCACCTATCCATCCGTCCATCCACCCATCCACCCCTCCATCCACCCATCCACCCCTCCATCCACCCATCCACCCCTCCATCCACCCATCTTATGTATGTATAGGACAAAACATGGTGTATATAGGGTGTGGCACTAACAGAGATTTCAGGCATCTACTAGGGGTTGAAACACATCCCCCTTGGATAAGGTGGGGGGGCGGTGCTGTACAGATATTTCACAAAAGAGGAAAGTCTAATGGCTGGGAGACCCATGACAAGACGCTCTACATCCTTAATCATTAGGAAAATGCAAAAGAACACCACAATGAGACACCACGATATGCCCATCAGAGTGGCTAAAATTAACAAGACTAAAAACACCAAATGAATGTAGTTGATATGTTCATCTCCATAGGCACATATGACCGTAAAAACTCATGAGTTTGCAGCTAAGATGTGTGCCCTTTGTTACACATGAGCTATACCTTAATTAAAATTTTGCAAATCACTAGCAAAACTTTTTAAAAATCATATGCATTATATAACAAAGCAAACCAGAACAGAGCCAGGGCAGGATGAATGTAAGATGGACAGCGGTCACCTGTGGGAAAGGAGGCAGGTGGGATGGTGAGGGCACATGGGGAGACGCAGCTTACAGACACTAAGCTGGTGAGTGCACATCTTGGTATTTATTTGTGTATTGCTATCATAAATAAACGGGGCCAGGCATGGACCAATGATGGGAGGGAGGCATGAACCAAGAGTTATGATGGCTGCATTCCGTGTACCTGAGGTCCTGGGTGGGTGAGTAGGAGGGAGAAGGTGGGCCCCGAAGCAGCCTCAGGTCAGAGCCAGTCACAACCTGATCCCCAGCTCCCGGCACCTCCCGCCTCCTGGTTAGCCACACCTGCACTGGTCATTTCCCATCTCTAGCATATTAGCCAGGACAGCATCTGAGCTTCGTAGACCTGGGCAGGGCTGTTGGGAGTTGCTGGCCATGACAATTTCTACTACTGCATCGTGGGACCACCCAACTTGTGCCCTCACCACCCACCTATCCTTGTCACCTGATGTCTAACAAGCATCTCTGGCTGAACACACCCAGACCAAGCTCTTGACCCTGACCTTCCCCACCTCCACTCAAACCTTCCCACCAGATTCCTCCTGGCTTGTTTCCCTCCCACAACATCCAGCCATGTCGGCAGGTCCTAACAGCTTCCGCTCCAACACCCATCGCCAATCTGCCTACTTCTCCCCCTCCATGGCCACCTCCCTGACCCAAGCCCCGTCTTCTCTGCCAGGTCCCTGGGACGGCTTCCCTCTGGCCACCCCCACACCCCCTGCTGCCATTCTAACTCTCCCCATGACACAACCCGCCAGAGCACTCTGGCAATGTCACCACCCACTGCCAACGTGCCAGTGGGTTCCCTTCGTACTCCACGCCAGTTCCCATTCGCAGCCCAGTCAAGAGGATTTGGCGTCATCTGGGTCTGTCTCCTGCCCCAGGCTCTGCCCTGGCCTCCCTGAGGCTCCTCACTTGTCCCCACCCCAGAGCCTCTGCACCCAGGGCTCCTTCGGCCCTCAGATTCCTGCAGGGGCTTATCCCTGCCATCAGCCGGCCACGCCATCGCCAGCTCTCCCGGGAGGCTCTCTCTCACCATCGCATCTAAACCAACCATCCCTGCCACCCGGCCACGTGGTCCGGCCAGCCTTGTGTGGTCCCCATACACTGACCAGCCTTCCCTCCTGCCTTTGTGCTGAATTGTTTACTCCATTTATCTCTCCTCACTGCAACATCAGCTCCAAGAGAGAGCAGAGCTTTGTCACTACGGAACCCCCAGCATGGCACATAGCAGTTGCTCAACAAATGCACCTTGAATGAACGAATAAATCACTGTATGTTTCTATCACAGACATCTTTCTATGATTCATTAAACAATGAGTTTCCCAAATAATTCAACTTAAAAATTTGTAAGTAGATAGTGACTCAGAACATGGTAAGACTTGGGTGGGTGGGTGGCCAGACAGATGGAGCAAAACAATGAGTGACAAGACACTGCATGGCCACTAGATCTGGAGCAGCCACTTGGGGCTTAACTGAGCAGGGCAGGCTGGAGAATGCCTTGGGAGACACATCCTCCCCAAATACCTTCCCTAGAACACAGCCTTTGGTGCCTCCCACTCTACAGAGAAAAGGAGCTACTCCAAAGGGCACACAGGGCCCTTCCGGATCAGGCCACCAGCATCTTCTCCAGCCCCAGATCCCAGAACTGCTCTAAGAGCCTTAGCTCATTGGCCACGTCTCCATGCCTCTGCAAAGCTGTGCCTCCTTCCATCCCTCGTCCACCTGGTGAACTCCTGTTCACCTGTAACAACCCAGGCTCGGGAACCCACCCAGGGACACCTCCTTTTATCTCCCCAGAGCCCAAGCCCCTCAAACCCACATCTGCCTTGGTCCCCGATCCCAGCATTCTTGATGGATTCATTTGCATGTCTGTTCCCCAGATGAGCTCTGGCCTGACCCATAGCCAGCTCTGGCTCAATGGTTTTGAGGGAGGGAACGAATGAGCAGTTTCAGGAGTGAAGTGGTGCCAGGCTCTGCCCACAGTCAGCCAGTCTGCTGATTCGAGAGGAGCCCCCAACTCCGACCCCCTTCATGTTCCAGCCATGTTCCCTCCCCAGGCTGCCCGCACTCACTCCACCCTGGAGTATGAGCTCGCAGCATGCACCCCTGCGCGCTCACTGCCCTGCCGTGGAGTGCCTGGGGGCTGCCCCGGGATGGGGAGGCCACATCTGAAGTCAGGGGTCAGCCCTGACCAGGGGCCAGTTCAAAGTCAGTGGGGTGGGCAAGAGTCACGCCAAGACCAACACCCCAAGGAAGCAGTGTGTGAACCAGCAGCACCTTCTGGGCTCAGAGCAAGTGACTCAGACCACCGACTGTCCTGGCTGCCTGGACTGCGGTGCCACTTGTCATCAGAGGGATGGCTGTTGTCCCTTTGGCTGAGCCCAGGCGAGGCAGCCAGTTTATATTCAGGGGCAGGGACACATGTGGGCAGACACTGGACTCACATTTGGCAGGCGAGAGGCACGCAGCCCACGAGGCCCCAAGAAACTAAACCCTCCCGTTCCCAATTCAGGTACAAAGAGAGATGGAGGCAAATGGTGTCCACTAGTCCAGTTGCACTTGCTTGCTCTATCTCCATCTCTCTCCCTCCCTCTCCAATACGGTAAATTAGCATAGATTAAATGTGCCTGGCCTGCAATTCCCTGTAATGTATTCCTTTCCAAGGGCCCAGCTAAACCGATAGCCAATATTTGCTGCACAGCTGCAGAATCATTCCCCAAGGCCTCCATGCATGCCGGCTTCCTCGCGCAGGCTGTGCTGGGGCCTCCTTCCAGACCAGTGCAGCTTGGGCAATTCAAGGGAAGCATCGGCTCTCACAGCCCAGCACCCCCATGCCCTCCCTGCCCTCCCATGTGCCTGGGGCTAGGCTCTCCCTGCAGCACACCCCTGCCTCCGTGCCCTCTCGGGCCACACTGAAGGTCTCTAGTTGGCCTGCACTTCGGATTTTTAATACCAGCTGCCTATGCTGGGGGGCTCTCCAACTCTAAGTCCACAGCTCCTTCCTCCCGAGAGCCTGAGCATGAATAATCCACTGCATCCCAGGGAGGATGGGCCAGTTCTGGATGCTGCTGTGCGTGCTCCCTTGGGAATTCTTTCGCACTTTCCAAGAGCACCGCAGCAGCCCGACACCCAGCACTGGGGCTGAGTCCCTCACATGCTCCCAGGGCTCCAGCCCCACCATCCTCCAACCTTCCCCATTGCTATGCAGTGGGGGCATTACCCACACATCACTTATTTTCCTGCAGTGGGAGGCTCAGGAGTCTCAGCCCAGCAATGTCATAGGCTCGCTGTGTGACCTTGAGCAGGTCACTTCACTCCTCTGAGCCTCTGAGTCCCGGTTCTCAGCCCAGGGAGTTAGTGGGGAGGCAGCCGAGCCTGGTGAATGAACATCAACCTCGGACACAAACGCACCAGGTTTTTAATCCTGGCTTCATCAAATGCCACTTACATGGCTTGGGCTGTGTGGCCTGGCTGTGGTATCCCCGAGGCTGGGGGGACCCAGTGAGGTAGAATGAACGCCAAGTGCCCGGCACAGGGTAGGTCGTGCCCTTATCCTCGGGTGCCCTCGCAGGGCTCCAGTTCGGCCTCTCATGTAGCCCCACACACTCATTGCAGGAGGATGTTTCACACAGCTGGCAGGGGTTGCACCTCCCTGGGCTGCCCAGGGAAGGGAACCGCAATCTCCAAGCCCCCACTGCCACCTCCACTGCAGAGGCACCAGCTGCCAGGCCACCCGCCACTCCCCTGGGATAATTGCCTGCAGTGCTCAGAAGGAGGGGGTTGATGCGTGTCCACGCGGCTTAACCCCAGGAGCTCCAGCAACTACTCTAGATTATCCCAATCTCTGCAGATAAAGCCAGGCCCCTGGAAACTGCAGGCAGACACATGCCACAGCCACTGGAGTCCACTAACAGCCGGGGCTCCTCTGCTCTGAGTTTTCCTAAGAAGGAGAGTGTCTCGGGGGCCGATCTCCACGGAGCTGAGTGGGCTTCAGGCAGCCTCAGGAGTCATGTGTGTTTCTCCCTGTGCCCACCCCGATGCGGACATTCCTAGGGGAGAAGGGGAAGGAGGCAGGCCCTGAGGCCTTGTAAACAAACGCCATCCACATGGAGGGCACGGCCCACTGTGGACTGAAAGGAACATGGCCAGTCAATGACTCCGGGAGGCCGAGTGGGAGGCGAGGAGGCTGTGACTCTATAAACACAGCAGCACAGACCCCGGATGCCTCCCTCTGGAAAGATCATCATGTACTATCACTCGAGAGAGACAAGAGTCTGCTAGAAGGTAGAGACCTTGTATGCTGTTCCCTGATGCATCCTCTGGCTAGCAGTGCCTGACACACAGTAGGTGTGCAGTAAAGGTGTGTCGGATGACTGAGTGATCTCCACCCTCATGGAGCTCACAGTCTGTGTGGACAAGACACAGGGCAGGAGAACAGTGTAAGCACAGCCTGAAGAAATGAGGATCCAGCCTCTGCTTTCACACCTGTGATGACGGGGGTCTCACCACCTCCTCGACAGCAATGAACATGAAAGGCCTTCTTGGCAGCGAGCTCTTCATCCTGTCGCTCCTGAACCCAGGACTTCTAATAGCGTGCCCATGAAATTTACTGAATTAGGAAGGGAGGGAGGAAATATTCCTGCCTGAGGTCTCTGTTTTCTGGGCCCCCACGGGCCCCCTCTGCCCCCTGCCCCAGGTCACCTTACAAAGACCCCAACTCAGGGTCTGGGCTCTTCAGGCATCCACCCCCAAGCCCCTTTTGGGAGCAGTGTCTTCAGCCACCTCCCTGGACGCCCCTCCCCTAGTAGGAGCCCACAGGGCCGGCAGGCGAGTCACCATCCTTGCCTCTCCATGGCCCCAAAAGAAAGTCTGATCCCCTCAGCCTATCCCTGAAGGCCAGGCCAGGACCCACGAACTGGCACCACCCCAGCCCTGTTCAGCCACCCAAATCTAGGTGCCCAGCCTCCAGGCCTTTGCCCTGGAACTTCCCTCTTCCTGGAAGGCCCTCTCTCCCTGCCCCCATCCTGGCAGATGAAATCCCTAAAAGCCCACGGCAAATGCCGCACCCTCCATGCAGCCCTCGCCCACCCTCGCAGGCACAGTCCCTCCACGCTGGTTTCGTGTCCACAGAACCTTTCCGTGGCCAGAGGACCCGAGACCCCCACGGCCCTGTGTTTTTGAGCCCCTGTGGGCTCTGGCGCGTGTCGGTGCCCAGCCTCTGTGAGAGGCTGTAGCGGTGGCTCAGCAGCTCTGGAGTCAGGCAGTCCAGAGTCTGAATGCTGCCTCTGCCCCATTGTGTGCTGTGCCTCTGAGGGGCAGGTTTCTTAACCTCTCTGAGCCTCAGTTTTCTCAGCTGTAAAGTGTAGCTAATCGTACCCTCCCACCAAGGTTGTTGTGCTATCAGCTCTCTATTCTCTCTGCCTCCTCTGCCCCAGCCCCTGCAACCACTCACTAATCTGCTTTCTGTCTCTACAGTTTTCTCTATTCTGGACATTTCATATAAATGGAATCGTAAAATATGTGGACTTTTGTGAATGGCTTCTTGCATCTAGCATGTTTTTAGGGCTCACCCATGTTGTAGCATGTATCAGGACTTCATTCTTTACACGGCTGAATAATATTCCACTGTGTGGAGAGACCACAGTGTGTTCATTCATCAACTGACGGACATTTGTGTTGTTTCCACTTTCTGGTTATTATGAATAATGCTGTTACAAACATTTAAGGATGAATTCTGTAGGTTTTCATCTCTCCTGGGTAGAGGCCCTGGAGTGGAATTGCCAGGTCACAGGGTAACACATGTCTAACTGCTCAAGGTGCTGCCGGACTGTCTTCCAAAGCAGTTATAGCATTTCACATTCTCACCCACAATGCATGAGGGCTCGTTTCTCCACGTCCTCATCTCCTCATCAACACTTGTCATTGTCTGACTTTTTGAGTAGCGCCATCCTGGTGGTGGTAGCGGCACCTCCTTGTGGTTTTGATTTGCCTTTCCTTGGTGGCTAATGACAGCAAGCATCTTCTCACATGTGTACTGGTCACTGGTGTATCTTGTCTGGACACATGTCTATTCCAGTCCTTGGCCCATTTTAAAATCAGGTGATTTTTGTCATTGCTTTGACTGCTTTTTAGTTGAGTTGTCTTTTTGTTATTGAGTTATAAGAGCTCTTTATACATTCTAGGTTCAAGTCTCTTATCAAATATATGATTTGCAAATATTTTCTTCCTTTCTGCAGTTGTCTTTTCACTTTCTGGATAATATTCTTTGAAGCATAAACGTTTTTAACTTTGATGGGGTCCAATTTATCTACTTCTTTTGTTGCTCATGCTTTTCATGTCATGTCTAAGAATCCTTTGCCAAACCCAAGGCCATGAAGATTTACTCCTAAGTTTTCTTGTATTTTATCAATTTTAGTTCTGACATTTAGTTACATTTTGAGTTAATTTTTTGTTTATGGCCTGAAGCAAGAGTCCAGATTCATTCTTTTAAAAGTGGATATCTAATTGTGCCAGCAGCATTTGTTGAGGAGGTTATTCTTTCCCCACTGAGCCATCTTGGCCCCCTGTGTATGGGTTGATTTCTGGATTCCCAATTTTATTCCATCCATCTAGATGTCCTTCCTGTTTCGGTACCATATAGTATTGATGATGACTGTTGGTTTATAGTAACTTGGACATCGGGAGTTGTGGGATCCCCTACTTTGTTCTTCTTTTTCAGGACCATTTTGGCTACCCTGGGCTCCTTGAGCTTCTCTGTGAATTATGGAATCAGCTCATCACCCATGTTCTTGGAACCTGAAGGCAGGATTTTATCCATGGCTCCTTCAACTTTATGTCCTTCACTTTCAGCCATGTTTTTAGCCATGAAAGATCATATTAAACCTGCTGAAATCCAAACAATCCGCACATTTAGTAATTACCAGACTGCAAGCTAAGCAATTACCACCACATGACCGGGCCAGTGTGAGTGGCTCCCAGGGATGTGAGTGGGTCGCAGGGATGGGATTGGGAACATCAAGGTAGAAAAGATGCTGCACATGGCTGCAAGGAAAGGAAATAAGTGCCTAGGCCATCTCAGGAATGGCCATCACCTGCCCACCTGCCTGGCACCAAAACCAGGGGCCAGGCACCATCCTGGGCTCGTATCCACAGCCAGTTAGCCACTGAGCCTCACTGATTCTGCCGCCCAGAAGTCCTATCTAGGGCCCTCTCCCAACCCCAACCTGGACCCATCGCTCTCCCCCGGGCTCTTCCTGGTCCCTCCCCACCACCCGGCTCCTTCCTCTGATAGGCCTGTCCCCTGTGTCCCTGTCCACTGTGCTCTGTCCACACGGCCCAGCCCCTCCTGGCCTTTGCTATACTGGTCTCTCTGCTCCAGTGTCATTCTCCCCTCCCGCCAAAGGGTCCCAACCCTTAACATGACGAACCCCTCTCTTACCCTTCTAGTCGCACTGCAGGGGCTTCTAAGCCTTTGAGAGCCAACCTGCCCTGGCCGGGTGAGACTAACCCTGTCTGAGTCATTAACATCAGCCTTCTGCAGAGGACCCGGAACACCACATCTGCTGCTCCCGACACCCTTGTCCAGGAGCTGCCCAGGCCGACTCCTCACCCCGTCCCACAGCCAGCACAGGCAGGCACACGGCAGGGCTGCAGCGAGCTCGAGCCAGAACTCTGGCCGTGGCCCCCTGCCTTGAATCTGGGACATGTCCCTCCTCGTAGCCCTCCTTCCTCCAAGAAACAAATGGGAAACTCCCTTTCACGGCTTCCATTGCACGTGGGTGCAGCCTGGGGCCTCTCACTGCCAGGTGGACGAACCAGGGCAGGAATCCTAGCAGAAGCCTGTGAGGTGAGGAGGGGGCACCTCCAGGAATCCACCCTGGCAAGAGCAGGGCCACGGTGCCATCAAGGGGCCACTATGGCACATGAGCTGGTGTCCGGTGGAGCACGGTCTCCAGGGAGCGGTGTTGAGGTCTCAGCTGGGCACCATGCCTGACCATGCAGCTGGTTTTCTGACCTTCCAGATGGTGTGTGGCACCTGGCATTCTGGAACTTCTCTTTCTGTGTAAAGAGCAAGAGCAGGTCCCAGTGTTTGCAGCTGAGCGCCAGGACCGACGTCGGGCTCTGCTGAGCACTAGCCGAATGAACAGGCACCCGAGTGAACGGATGAGTGGAATTTACTGCACCCATAAGTAGAATCTTGAGCCCTGTGCCTGGCCTAGACTAGGCCCTCAGACATGGTTCAGGGCTGGCAGGATGAGTAAGTGCCTACTGAATGCAAAGGCTGCAGAGGCGAGAGGCAGATGGTGGGGATGCAGCTCCTTGTGCACCGTCTGGCAAGGGAAGAGAAGGTGACTCTTTACCACCAAGCCCTCCCCTGTGCCAGGCTCCTGCGGTACACAAGACAGGAGCATGGAGGAAAATAAAACCAAGCCTCCGCCAGTGGGATGGAAAAGGTTTCCAAATAAACCAGCGGCCAATGGCTGACCAGAGGCCTTGCCCAGAGGACAGAGAAATCCACACGGCTGCCTGATGAAATCGAGAGGACACGCCAACTAGATTAGCACAGATCATCAGCCTACGACCAAGGTACCAGCTCCAGGAGCACATGGAGCTTTGGCGCCCACCTTCAGGCTCTGGCCATGCCAGACATCATGAAGGGCAGCCTCAGGCTCCCTCAGAAAAGCAAAGAACAAGAACTGCAAGAGTTTCGTTTAAAATCCATGTTAAGTCTGAACAGCTTCACAATTGTAATTAGCCAGACAGAGCTCTCTGCACATTTGAGGGGCTTGATAAATGCCTCTTTGGTCCTGGGGCCGAGGGAGGCAAAGTTGCACAGATAATAAAACACCAGGGCATTACCAAATCTTCTCAGCATGGATGACACATGGATGTGTTGATGGGGCCCAGAGAAGGCCGACATGGCCACTGCACTCCACCCCTGGCACAGGCTGGGCAGAGAGGCCGGTACGATCAGCAATTCCCACACAAGCTCAGAGCCCCTCCACAGTGGCTGATGCCATATAGCTGGGGAGCGGCTGGGCTGAGAGGAGAGCCCGTTTCTCAAACGTCTCCTGTTGAGAAGGGCCAGGGACCTTCAGGCAGGATCTGCTGTGGAGCTCACAAAACAAGTATCCTCCAAGCCCCAGAGCAGACCAGGCCCGGGGCTTCCAAACCAAATCTCTGTCTCAGCCCTCACAGCCAAAGTCTGCTTTCTTAGTGATTCCTAAACATCCAGACACCATGTGCAGGGGATGATGCCCTCAAAGACGGGTAGAGCCACTTCCTGGGGCTGGGCAGGCCCTCCAGAGCTCTGTCCAACACCTATTGGAAATGCCTTTAAGTGGGCGTGTCCTTTGGCCATTCTAGGAATCTATCCAAAGGACACAGTCATTGCACAAAGATGCAAAGCTTGGCAGTGACCAATTGCTCAACGGTAGGAGGTTGCATATATAATAACAGCACCCATGCAGTGTGGGAAAACAGGCAGCCAACAGCGCAGCTGTAGAACAGCATTTCCCAACCAGCATCCCCTACACCAGCAGCCCCATGTGAGCTCCCAGAGGAACACATGGTCAAATATGTTTAGGACTCATTACCCAGCAGGGGACAGGGGGCCCTCGGAAGGGGCCACTTGAGCCAGCCACATGAAGGGACGGCTTACAGAGGGCAGGTGAGGGCAGGGAGCCACCCAGAGACACACCCAGGGCTAGCAGAGCGACGAGCTGCCCACTCCCTGAACCCAAAGGGATTGCAGAGGGGAGCTGTGGCTGGGGACAGAGGGACCGCAGGAGGGGCTAGAGAAATGAATATCCCAGCCTCTTTCCATCCTGCCCACTGATCTCCCATCAGTAAACCCACCAGAAAGCTGGAGGGTGCGGAAGCCAGTGAGAGAGGGCATCCCTCCAGGGCACAGAGTATGGTGAGCAGTGGACAGTGGGTCCAGACAGACAGATGGACAGAACACCCGGATGCACTCTCTTCCCCGTGGAGAAACAAAATGCTATTCTATTCATTAGCACATGGAATACACACATTTAACTTCACTTACCCCTGCCCACTCCCGAACATATGGACCCTTTCTCCCGATGAGTTTAGGTCACACTGACCTAGAAGAGTTAATGGCATAGGACACAGCATATCACGACGCAGGCAAGGTGAACACACTGCAAAACTTAGCTGATGACAGGAGCCCAAGGGTGGTGACAAAGGATTTGCCATGGAGAAGAGCCCTGAAGGACATTCTCCCCCATTACAGATGACAAAAGATGGTTTTGATTTTATTCTTAGTGCTTTTAAAAAAAAAATCCAACTGAACAGAGTGAACCTGACTCAGGCTTTTTTGCTTGTTTTGTTTTACAATTCAATGACTTTTGTAACTTTCACTGAATGGTGCAATTACCACCATAATGTTAGATTTACAATGTTTTCTTCTCCCAGTGAGATCCCTCATGCATTTACATCCACTGCATTCCCTTATCCATCTTCAGCCCCCAGCAATCACTAATCTACTTCTATCTCTATGGGGTTGCCTTTTCAGGACTTCCATATGCCACAGTCTGGTGGCGGGGCTTCCTCCACTTGGCATTGTGTTTTTGAGGTTTATCCATGACATAGTGTGCACCAGCAGATCGTTCCTTTTCAGGGCTGAGTAGTAGTCCACTGTGTGGAAGTACCAAGTTTTCTCTCCATTCACACCATTTTTTTCACAATGCTTCTGCCTTAAACCACTGGGAGGGACTTGCTCTCCAGAAAGAGGGCATAATGGAGGCACCTCCACAGCCGGTCCAGAAGCCTTGGGTCTGGCTGGCTCCAAATTTCCCCAACTTGATTCATTCTAGGCCCCATCTCCAGTTTTGTGCCATGTCCCTATAAACTACTTAGTATTTTCCTTTAAATTGCCTCACTCCTTTACTTAAATGTATTTTGAAAAGAAAATTCACTTTTATTTATATTCACACTTTAAATGTAAAATACTATCATTACTTGAAATAGAAAAGAATGCTCAAAATAATACCAGGAACACAAAACAATGACATCACATTCTTGCTCCAGACTCTTGCTGTTTCACCCCAAGCTGATCCCTGAAAGAGGCCCAGACACCAGACTGGCACCAAACTGAGCCACTGTCCCACACAGAACCAGAAGAGCTGGAACGACCTGGGATGTAATGACCTGACCTCTACACAGCACCCGAAGCATCTAGAAGCAGCACCATCATCACATGCTAGCCCCCACCTAAAGTCAGGTGCACCCCTGGCTTCCGAGGCCCCCTGGCAGCTCCGGCATTCTAGGATTCCAGGATTCCCACATGCAGAGGCTGGGAACCTTGACAAAGCTGTGTCGGGGGTGGGAGCAGGAGTGACCTAGCACCTCCTGTGTGCTGACTTCCCTCCACATGCACCTGTGGTGCTCCCAGGTGTGCAAGGCCTGGGGCAAGGCATGGGTGGGGAGCGGCTGGACCTGGCTGTGCTGAATCCTTGAAGTTGGGATCATTTTTAAATCCCATTAGTCCCCAGGGTCTGGCTCAGTGCTGGCTATACAGCAGGTGCTCATGGAATGTAGAATGAATGACTCATAGGTGTGTGCATGAATGAGCTGGCTGGTGAGAGAAAAGACAGACAGAATAACTCATCTGAAAACTACTCGAACCATTCAAAAGGTGCTGCTCTCCAAGGCAACAGAGTCTTTGGCGGGAGGTGTGGGAAGCCTGTGGCCGAGACAGCATAGTGGCTGCACTAACACACAAGATGCTTTTCACAACTTATGACTGGGGAAAAGGGAAAAGGTTTTTAAAATTTTTTCATGGAAACTGGAAAATGAAGTTCATGTGCTCTATTTGCTCCTGTTCATGCACAGGTGGAGGTGAGGGGTGGCCCCAGGCCCAGAGGTGTCTGTCGGGGAGACCCCTGACTGCCACCCTCAAGGGTGTGCACTGGGTCCTGCAGGCAATGGGGGAGCCATTGAACATTCTTGAGTGAGGGTGGCCTGAACAGATCCAGCTTCAGCATGACTTCTCTGGCAGCAGGTGTGCAATGGAAGGAACCTGGAAGAAGGAGGGCAGCCCCGGCCGCCACCTCTACCCCCAGAGGCTTCTACACGTCCTCAAACTCTCCCAAATCACCCATAATGCCTCCTTTTCCCTCACCTACTCAATGCCACCCACCAAGCCAGCTGCAAGTGCACCCAAAATGCTCTTGTCGCCACAGCCACCCTGGTCCAGGCCAGCAGCAGCTTTCCCCTGGGCCATGATATCAGTCTCCCAGCGGATCTGGCAGCTGCCTTGGGCCCTTCTACAATTTGTGCCACAGCAGGAAAGGCCTTTAAAATAACGTCACACCATGTCACCCCCAAGCTCCTGCAAAAACCCTCCAAAAGCTCAGTCCATCCACCTCACCAGCAGGCCCTGGCTGAGCCGTGCTTCCCCAGAGACAGGCTGCATGGTGCTCCTAACACCTGCTCCCAAGTTCACTGGTAAGAGGAAGCCGAAGGTTAACGGACTCCAGAACTGGCCCTTCACCGGCCGCAGCTGCCCACACTGTCCAGGTGCTGGAAATCCCCTCCCTGGAGTTTCTCCTGGCAGTGTAACCACCCCACAGCCCCCCAGGGAGCTCCCCACATTGGAAAAATATTTCTGGGGCCCTGGTGGCCCCAAATTGGGATGGCCACCATCAAGGATGTGCCCCCACCCCCGGCGGGAAGGCACATGAAGCAGACGCACCTCGCAGAGCACTGCCTCATTAATACTCATCGCCACTTCACCAACGCCCACCCGGCGGTCTTCGGGGATCAGCGGAGGTGTGAAAGTGGATGCATTAGGATGTTAAATAGTTCAACGGCAAGCAGCTCCTGCCAAGTGCTTAGTGGCTTTCTGCTTGCTGGGGCAGTGGCGCCAGTGCTGGCCCAAGGCCCGGCCACCTCAGCAGGACAGCATGAGGGCAGTCCGGGCCTACCACGTGGCCACCAGAGATGGGGTGGTGCCTCTAACAAGCTGGGGGATGGCACATCTTCATCCATGGACCATCACTTCCCAGCAAGGCCCTGAGAAGCTGGTGGCTTATTTCCTTAATGCCACTGCTGCCCACAATATCCAGAGAGTTTGACTTTGGGACTTGAATGCATTTATTTGTCTTCTCTCTCCTAGTCACTCCAGGCGTGGCAACTCCTCACCGGAAACCTGAAACGTGGCAAAAGTCACCTGCAGCCCCAGTCCTGGGAACCGGGGTCTGTGCAGCCACCGGTGCTCAGGCTGCCGCCACCCCCGTCACAGGCTCCTGCTGGGACACTATTTCTAAACCCCAGCTTTAGGCACTTCAGTGCTTTTGAAGATTTTAAATTGGCACGGGTTAGCATTGCAAACTCAACTGCCTCCTGGGGCCGGGAGTGGCCGGGCCAGGTGGGCCTGGAGCAAACTGGAGAGCCAGCCTGGCCCCTCCAAGGGGACTGTGCCACTCAGTTCCAGCCCCAGACCTTGATCGCCTCAAATTTCAAACTTGGAAATGGTCACATAGGGCCTGTGACCTACATTGCCAATTTGAGACTTGGGGCCCGGGAGAAGAATGGGGGCGAAGAAGGGGGGTCCTTGCCCCCTACTCCTTTTCCACCCCATTATCTGCCAGTTGCCCCTCACACCCCACTGGCCCCCCCAAGGGGCTTCTCCCGCTCTGTGGCCATCATCTAGACTGAGACATGGGTCTAGACTGAGAGTCCCTCAAAGGCAAGGCTTCTGAGTCCCAGGGAAGAGGACTCCCTGCTAAATTTTCATTGAATTAAATGACTAATTAATGATCTAGCCTATTTCCTGGTCGGGACAAGGTCAGCCTCACGGCCATCGCTGACTTGCTCCTCTGGTTTATGCATGGTCTCAGGAGCCAGTCCCTACAGAGCACGGCCTGAGACATTCCGAGGTGCACGTCGACCCTTGCAGAGGACAGCCAGCACCCCAAGTGTGAAGGGCGATGCCGCCTGGACACTCATGTCCCGGGATATTTGGCTAAACTGGCCTCATTAACAGGCCAGCCAAACACTCCTCACATATCCGCTGGCATCTAGATCTGCGTGGATGGGTTTTGCTGCCAAACTCCTGTTTCTATTAACAGCTACCAGCCACCGGGCCACTTCACAGGCATTAATGCCACTTATTTCTCAAACCGGCTTCAAGAGCTGCTGGCCTCATCCATGGTTGGGGAAACGACAGAGGGGAACAACATTGTAGAGAAAGGCAGCGACTGAGGCTTAAGGAGGCAGGGAGGCCAGTGAGCAGGGGAGGCCAGGGCTCATAAGCAGGGCTGTCGCTGGAAGGACCATATAGTGTGACACCATAGCAAGGCCTGGAGCCAGGAGGCCTTGGTGAGGGGAGGGAGGTGGTTTCTGCCCCTGAGGCCACTATTCCAGGCCCCGCCCTGGTCACGGTGGGGTGCTTGGGTGGTGCCCAGAGGGATTTTCCTGAGGGTGGACACAGGCTTCAGCCCGCCTGCTCTGGGGGCAGCTGCCTGACCCACGCCCCTCTGCAGGCCCCTCTGTCTCAGCCAGAAGGGTGACACTGTTCCTCCAACAGGACATGTCCCTGCGGTAGGAGCCAGGGAGAGGTGGAGTTAGGACAGAGCCTCTGTCACACAGAGGCCTCCTTCAACCTCAAGCATCCTCAGGGGGCACAGGAAGGGCCTTCCAGGCAAGGCCAAGTAGAGGGCCCCCACCTGTGGACTCCCACCCCAACTGCCTGCGGCCAAGCCCCTGCCCACCCACCCCAGGCCGCCTGGCCAAGGAGGCCCTCCCAAGGTAAACCCAGGGGCCTAACAAGCTCAGACACTGCAGGGCTCCCAGGGCCCCAGGAACAGACGCCTGGAGCCCACGGTGGCTCTCCGTCTCCTGCCCAAGTGGGGCTTCCATCCCTCCAATGGGGCAGCGTGTGGCTCCATGACGGCATCACAGAGGCCGGGCCTCCTCGGCAGGGAGCTGCCTCCGGCATTGGCATCTGCCACAAAACCAGGAACTCCCCTGCAGTCAGCGATCTGGAAAGCCAGCCTCCCGAACTAGATTCATAAAGGACTCCAGGGCCTGATCTGGAAATTTAGTGTGCTCCGGAAATGAGCCAGTTTCCTCAACCATGACCAGGCCCGCCTGGAGATGGGAGCCGCGGAGCAGAGGGGCAGGAGGGAGGAGAAACACCCCAGCCTACAGCCCTGCAACCCCCAGAGGAGTCTCCCCTTTCCTTTTCATTGTGGTAAAGGATACATAACACACATTTACCACCTTATCCATTTTAAGCACACACTTCAGTGGCATTAAGACTTTCTCATCTTCCCCAGCTGAAACTCTGCCCCATGAAACACGAACCCCCAGCCCCCCTCCCCCAGCCCCTGGCACCTCCATTCCACTTTCTGTCTCCATGAATGTGACTACTCCAGGGACCTCGCAGAAGTGGAATTATGCAGTATTTGTCCTTTTGTGGCCGGCTCATTCACTAGCATCCTGTCGTCCAGGTTCATCCCTGTTGCAGCGCAGCACAGAACGCCCTTCCTTTTTAGGGTGAATCATATTCCATTGTAGGGACAGACCACGTTCATCTGTCATGGACGCTTTCTTTGCTTCCACCTTTGGCTATTGTGAGTAATGCTGTTGTGAACATGGGTGTGCACACATCTGTTTGAGGCCTTGCTTTCAATTCTTTTGGGTCTACACTGAGAAGTGGGATTGCCGGATCATATGGGAATTGTATTGTATGTTTAACTCCTTCGGGAACCACCACACCATTTCCCACGGCGGCTGCACCACGTTACCTCCCCCCAGGAATGGAGCCACAGAGGTTCTTATTTCTCTACATCCTCACCAACCAGAGAATGGCCTCTCGCAGCAGACGCTGGGGGCCAAGCTCGGTGGTAGAGGCCGTTGAAAGCACTCCAAGGTCAAACAGGCTTGGGAAACTGATCACGTTTCTTCCCCACCAGACTCCTCAGAGTGCTCGATGTGCCAATGAGCTCAGGACCCACAAAGGGCGACGTGCGTGGGGCCCCAGACCCTCTGCTTCCTTTAGGGCTGCTGAGGAACTGCTCTCTGAGGGGCAGCCTGGGGACTGGCTGGTCCCCCATGGCACAGGCCCACAGCAGGGTAAACTCAGAAAGCAAGAGGCAGTGCCCAGACTCAGCTCCAGCCCCTCAGCGCCCTGGCATCCACTTACCAAGGTGTCGATCGTGATGGATGGGAAATAACAAAAAGGGGTCTTTTGTCAGACAGGTTGAGAACTGTGGTTCTAGAAGGCTCTGCCATCAAGGTTTGGGCAGGGTTGGGGGAGGTGTGACCCATCCAGACCCCCGGCTTGCCCGGCCAGTGGGCACATGGCAGCTGCTGTGCCTGACTCTCCACACTCCCTCAGTAATACCCCAGAATGTCAGGTCTTCATGGAAAAGTCAACGCTTCCTGCATAATTGGCTTCTTCCCAGTTAGAGGCATGAGCTCTGGGAGGAAATAATGGAAACATACAAACTCAGGTTTAGACTGGATCCAAAAGGCCCAAACCCTCCCACAAGGATGGAGATCTTCCAGATTGCAGGGAGGTCCCCGGGTCTCTGCTTCCCCACCTCCAGAGATAGGAGCGCGCCACCTCCTGGCACAGCCTCCACCCCTGGGGAGTGGAAAAGCTTCTCCGCACACCCAGCAGAGTCCTCCCTGCTGCAGAGGGAGTCCTTGAGGCAGAACTCCTTGGGGATGGCAGCCCTTCTCATCAGAGGGAAGCTGGGAATGGGGGACAGGTGGGTAGGTCCCACCCTCCCAGCAGAAGGGCAGGAAAAACTGGCCTCCCAGGTCCTCGCGCGCCCACCTTCCCCATGCACCCATCAGCCAGATCTGAGAACGCAAGTTCCTGCCCACAAGAGACACACTGGGGACATGCAGGGACCGCGGCGTCTGCAGAGGAAGTCAAAGCAAAGGCATTAGCAGGAAGAGGAAAAGCTGATTCATTTTTGAGCTGCATTCCAGACTTTACACCTGGCCCATCTCAGTATTTTCTAAATGGACAGACTCAGACAGAGGAGGGAAGAAAGGGGACATCTTGTGCCCTAGAAATTCACTGCCCAGAGCTCCCTCCTAAGGCGCTGTTGGTTTGGAGTCACAGGACATTAATGAGCTTTGGAAGGGAATGTTGGTCAGCACAAAGCAGTGCCTCGGAGCCAGGCTCTGAGCCAGGGGGTTGGGGCCGAGTCCTCCCTCAGCCTCAGAGCTGCTGGGTGACCTTGAGCAAGTTGCTCAATCTCCAGTTCCTTATCTGAGAAATGGAAGCAATGAGGAGGCCAACCTTGGGAGGCTGCTGGGAGGCTTCAGTGGCAAAGGCAGGAAGACTGCACAATCCAGGGCCGGTGCAGAGCGAGAGCCTACCACAGGGGCCATTAGAGCTGACATCGACCTCACTACCAGGAATGAGTCCCCTCTGTGGTCCAGCCCAATCAGAAGGAGGGAGAAGACAGAGGTCCTGCCCGAGCCCAGGAGGTCAGCAGGAAGAAAGAAGCCCCCACACCCAATTATCAGGCCCCGAGAGGAAGGGTGGAAGGGCCTGGGAGGAGAATGACTGCTGCCTTGGGGATCAATGTGGGCATCACTGGTCTCCTAGTTCTGGGCCCTGGGCCCAGCCCAGGCAGGGACCGCCTGCTGTCCAGGGTGCAATGGGAGAAGGGGCGCTGGGCAGACTGTTGAGGGGCTTCAGCCTTGTGACATCCTCTCAGCCAATCCACTTTTCCTTTAGCTTTCTGAGTGCTGAAGCAGCCCCCTGAGAGCATCTGATCTCCGCAGTGCTCACCAGGGCATGTCTTGGGGTTCGACTTGACGTTCAGTGCCACAGGCCTGACCTAGGCCACCGCCCACCAAGATGGACCCAGGACGGGAGCATAGCCTGCCAGGAGGGTAGCTTCAACTGTTCCTCTTCTGTAGTTGCCCACATGGCCACATGGGAGCCATCTCCATTGTCAATCCCCCCGCCAACTCCCGTGACCACACAGGTGCAAGGAGACCAGAGGCACATCAGGCAGGTATGGGAGCTGCCCTGGCTTAAAAGCCTCATGCCCCCCAGAAGCCAGCACCTCTACTAACAATTCCATCAGCAAAGAGTACCGGATGCCCCACGGGGACGTGTCCAGCACAGAGTCACTATGCTCTGTGAAGCCCAAGCCTGGTGGCCCAGCAGGTACTCATAGCTCCCCTGCCCAGATACCATTGTGCCATTAGCAATACTGCCCAGCAGTAGTGAGACATTCTGCCTTTACCTGGTTCCCAGGGAAACAGAGCTAGAAAGTTAACCCGAGATCAAATTCTCATGCAGGGCAAGGGTTTTGCTACCATAGTCCGCCCCATGACCTTTGGTCAACACCTTCACATGGACACCAATGCATTTTACAACCACCAGGAGTTGTATAACCCAATGGGGCATGAACGTCACTTTTGTCCCCTAACCAAGTGGACTTCCCCCGTGGTCAGTTAGTTTTATAGCCCCATGGTGCCTTTTGATCCTGGGATGAAAGGCAATGGTACATCGGATAACACTAAATGTGTGTTTAATGCACCAAAGATGGAACAGTGTTTTACCAGAAGCCACTGAATGCATGACATGAAGTCACCTCACGATGTGATTGTATGCGATTCTGTTATGATTTGGGCCTGTTTTTCTCTCTCTGGAACATATGGGCTGTGTTAAAATGAAAGTTCATCATAAATAGGACTCAACAAGCATACATTCACTTGGCAGGTGGTAAGTACCAGAAAGCCTTCTAGTCACCCATTCAACAAATATGTATCAGGCCCCTAACATGTGCTAGACACAGGCTGGGAGAGATGAAGAAAATAAAGAATAGATCCCTGCCATGAAGAAACTCAAGGGTAAGTGAAGATTCAGAAACATACATAAATAGATCACTTCTAAGGACTCTGAGAAAGGTATATCCACAGGACAATGGAAGCAAGGAAGGAGATAAGTTAACCCTACCTGGTAGAGGGGCAATTTAGGTTGGGTAAGGAAGAAAAGGTTTGATGATCTTGCACCTTGCATGGGGTGCAAGAAGCAGCTAGAAAGGCTATTTGATTTGTTAATTCATCAATTTTTTTTTTTTTTTTTTTGAGAAGGAGTCCCACTCTGTCTCCCAGGCTGGAGTGCAATGGTGCCATCTCTGCTCACTGCAACCTCCGCCTCCTGGGTTCAAGTCAATTCTCCTGCCTTAGCCTCCCGAGTAGTTCAGATTACAGGCACCCACCACCACGCCTGGCTAATTTTTGTTTTTAGTAGAGACAGGGTTTCACCATGTTGGCCAAGCTGGTCTCGAACTCCCGACCTCAGGTGATCCACCCGCCTCGGCCTCCCAAAGTGCTGGGATTACAGGCGCGAGCAACCGCGCCCAGCCAATTCATCAAATTTTAATTAAAGTGACAATATAGCTTAGGGACTAAGAACACAGATTCTGAAACCAGTGTCTGCCTGGATTTGAATCCCAAGTTTGCCATTTAGTACTTGCCTGGCCCTGTGTTAGTTACCTAATCTCTCTGTACCTCAGTTTACTCATTTTTAAATGATAATAATAATATCCACCTCAGATCATTGTTCATTCACTCAACAAATAATTACTGAGCACATACTGTATGCCAGGAATTGTTCTAAGCACTGAGGACATATCCGGGAACAAAATAAAAATTCTTGACCCCCTAGGCTGGGCAAGGTGTAATCCCAATGATTTTGGGAGGCCAAGGCAGGAGGATTGCTTGAGGTCAGGAGTTCAAGACCAGCCTAGGCAGCATAGTGAGACCCCATCTCTACCAAAAAAAAAAAAAAAAAGGTTAAAAATTTGCCTCATCAACCCAGTAAGTGGGCACGTGGCAGCTGCTGTGCCTGATTCTCCACACTCCCTCAATAATGCCCCAGCATGTCAGATCTTCATGGAAAAGTCAACGCTTCCTGCATAATTGGCTTTTTCCCAGTTAGAGGCCTGAGCTCTGGGAGGAAATCATGGAAATATACAAACTCAGGTTTAGAAGGGATCCCAAAGGCCCAAACCCTCCCACGAGGATGGAGACCCTCCAGATCTCAGGGAGACCCCCAGGTCTCTGCTTCCTCACCTCCAGGCACAGCCTCCACCCCCAAGGACTGGAAAAGCTTCTCCGCACATCCAGCAGAGTCCTCCCTGCTGCAGAGGGAGTCTTTGAGGCAGAACTCCTCGTTTGGGATCGTTTGAGCCCAGGAGTTCAAGGCTGCAGTGAGCGATGATCATGCCACTGTAGTCCAGCCTGGGGGACAGAGATACTGTCACTAAAAAAAAAAATTCCGGCCCGGCGTGGTGGCTCACGCCTGTAATCCCAGCACTTTGGAAGGCCGAGGCAGGTGGATCACCTGAGTTCAGGAGTTCAAGACCAACCTGGCCAACCTGGTGAAACCCCGTCTCTACCAAAAATACAAAAATTAGCTGGGCATGGTGGCGGATGCCTATAATCCCAGCTACTCGGGAGGCTGAGGCAGGAGAATTACTCGAACCCGGGAGGCAGAGGATGCCGTGAGCCGAGATCGCGCCATTGCATTCCAGCCTGGGCGACAAAGCGGGACTCTGTCTCAAAAAAAGAAAGAAAGAAAAGAAAACGAAAAAAGAAAAAAAAATCCTGCCCTCTCGTAGCTCATGTTCTAGTGGGGACACTGGAGGGGCAAGAGGAAGTGCAGTAACATATGAGGTCAGAGGGGTGATAGTGACACATCGTGCAGGGGCTGTGCCCACTGTGAGGACTCTGGTTGTCACCTGGGTGAGGTGGGTGCTGTGGGAGGGTGCTGAGCAGAGGAGGGACCAGGGCTGATGGGCAGAGCAGGGGGACCGTTCTTAAGGCTACAACCAGGAGAGAGCTGGCAGTGCCGGGGCCAGGTGGGGCGATAGAGGGCTGGAGGGGCAGATTCCGAAGGGGTCCAACGTCATTCACTGGTGGCTGACAGGGGGTTGTGGAGACAGGCAGCAAAGTGGGGACTTTCCGGGAGGCATCTCACAGGAAGACGTCCACACTTGAGGAACAGAGACCACTGCCTTGGCTTGGAGCTGCAGGAGGCAGGCTAAGCCCACACGGACGCCGAGGCCTGAGGCTGGATCCTCAGCCTGGGTGCTGCCTCCACCCCAGCTTGCCCCCCCACCATCCCCAGCAGCCTGGCCTCAGTTTCTAAACAGGGTGAAGGGCCAGCGATGGTTCCTCTGAGGCCCTCGGCTGTCCCTGCTGTCTATGCGCCTCCTGCTCTCAGGCCTGGGAGGTGTGATTTACTCTCCTGACCTCCAGGCAGCCCGGCTCCTGCTGGTAAATGCACTGAAAAGTCCATCTTTTCCACCTCCAGCCCTGCTGGGAGTGCCCAGGTGCCGTCACCTGGGAACAGCTGATGACGCGAGCTAAGAAGTTCAGAGTTGCTTTTGCTTTACAAGGCGCATAGGAATACACTGCACTAAGAACGTGCCAGAAGCCTCAAGATCACTAAAGATCCCCATTTACCAGACCGGAAACAAAGGAGCAGGGGAAGGAAGCGCACACGTGGGGCTTCGTGGGCTGGAACTGCGTGACCTCGGCAAGTCACTTCCCTCCCAGAGCCACTCTTTCCCAGGTTAGCTGGAGACAGCCACAACCTACAGGCAGGCGTGGTCGGAATTAAAGACAGCAGGCACCAAATGCGTGGTGAATGGGAGACATTATAGTAACTGTTTTATTAATCTTAAACTATTTCTTGCAACTTTGAAAAGAAACCAAAATCTTATTTTAGCTTGCAAAGGTCCTAATACCTTAAAATTTTTTGAAATCTTTAAAGCCTTACCAAAACCTTTGCAGGGCCTGCAAGGAGTGGCAGGATCTGGCCCTGCTCACTTCCCCCATCTCAGCTCCTTCCTCTCACCCTTGCCCTCTGTGCTCCAACCTTGCTGACCTCTTAGCTCTCTAAACAAGAAAACTTGTGCTGACCTCAGGGCCTTTGCACATGCTGTTCCTGCTGCTGGAAACACTGTTCCCAGGCTCTCGGTACCGACAGGCTCCCTTCAGGACTTGGTGTAAATGCTACTTCCTCAGCAAGGCCTTCCACACTGCTTCACCTCAGTTTAGTCTGTCTCCTCTGTTTTCTCCTCCTGGCACCTAGGACAATCTCTCATTGGTCTGAGAACTCCACAACTCCATCTGTCCGTCTCTCTTTTCACCACTAGAGCCTGGCCTGGTGCCTGGCACACAGTATAGATTATGGAATAAACAAATAAGCCTGTGACATGGGCTGGCACCACTGGCGCACACACACACACTCTCATATACACCCTCACACAGTTGGCACAGCACAGAACGGAGTAACATCAAATCCTGACTGCCTGGGTTCAAATCTCACCTTTCCCCTAAACAGCATTTGGTAAGTTACCTGCAAATTTTAAAGCTGTGATATTGTTTGGTTTGTCAAGTTCTTAGTATGGTGAGGTTCTCTCACAACCATGTGCTGTTTTGATGTACACATACCATGATGACAGGGCCTGGCCTATAACGGCTACTGCATAAATGTACTCAGCCTTCAAATGCTTGCTGAGTGTACAGGGGTCCAGGCACTGCCATCACAGGGGAAGCCCTCATCTTAGCTGTCGAAGTGTTTATGGCCTTCTGTGTGACAATGTAAACAGCTGTGCAAGAGATGAATGCCCAATCGAGGCAGTAATGGCTGAGCTGTCACAGGCTGCCCGGGACTGACTGTCACACGAGTGCATTACAGACAAATGCAGGGGAAATGTGGTGGGAGGAGGGGGGACCTTGAGGGGTCAGCAGGGACTTCATCAGGGAAAAGAGATCTGAGCTGGCAGGCTGACTCACACCCATCTATTCATTCTTCGTTCTTCCCCCTAAACTAGCCAAACTTGTTCCTACACTGGAGCCTCTGCACACACTGTTCCCCCTGCTGGGATGCTTATCCCCAGGTCCATCCAGGAGCTAAGCTCCTCTTCTGCACAGCTCAGCCAGCACCTCTAGAGGGCTCTGCCTAGACACACCACTTCCTAGCTGTGTGACCTTGGGCAAGTGACCCAACCTGTCTGTGCTTGCTTCGGTTTCTTCATATGTCAAGTAAGAATAAAAATAGTACTTATTTCACGGGGCTGCTTTGAAGTTTGAGTTAATATGCATAAAATATACAGATGAGTGCCTGGCATATGGTATACAGGAAATATGAGGGGACTTCAAGATGTTCATGGAAAAATGGAATTAAAAGATAAAAATAGAAAGTATAAACTTTATTTCTCAACATGAGCTCTATCAAGGTCAAAACACTTTTGTAAGTGATGATTCCAGCCATTTAGTCCATCTTTAAAGAATAAAGAACAGAGGGTCCCGGGAATTCAACTATATCCATGCAGTCTTGTTTACATTATTACCCAAAGATGGGTGCCCTTTAGAGTTGTTTTTAAGATTAAGAAACAGAAATAAGTCAGAAGGAGCCAAATCAGGACTGTAAGGTGGATGCCTATGATTTCCCCCCAAAACACTCACAAAATTGACCTTGTTCGATGACAGGAATGAGCAGTGGCATTGTCGTGGTGGACTCTGGTGAAGCTTCCCCAGGCGTTTTTCTGCTAAAGCTTTGGCTAACTTTCTCAAAACACTCATCATAAGCAGATGTGATTGTTTTTTGGCCCTCTAGAAAGTCAACAAGCAAAATGCTTTGAGCATCCCCAAAACTGTTGCCATGAGCTTTGCTCTTGACTGGTCAGTTTTTGCTTTAACTGGACCCCTTCTACCGCTTGGTAGCCATTGCTTTGATTGTGTTTTGTCTTCAGGGTTGTACTGAAGCTGTGTTTCATCTCCTGTTATAGTTCTTCAAAGACATGCTCAGGATCTTGATCCTACTTGCTAAAAATTTCCATGGAAAGCTCTGCCCTTGTCTGCAGTTGATCTGGAAGCAACAGTTTTGGCACCCTTAACTATAAGAAAGATTTCCTTAACTATAATTTTTCATTCAGAATAGAATAAGCTGAACTAAGCAAGAAGACCATGGTGTTGGCTATTGTTCTGCTGTTACCCATTGGTCCTCTGCAACTGGGGCATGGATAAAATGAATATTTTCCTTGCAGACTGATGTGGATTGTGTGTCACAGAGGGCTTCATCCTCAACATCATCTCATTCCTTCTTAAAAGGAGGTATCCATTTGTAAACTGCTGATTTCTTTGGGGCACTGTCCCCTTAAACTTTTCATAAAGTATTGATGATTTTACCATAAATTTGATGTTTGCTTTTGTCTCAGTTTTAGCAGAATTATTATTACTCTGATAGGAGCTCTTTTCAAACTGATGTCTTATTCTTCTTAGGACCTCAAAGTAGATCCTGTTTGGACATGTTACAAGTTAGTACAAGTTTATTTTGATGCAAAAAATTTGGAAAGCCATGCAGAGTTTTTAAAAATAATACTCATTTTCCATGAACTTTTTGAAGTCCCGTGCATGTGTGTGTCTGTGTGCCCACGTGCGCACACATGTGTGCATCTGTCTCTCTTAGTTTGAGCTACTATAACAAGATGCTATAGACTAGGTGGCTTAAAAACTGAAATTTATTTCTCACAGGTTGGGAAGTCCAGATCAGGGTGCCACATAGCGGGGATCTGGTCTTCTTGCTGCAGCCTCACATGGTGGGGAGAGAGAGAGGAAGCTAGCTTTCTCATCTCTTTTTATAAGGACACAAATTCCATCATGAGGGCTCCACCTGCATGACCTCATCACCTCCCAACGGCCCCACCTTCAAATATCAACATGATGGGGATTAGGGTTTCAACATGTGAACCTGGGGGACACAAACAATAGACACTATTATTCTCTATAAAATGGGGATGATGAGCCCTACTTTGCTGTCTCTACCAAATGCAATAATGAATGTGAATGTTTCTTCTAAACTATAAATTACTATGCCAAGACCCTAACTCTGATTTCCACCTAAGCACTGACCTTCCCAAGAGCACAGCGGGTCTCTAAATCTCAGGAAGTTGGACTATTTTTATTTTGAACTTGACCAAAGCTGTTCATGGTTTCAGAAACTCACACCCCTTTTGGCGATGCCGTGCATGACTTCTGAGCTGCTGACATCTGCTCTTCCAATGCACTTGCAGCAGTCACATTCTGGTGCTCCCACGCGGAGAGGCGGATGTCACTGCCTCCCCTGCCTCGGAGGAGAAACATGCCGGGCCCCAACCTAGTGCACTGACGTGTTGAAACCTGGATTACTTGGATCATAAATCACTTTCCTTTGCCTTCTACTTTATAATAGTTAGGGCACTGTACTGGTTTTTTTATAAAATACGTGCTGGGTGTGCTTTCTCAGCTGAGTCTCACTTCAGGATGACAAAGGGAGTTGCAAAGTGTTTGCTATCCTAGATGGGTTGTTCTGAGACCCTGCACTAGCCACTCAGCCCCACCACTGTCCTATCATAGACAGGAGGAAACAAGAACACAGGCCAAGGTGCCCAGCTAGCAGGATCTGGGGGGCACCAATGCCGAGTGGCTTCTGCTGCCCTCTTCTCTGGAGGAAGGGGGTCCGCTGCCCCCAACCCAGGCTAGGTCTCTGTCCACCTCCCTGATGACCTCCCTCTCTGGCAGGAGGCTATAGCAGTAATTCACAGGGAGGCGTCATCTGCATTCCCAGCAAGGCAGGGAGGTGGCAGGGAGAAGAAAGGCGGGGAGGCCTCTCACGGGGTGGTGACAAGCAGAGAGAGGACCCAGCCTGGCCCGGCTGCAGGTCTGGGGAGAGAGGGCAGGGGGCAGGTCAGATGTGACAGTCCACGGAAGTGAGCTGGAGTCAGGGGCGCAGGAGACAGAGCCACAGCCTCATGGGCTACACAGACTTGGAGAATAATGATAAAATTATGTATTAAATATTATTAGGTAATAAATAAAGAGTAGTGTACCCAAGTGTCCACAGCTGAGTGGATAAACACAGTGTGGTCTATACACACCTTGGAATTGAATCCAACCATGAAATGGAAGGGAATTCTGACCCACACAACAATATGGATGAAGCCGGAGGACACTATGTGAAGCGAAATAAGCCCGTCATGAAACGTGAAAAACAGTCTCATTCTACTTGTGTGAGGTCCCTAGCAGGACAGAAAGTAGAATGGTGGGTGCCCGGGGCTGGGGGAGGGAGGATGGAGAGTTGATGTTTAATGGAGGCAGAGTTTGTATTTGGGAGGAGGAAAAGGTCCTGGAGATGGATGGCAGTGGTGGCTGCACAGCAAAGTGAAGGTACTAATGCCACCGCAATGTCCACTTAAAAATGGTGACAATGGTAAATGTTACGTTGTGTATTTTATCACAGAAAACAAAGTTAGTGTCACCTGAGGTGCTCATTAGAAATGCAGATTCCAGGGCAGAGTCTCTTAGAGACCCAGACTTCAGGTCTGGGACAGAGCCTGGGCACCTGCGTGCCAACAACCACCCCAGGGACCAGATGCAAGTGTTCTGGGAACACACTTTGAGACATGCCACCCTCCATCCAGCACTGTCCCTTCCTCCATCCTGAGGGGTCTGCAGGCCTCACCACTTTGACTGCTCACTGGCGGCTGCAGACTGTCCTGGCTTCAGGCCCCTGTTCTGGCTGTGCTGTGGACTTGGCCGAGCCACCCGCTACCATTTCCCAACCTCCACTCACCTGGGAGCCTCCTGTGGCAGGTTCCACAGTCTGGTTGTCTATTCCACCGTGCGGACAGACCACATTATGTTTATCCAAGCCTCAAGGGGTTGGTCCCGGACTGTGCCCCAGCCTCTCCACCCAGCTCGACATAACCCCACTCTCTTCCCTTCCTCCCCTCCGCCTGACTGTCCTCACAGCCGGGTGGGGATTCTCCCTGCCACGTAGCCTGCTGTCTTTTCTCCTTGCTCTTGTTTCACAGATTCCTGGTTGGCTCCTTGAGAAACAGGTCCAGAGGTGCTGAACTCCCCAGGGAAGAGTGAGGGCTCCCTGCAGGCTCCTGGGAAGCAAAGCCCGGCTCCCTGCTCACATGTGGTATGGCCTTGGGCGGGGCACTTCCCCTCTCTGTGCCCTGTAACATGGGGATAATTCTAGTACCCAGAACCCCCAAAAAGTGGGGAGGGTGAATCAAGATAAAATGTGCAAACTGTTCAGACAAGAGGCCAGGCAGGTGAGTGCTGTTGAAGTGGGGGCTGCTGCAATGACTGACAAGGCGAAACTGACGCGCTCTGCATGCCACTTCCGGGATCCCAGCGGAATTTAAAATACAAGCTTCCCCTAGCTCTCCAATGCTGGGTTTGTCTAATTTCATGCTTCAAAACTTTGGCACAGATTGTGCCTGTGTTTGTCTGTGTGTACCCCAGTGTCTATGTGGGTCTGTGGGTGTGAGCCCCCATGTCTGTGTGTGCCTGTGGGTGTGAGCCCCCGTGTCTGTGCCTGTGGGTGTGAGCCCCCGTGTCTGTGTGTGCCTGTGGGTGTGAGCCCTGTGTCTGTGTGTGCCTGTGGGTGTGAGCCCTGTGTCTGTGTGTGCCTGTGGGTGTGAGCCCTGTGTCTGTGTGTGCCTATGGGTGTGAGCACCATGTCCATGTGAGCCTGGGCAGCTGCTCCACAGGAAGGGACCAAGACAATGGTTTAAGCTACACCACAGATGACACCTCTCCAGCAGGAAGCCTGGGGTCGAACCTGCCCCTGGGAGACCCCCTCCCTTCCCTGAAGCACCTGAATTTCTTCTAAGTACCCCCCTACCCCATGTCATCTTGCACTATTACTGCTGCTGCTGACACTAATACCTACTTACGTGGGCTGGTAAGAGAAAAAGAGAAAAGAAACCCACACAGGTTATGCCTGCAGCAGCAGCGAGAATCAAGTGAAATTGCCCAGTGCATGCCCAGTCCCCAAATCCCACACACAAGATCAGATTTTCTTCCCTTTCCCTCCCCTGCCTCTCACAACTCTCGGGTGTGACTAAATATGGAAAATATTAGTGTTCCTTAATTCTTTTCTGGAGTTTACAACAAATGAGAAATGTATGCTACTATTGTGGTCCCTGTGTTTCTCCCCACATGAAAGCTAATAAATCTCTCTCTCTCCCTGACTGTACACACAGTGTTGGTTGTCAAATGTGATTTGAGTTTGCCGGCAGTCAGCCACGAGGTGTGGGTGATTGCTGAGGCCCTGGGAAGAGATGGGTGCAGGAGAGGTGGATGTGTGGAGCCGGGGCATGGGGCCCACGGGTCTGGGGACGGGCTCTGGGGGTCTAGCGAGGTGGGCTGGCTTCGTGTGTCTGTGCATTTTATTTTCTCTGATGGAAGAGATCCATCGGTTTCCTCTGTGGGATCTGAGACCCAGAAAAGGATTAAAAGGGAGAGTCCCCATCCCAAGTGGGGTGGGGCTGCCCCGTCTCACAGAGAGGGGGCCTGGTGGGCCCCTCAGTCAGGGCTTCTCCCCCAGCTCTCCAGGGAGCCACTGTGGCCTGGCTCCCACATCCTGCCACACCCTCCCCGGCGCTGGGGTCTGAGAGGTGTGGCCACACCCTTCCCCTGGCTGGTGGCAGTTACCAATCCATCCCAACCACTGCTGCTGGCCCTGGGGGACCTGCAGGCACCTGCATCCTTGGGCTCAAAGGTGGGGAGAGCCCAGATCTCTCCAGAAACCTCCCTGCTCACAGGTTGGGGCTGTGCACCCCAACAACAAAATCCCTGGTGCTGAGCTGGTTGGGGGATTGGGAGCACCTCAGCAGGAGGGGGAAATTGCCCAGAGGTGCCCCTCTGAGACTGCTGGAGGTGGGTGCTGTCTGCAGACACGCAGGCACCATGAGGCCAGCACATCACTCCTGCTGCCTGTGGACATTGCTCTGGGACCCCAGGTGGCCCGGGCGGAGGAAGAACAAGATCCTTCTGGCAGCAAAGGTGGCAGCAAATGCCCTATCACATTCTTCTTCCCTTTGGGAAATGTCTGAAGTCATTGCCACTGCAGGCTTAACATCCAGTGCCTACAGAGAGGGCAGGGAGGGCAACACGGAACCAACGCACGTCCTGGCTACTCTGGTGAACCTGGTCTTTAAATCCTGTTCTTATGCTGCCCCGTTCCCTGTAGCCACCAGCCCCGCTGAGACAACCCGCTGCAGCAGACAGATTGGGGTTCTGGTCCCGTTCCTGGTCCTGTCGCCTTGTAGTGTGGGACCCTCAGCAAGGAACGCAGCTTCCTTAAGAGTTTGTCTCCTGAAAATGAAGTGAATGGATCTTGCCCCATGGGGCCTTACGAGATAGATGTATGAATGCCAGGCCCTGGCGCCGTGCCAGGCTCACCAACCTTTACTCATCTCTGTTTCCTTTGTTCCCGCTGCACAGAAGTTCAAGGGCAAGAGACTAAGGCTGCAAGCTCCCCACTGAGAAGCCAGGCAGGATGAATTCTCAGATCAGAGCCTGCACTCAGGTGGGCGTGTGCCCTCCAACCCTCCAAGGCCAATGTCAGCCCCCTCACAGGTCCCCCAAGGCTGCATCCTTCACATACTTAAGGCCAACTGAGGTGAAGCACACAGCCACGCTGTGCTGGACTGGAAACTGTTCTGACAACCCCAGATCTTCCAGTTTTCGACATGAAACTGGCCATCTTTTCTGCGCATGTGATGTTTCCATGGGCCAGGTCCTCTGCCCTGCTTTCATTAGTGGGGACACAGTGGTTCCAGATGGTCCTAAGGGTGCCCCAAACTTGTCCTGCTAACACACGGTGCAGTGACGAGAGACTCACTACCTGTCAAGGGCCTTCACCCCATCCTCAGGTGCTTCGGAGTCACAGACCCCCTCTCACTGAGCCAACCACCCCCTCCACCTTCTCTGCCTGTGACACCCCCTGCAGAGGTGGAGACAGCAGCCAGCTGGGTCCACAGACATGAGAAGGCGCCAGCTCCACCCGGGCCCCTGTGCTAGGGCTGGGACACAGAGGGAAGGGTGGGCTCGCTGCCATCAGTCTACGCATCATCTACGCTGCCATCAGCCTCCGGCTGGCTGTCTGCACTTGAGGCCTCTGGTCACCCCATGCAGCCGATGATGCCCCACCCCCACCCAGGGTACTTTGGGAAGGGGTGTTTTTGGGGAAGCAACAAAATGCCCCCCAGCCAGGTTTTGAAGGCTGCTCTGCTTGTCTGAGGCCGAGGGCCTGGCCCGGGCGCACTGGGTGGCCCCACACCTGGCTCACAACACCTGCCGGAGGAGGGGCTTCCTGGTGTGGAGGGGATGTGACTGTGCTCTGCTGGACACGGATCCCAAGGCAGGGCTGCACTGGAAGGTCTCCCTCCGCCTCCCAGAACCTCTCCACTTTCCTCTGATTTCCATAGCTGCTTCCATAGAGGTTTCTTTCAGAAATAGGATTCTGCTGCCAACAATTTACAAATGTAAAGGGTCTGAAAACCATGGCCATGGAAGAGCCCTTTCTGTGTGGATGGGATGACCCCTGAGCAACAGTCCCCCAGAACGGGGTCACTGAGCTGACAGCAGGGACACCCTGTGGAAGGTGGGGACAGCGCCCCCATCATCCTCCGAGGCTCTGGACAGGGCCTCCCGTTTGCACAAAACCAAGCAACACTGGCCTCCACCATGGTCTCAGGACACAGGAATCCTCCCATTCTGAAGGTTTCTTCCAGTGATCTTTATTTATTCCCTCGGTTCCTGCCAGTAAGCGCACCTGGATGATGGAGCTATCGCACGAGAGAAGTGATCAGGACAGGGCACTCTGGACCAGTGCAGGCCCTGGTTCCCCCACAGGCACAGCTGAGCTGCTGGGCTGCGCACTTCCCCGCCATGTTTTCTGCCAGTAAAGCTGCTCCAAGGCTGCAAGGCAGGACTCCACAGGAAAGCACAGGACTTCCCACAAGCAGCCCTGCCCTTGGAGATGGTGCATTTGCAAATCCTCAGCTCCGGGGTCAGTTTCCTCCTCTGTAAAATGGGTTGATGCCTGCCCTGAGGCCACTCTGTGGAAATGACATCGAAGGTGACAGCTCCTGTGAGCTCTGGCATGAAGCAGATGCTTCCCAAGCCCAGCTCAGCTCGGAGGAGACCAGGAGCTCAACCGGGGGCCCAGAGTCAGAGCAGCCAAGCCCAGGCAGGGGGCAGGCCGAGGTCACTCCCTGTGGAGGCTTGGCCAGTCCCTGAATGCTTCCTCTGAGACACCCCTTAGGCCTGCATGGGGGACTGCAGAGCTGTGGCCTTGCTCTCCCCACCAGGGTACACCTGGAGGCACTGACCGCTGAGCATCCACGTGCAGATGGGACAACCACAACGCATGGTCAGGCAGGCCTGGGGCAGATCCTGGCACCCACCGCGTGCCCCGACCAACTAGCTGGACTATTCGCACCTCCACGTGCCCATCTGGAAAATGAGGTGCAGACACATCAGCCCACGGCGGTCACCGCCCTCCACCTGCTTTCCTCTCCTGGTCCTGGCAAGACACATGCAGGACCCTGTCACTCCTCCACACAACCCTCAACAGCTCCCTGAGTCCAGACCACGCACAGCAACCCTTGTCCAGCCCTGGCATCCTCCCCTTGCACTTCTCTTGCACCCCAAGCTCCAGCCCCAGGGCCAGCACACTTGCCATTCCCTCTGCCAGGAATGCTCTCCCCAGAACCCCAGGGCTCATCCCCTTCCTCCAGGCCTCTACTCAGCTGTGGCCTCCTCAGAGATCGCACCACCTCTATCCCCTGCAGAACCTTCATGGCACTTGTCACTCTCATGTCAGGTTTTGTCATCCATCCTTCCCAGTAGGAGCTCGACACAGGCAGGACCACGTCTTGTCCCCACCACATTCCAGAGCCTAGAGCAGGGCTCAGCACATGGCTGGCATCACCACAATCCCGGCTCAGCGAGGAGGGGTCAGCATCCTGGGCGCTGGGCCATCCTCTGCTCCCTGCCGTGCCGTGCTCTCCTAGAAACAGTGAGCTCCTGCCTCAGTTTCCCCATGTCCTTGAGGATGGCCTCCACTCTGAGTCCAGTCCAAGCCACACACCACCTCCTGGGTGTGCAGCAGCCCCCAGGCCCTCCCACAGTCCCCGGGAGGGCTCTGGCCATTAAGGACAGGCCTCCCTCTGAGTGGCCCCACATGCTTCTCCTAAGGAGCTGGGCATAAAGAGACCAACACCGTCATCTCCAGTTCTCTGGGAGGAGGGGGATTGTGCTTCAAGGAGCCCATGCTGGGGACTCGACACGCCCACCAGCCTTTCCTCATTCCTGTCTCCGCTTGAGGACATGGGGTTCCCCGAGGATGCCCCCTGCTCCCTGTGAATCTCCCCTGCTGGGGTGGAGGACAACACAATGAGTCTCTCAAAGGAGCAGAGTTAGAGCAAGTTATGGATTTCCTTTGGTTGCACTAGATTAAAACTGGAAGCCGGCTGCCCAGGATGTGAGGGCTCCGGTTTATGCAGGCGGACAGCGGCTCAGTCCCAGTCCAGTGGGCCCACTCCACAGGCAACAGCCACCCACAGCACAGGCACATAGTGCCGAATGAACTGAGGGCTTTGGGGGCTGCCCCTTTGAGCCCCTGCCTCCTGGCCTGGCTGAGATCTGGAAGAGGCAGGCGGGACAGGAACCCATGGATTTGGCACACCGCCGGGCGTGGTCCTCACCATCTCGGGCCTGCTTCACACCCTTTTCCATCCAGGCGTCAGAGCCACGGACACAGGAGACAGAAAGATCCTCATGTTCTGGGTCCTCCTGGCCGTGAGGCCCTGGGAAAGCCAAGGTCTCTGCTCTTACTCTCAGCAACTTGGGGCAGCGTTCACCAAAGCTGCCCACCCCTTGGGACGCAGCAAGGAACCTAGATGGTCCATGGGGGAGGCCCCCCAAGCAGCACCCCACTTACTGAGGACAAACCCTCGGAGCCCACCCACAGAGGTTCCCAGCCGTGTGCCCACAGGCAAAACTGAGCCACTGGACACGTGGTACCACACAGGTGAACCCTGAGCACTTGATGCTGAGGGAAATAAGCCGGACACAGAAGGACGAAGCCTGCAGGACCACATTGCGAAGGGGCCCCAGCGCAGCCAGATGCTTAGAGACCAGAGTGGGATGGGGGCCCCGAGGGGCTGCGGGCGGGGAGTGAGGAGTTAGTGTTGAGTGGGGACAGGGTTCAGTTTGGGAGGAGGAAGGAGTTCTGAAACAGACGGTGGTGACGGCTGCAGAACAGGGTAAGTGTGCTAATGCCACTTTGCGTGCACTGGAAAACTGGTTAAAAGGGTGACTTTTATGTTATGCATATTTTGTAACAATTCAACATCTACAACTTTTAATTAAAAAAAACAAACCTTGGCCGGCCAGGTGTGGTGGCTCATGCCTATAATCCTAGCACTTTGGGAAGCTGAGGCGGGAGGATCACTTGAGGCCAGGAGTTTAAGACCAGCCTGGGCAACATAGCAGGACCCCATCTCTACAAAAAATTAAAAAAACTAAAAATTAGCCAGGTGAGGTGGTATGTGCCTACAGTCCCAGGTACTCAGGAGGCTGAGGAGAGAGGATCTCGAGGCTGCAGTGAGCTATAATGACACCACTGCACTCCAGCCTGGGTGACAGAGTGAGACCCTATCGCTAATAAATAAATGAATAAATAAAACTTAAAACCCTGAGCCATTGTTTGAGGCTCCCCAGGGCTAGGTGGAGGGCAGGGGAACAGACCAAGCCAACACTCAGAGGCTTGGAGGAACCCAACAGCAAGGGAGACACCAGCGGTGTGGCAGAGGCTGTGATGAATGGCAGGGGAGCCTGGCAAGGGGTGGGCGCCAGTCGGTAGAGGGTCTCACGGGCTGCAGTAAACTCAAGCTAAAATGCATGCCCCTCAGCGCCACCCTCACAATCCCCCTCCCACAGAACATCCTGAGAGCAGGTCCGTCACTCTGTAAGCTCTAACTCCCTGTCAGGACACCAGTACCCAGTGCTCAAGAAATGCTCACAGCTGAATTGAACGAAATCTGGGCTCCCTGAAAGACCCGGGAGGATGCAGGTGCCAACAGGCAGAGTTGAGGCAGGCAGAGGAGATGATAAATCCGACACACTTTGGATACGGGTGGACTTCACGTTCATTGATTTGGAGTACCAGATCCAAGGGGCGCCCTCCACACTGGACTAGAGTCATTTGCTAACGTAGTTCTTGGAAAAAAACAGAAGTCTTCTTCCTTCTCCTAAGTGATCAACTTCAGCAGCATGTCCCAGTTTCTGTTTGGCAGTGCACAGGTGGGCCCACCGTGTGATCATGGCTCCAAACCAGGCACTTGATGGTCTGAAGACACCAGAATGTGCCGCAGAGTCCAATTGCACCTTGTCAACGCCTCATGTCCACGGGCCCACTGCAGGCTCTGAGAAGTCCCGCGGTAAAGAAACCCAGAATTCCCACGATTGAACTGATGATGAAATATTTTAATTCATGACCCTAAAAACATCTGAGTTTGGAAAATGCTGAATTCCGGGACCTTGTTATGCAAACAGGCCAGACACAAGCAGGCGAAAGCAGCTTTTAACAAAATATGTCAAGTCGGAAGCTTTCGAAGGACGACCTGGAAATCCCCTGCTGTTCTGCCTGAGCTGGGCTCTGTCCACCAGACCACAGGCTGCCCTGGAGCAATTTTCCTTCTCCATTTTCTACGCCTGGGAGCAGGTGTGTCCGCTGTGACGTCCTTTAACCAGGATGCTGGCAGCTTCAGCTTAGACGCTTCACCCAAAGCCACCTTGCCCAGCCCTTGAAGTCACAGCCTCTCCCTCGGGGACTGGTTTCCAGGCCAGTGAGTGCTTGGTGGTTTGTCTTCCTCTTCCGAATAGGAGAGGTGTCAGGATGAGTCCCAAATGTCCTCACCGTTCATGACAAATGAGGATGCATCTGCTGGGTTCAGGACAGACCGACCCCAGCACATTCTAGCCCAGTTCCCGGGCTTCCGTGTTTCAGAAACAGGGCTGGCGGGTCCTTGCCAGCTGGGCTCATCCCAGAGGGGGATAGCCCCAGGAGGGTGACCCACTGGCCCCTGGACCCCTCTCTCTCACACGCTAACCTCCCAGAGCCTCTGAGGCCGTAGGAAGCAGCTGTGAAACACACTTTCACAGACGGAACGGGAAGATGAAGATCAGGAGGCAGATGGTGGAGAAGGTGGCGCCACTGAGTGAATGTGATTGACGCCAAGGAGCTGGACACTTAGAAATGGCTAAGATGAGCAGTTTATATTACATGTGCTTTACCGCAATGTATATACATACACACATGTGTGTATGTGTGCATATATGTCTTTTGATAAAACCACCCACACAGGGCAAAGGGACAGCTCCTAGGTGACAGCAGAGACTGTGCCACCTTCACTGTGAGAGCCCCAGGCCTGGTGGGGGGCTGGGCACATGGGCAACCAAGAAATACTGGAGGAAGTAAAGAAGTCAGGAGGTACTGGGCTCGAGCTGGTCTCCAGGTCTCCGCGGCTGTGATGAGGGTGAGCTGCTCAGACATTCTGAAGTCCTGGCCTACAGAATATAAGTGACAGCTGTCACTGCGAAAGTGACCCACATGAGGTGCGGTGACCCTTTTGACATAGAATTTTCCCAAGTGCTTCTGGCTCTGTGCTACACTTGACCTCACAGTACCCCTAAGAGCAAGGTGGGCATACGGGGATTACCCCCAGGTTCAGAGAGCTAAAGTCACTTGTGCAGAGTGACATGGCCAGCAGGGCCACAGCTGGCTCCATTAGCGGCACCCATGCAGGCCTTCCACTAGCTGCACATCCTGGCCGTGGCTGAAGCCTCTGTGTCCGTCCACTACACAGTGTCTTCCTTAGTGGGAGGCGGGGTTGGACCTGCTCTGCTCCTTGCCCTGGGTGGGCGACATGGGCCTGGTGACTCTGGCATCTGGGGCTGCACTCCTAGGATTGGTGCTCGTGCTTCTGGAGGATGTTCTGCTTCAATAAAGTGGCTCACCTGAAAACGAAGCCTTTTCCTTTGTGAAGCCCCTTCAGGCTTCACGTCACCGGGACTGGTTGGAGTTTCATCTGACGCAGACACCAGGTGTTAACATCCCAGTGCTGGAGCAAAGGGAGAGAGGGAGGGAAGAGGAGAGGAGGGGGAGGGCGAGGAAAAAAGAGAAAAGGGAGGGATGCAGAGGAAGGGCTTGTCTTTCCACATATGTGGGGGGCCCTACGGGAAACTCTTTAAATCCCAGTAGTGAGGGGGGTGATTGGAGAACTTGAGAGGGTTCCGCCAACCTGCAGGGTTGACTCCTTCTGGGCAAGTTAGGCTTCAAAATTGTCCTGAACACAAGTTAGGGGCCAGTCTCATGGCTGTGAGAACAAGAGTAAATCCAGGTGAAGTCCCTTCGCACACAGAGATGCTCACAAATGTGTTCTAACCTGAATTTACACCGTGCTTGGCCAGGCCCACAGCCCTGCCATCCTCAGGAGCCTTCCCCGAGGTAACTTCCTGCACACCCTTAGGCAGGGGCTTCTGACCCTCTGTGGTGTCCAAGCTTTGAGGGAGGGGAGAGGATCGTCTGTCTGTGAACAAGACCCTGTGTGTCCACTGAGAGCTACCATGCCAGCTGACCCCCGGATGAAGGGCTGCCTGGAAGTCAGGAGCCCTGCGGAGGCCCCAGGGCCACAAGCTGCCTTTGCCAGAGCCAGCTAAGAGCCTCTTTGAGAATACACTGCAGACAGACCCTTCTGGAACAACAGCTTCTTCCAGGGGTGCTCTCTGCTCCAGATGCTACAAGGAGGTGCTGCTGGCCTGGCGCCCACCCCGTCTCTGTCTCTCGCAGAAGCCTCTACACCCCAGTAGAAGCTGAGGTCAAGTGGATGCGCTGGGCCAGGAGACAGCCTCATTCCCCTCCAGACCGAGGAGAAGTTCTAGTAACAGATCTGACCAGCAGGAGCCAATGCGCTTCCTCTTCACTGTCTGGAGGGGGACGTGGGCCCGCACATGCCTCTCTGGTCTCACATGCAGAAGCATCTGCATGTGCAGTTGTTCTCTGGGGGCTGCCTGTATTTCTAGGGGGGCGTATGGCAGAGTGGGAAGCAGTGGAGAGCACTGGATTCCTGCTGTTCTGTTTCTGTATCTTCGCTGTGCGACTCCTGGCAGCCCCATCAGCCCTCAGGGCCAGAGTCCCTCCTCTGCAAAGTGGAGACAATGGTGTCTGCCCACAGATGGCCACAAAAGCAGTTAGGAAGCTCGAATAGGATATGATGCCCTTTCATTTGCTTGACACACATTTGTGGAGCGCCTGCTCTGTGCCAGGCCACCATTTCAGGCAGAGGGGTGGCCTCACTTTGTGAGCAGAGCTGAAGATCAACCTCCAGCCCGTCTGACTCCTGCAATGTCTGACTCCAGCGCATGCTGTTGCTTTCTTTAAAAAGCAGCTGATTTAAAAAAGTTGATAACAAAAAGCAACTGATAATTTTTTTTTTTTTTTGAGACACAGTCTTGCTCTGTCCCCCAGGCTGAAGTGCAGCAGTGTGATCTCAGCTCACTGAAACCTCTGCCTCCCGGATTCAAGCGATTCTCCTGCTTCAGCCTCCTTAGCAACTGATAATTTAATACTACCATGTCTATTTTTTAACACTTAGAAATCGCTCCTCTACAAAAGTGCAGAAACAGCTGAAATTACAACAATTACACACCAATATCCCAGTGATTGTCGGTATATGTAATTCACCTGCCATTCAAACGTAGGATCCTGGGCTTGCAAATAGTGGTGCTAAATAAATGTCTGGTGAGTGGATTAATGGGGAGGTCCACTGAGCTCCAAATAACGTAACCCCAGAGAGTGGACTAGTCTATTGATTTCAAAAAATGTCTGGTTCAGGCCTCTGACTACAGTTGTAACCAACCAGCCCAGGCACTCCATACTGATCCCCACTCCCAGCCTCAGCAGCTGGGGCATGCGATAAATCAGTGGCGAAGGAATCCTTTCAGCAGGGAGAGGACTGTCAAGGAGTGGGCAGAAGACTTTGGAGAAGACTTCCACCTTCTCTAGACCTGCCAGCCATTGACCACGAAGCACACACCAAAAAAAGCCTGTAACTCTCAAACAACACAGCACAATGACAGGCACCGTGGCACCAGCCAACTGCTCAGGAAGGGGGGTCATGTGACACTCTGCCACCCCACAGTCGCAGCTTCCCATGCCTCTGAGGACTACTAAGAACCTCAGTGGAGGCACGCAAATGGAGCCCACAGTCTCGAGAAGCACTGTGTATCTGCTAGCTAGGGCCACTATGATGCTACAAACAAACTGCCCCAAAACTTGATGGCTTAAAACAGCCAACATTTATTATCTTTCATGAGTCTACAGGTGAGCCACAGATGTTCTGATTGAGCTGGGCTTGGCTGATCGAGTCTGGGCTCGCTCATGTGTCTGTGGGCTGCCGGCAGCTCAGCAAGGGGCTGGCTGGACTAGCAAAGCCATGAAGCCACGAAGCCACGGTGAGAAGACTTGGCTCTCCTCCACGTGGTGTCTCATCCTCCAGCAACCACACCCAGGCTCACCGATGCAGTGTTAGGGCTCTAAGGAAGAGAGCAGAACTTCCAGCAGCCGCAGCTCAGAACACGCAGAGCATTACTTCTGCCACATTCTCCTGGCCAAAGCAAGCCACTCAGCCAGTCTGGATTCAAGGGGTGGAAAAAAGGGCTCCACCTCTGGATGAGAGACGCTGAACAGTCACATGCCAAGAATGTGGACGCAAAGCCAGGCACAGTGGCTCACGCCTGTAATCCCAGCCTTTTGGAAGGCCAAGGTGGGTGGATCACTTGAGGTCAGGAGTTCAAGACCAGCCTGGCCAACATGGTGAAACCCCATCTCTACTAAAATACAAAAAAATTCCTGGGTGTGATGGCACACACCTGTAGTCCCAGTTACTGGGGAGGCTGAGGCACGAGAATCGCTTGAACCCAGGAGGTGGAGGTTGCAGTGAGCAGAGGTCGCGCCACTGCACTCCAGCCTCAGCAACAGAGCCAGACCCTGTTTCAAAAAAAAAAAAAAAAGAATGTGGTGGCAGGCAGGGTGGGGAAGTGAAGCCGTTTCACAATCACCCCACCACACTCCATGCCTTTCCTGCTAGATGAAAGACACTGGGATTTGTTTTTCACTCAACACACCCTTTGTGGCACACTGCCGGGGAACCCAAACCGAGACACCTCTATTATCATGGACCTGAACTTCCAGCTGAAGTTGAAGGCTAGGCCTGTCCCAACATGGCAAGGGACACAGGATTTCCACTTGAAACGGTGATGTGATGATTACTTTAAAATAGGTGTTTTCTCTTTCAGAAACTATTTGTGGGGAAATATTAACTAAATAGTAGTGCATCCGAGCATCCATCAATGGATGAATATACAAACAAAATGCGGCCTATCCATGCAAGGGACTATTAGCCCTACAAAGGAAGAAGGTTCTGGGCCACACTGCCACATGGGTGAACCTTCAGGGTGTGCTGCAGAGTAAAACAAGCCAATCACCAAAGGCCGAGAACAGCAGGACTCCACTGATCTGATGTACTTGGAGTAGCCAAAGCCATAGGGACAGAAGTGGAGTCAGGGGTTCCAGGGGCTGGGGCAGGGGAATAAGGGGTTGGTGTTTCATGGGAACAGAGGCTCAGTCTGGGAAGAGGAAAACATTCTGGAGATGGACGGTGGGGACGGTGGCACATCAGTGTGAGTGGAGCTAATCCCACTGGAGTGACAACGAAAAGTGGCGAAAATGGTAAATTTTATGTGATGCGTATTTTGCCACAATGAAAAACAAAAAAGCAAAAAACCCCACAGTAGTGCAAAGGAAATATAGCTACGAAATATAAGCATGGAAAGACTGTGGCGGCAGGCGGCAGACCCCTGTGCTCCCGCGTCTGAGCTACCTGTGCCCCGCTCTGTGGATCTCCCATCAAGTTCAGAGGCTTTGCTAACTGGTAAACAGCTTGTTCATCAGTGTGGCTGATGCAGGAATGGGTTCTCTGGTCAGGGGCGATGTCCTATCCTCGCAGAATACTGCAGACACCTCCCTCCCTGCACGGACCGGGCGGGAACAGTGAGCTATGAGCCCTGCCACCCTTCCTGGATGGCGGACACAGCTGGGGCCCCACCCAGACCTGACTCCCACCACGAGTGAATGGGGAGGCTTCTTGCTCTCCCAATTCCCAGAGCTGACCAGCAAATCCTGCCCCTGGAACGCTGGCCTGTTTGCCTCGGGTAGGCCTTTCTTGAAAGGAGGTTGCAAATACCCAAAATGACGACTTTCAGCTTGTGGGACCACTGTCCAGCTGTCCCGCTGTGGGTGCCACTTGCCAGCAACTGTCTCTACATGAGATGGAAGCTGGTCTGATACTGGACTTGCCTAAAACCTGCTGGTGAGGTCTGCAGGGGACGGTTGCTAACTCATCCATAACCACCTTTACCTCCATCATCTCCTAGAAGTTACCTAATAGATGTGCCTGCCCAGACTGGCTTTGGACAGGTCCCCACCCCTCCCAGACACCCCCAGGACGTGCTGGGATTTCTCTGCTGCCATTCTGTTCCCATCTCATAACATGACAATCTGAAAGTCTGTCCGGCTGTCATTTCCTCCATTGCCCCCAGGCTCTGCTCTGTCGGGGACAGCCAGAGGTGTGCACTGCAGCACCTGGATGAATGTTGCGGCTGCTGTGGCCTCACCTCCCTCATCGCCCGCCTTGGGACAAGGCCTGACCCTGCCTCGGCTGATAAAGAGCTCACTATGGTCAGGCTCCACGCCATAAGCTGGGACTTGGCTCTCTCCTTCTTTTCTTCAGCCTGGAGCTGAAGCAGAAATTTATCTCTCATAATTTTCACTCCATGAGCCTTCGCCCTACAGTTAGGGGCATCAGAATCACTTACAGTCTCGATGCCATCACATCAGCCGCCTTCTCACTTCCAAGTCAAGTGCGAATTTGATAAGTGAGTTTCATGGTCTCCATCTGGATCTGGATCTGGAGGGAGGGCCGGGGACTTCCTCTGGACTGTTGACACCCCCCAGCCACCTCCCAGGGCACACAGGCATTGCAGGCACTGTTCCCCACTGCACGTTCCCCATCTTCCCACAGACACGCTGTGGGAACCCTGCCTCCACGGCCTAAGGAGATGCACTTACTGGGCCTGTCTTCCTGGGGTTCCAGTGGGCTCTTTGTCCAGGACCGTGGGCCACTGTTCACAGTCCTCTCCTGCCTTGTGCCTGTGGTCAAGTCCAAGCTCGTGGGAGTGTAGGTTTGGATGTCAAAATGCCCCCTACAGGTTCTTAAGGTTCCCCTGGAGTCACCAGGTTTGGGGGCATCCCCCATCCATTCACCCTCAGAGGGCTGCAAAACTGGGTTCTGAGACCTCCCAGACTGCAGGAAGGGCAAGCTCTGGGCTTGGAAACCTGGGCTCTTTACAAGTGGTCAGACCCCCATTGTGTCCCCAAGGCCACTGGAAATCCAGCATCTACGTGGGTTCAGGAGGAAGCCGGGGTTTTCCCCTTTATCTTCCTCATAGACAGTTCTGGCTACACCACTGCCTCTCAACAAAGAAGGAATCTCTCAGCTGGTGCTTGAGGATCCCCGAGCTCTGGACTTCCTGGCCTCATCCCCACCTCCCACCTGACTCCCACCTGTGCCCAGGTCCTGGGAAAACTAGAGTCCCTCTGGTTTCCAGTCGGGCTCACCCTCAAAACCTACTCCCAGTCTCCCCTGGGAGAACGTGGAATGCCAACCCCTTCCTTGGCTCTGGTCCTCTTCCCACTCCAAGGCCTGTCCACACCATCCCCTTCTCCAGGAGGCCATTCCTGGCAGCTCCAAACCACTCATGCAGTCCTGCTCCCTCAGTACCCTTTGTGACTCTCAGAATAAAAGTAGCCCCCTTACAGGTCATGTGAAGGTTAAATAAAGTGCTGTAAGTATAAATCTTGGGATAGCACCTGGTGTGGCTGACAGTTACTAATCACGTCGTACAGACCAGGCTATTTTTATTATATCCATGTTATAGATGAGGAAACTGGAGTGCAGAGAGGTTGAGTAACTTGCCTGAGGTCACAGAGCTGCACAGAGAGGCTAAGTCACCTGCCAGAGGTCACACAGCTGCATAGACAGGTTAAGTCACCTGCCAGAGGTCACACAGCTGCACAGAGAGATTGAGTAACTTGCCCGAGGTCACGTAGCTGCACAGACAGGTTAAGTCACTTGCCTAATGTCACAGAATTAATCAGTGCAGAGCTGGATTGGACCCAGACACTCTCGCCCCAGTCCGTGCTCCTGACTCCAATTCCCCTCTTATGAGAGGCTCTACCTCCTGACTCAGACTGTGGGCAGAGTCTGTCTCTCATCACTGGAATTCCTTGTTGGGTCTCAGCTCTACCTCTCAAAGGGTGGGACTTTGATGCGCAATTATAGAAAAGAAGGAAACTTCCTTTGGGGGAATTTCTTTTTTTTTTTTTTTTTTGAGACGGAGTCTTGCTCTGTCACCCAGGCTGGAGTGCAGTGGCGCGATCTCGGCTCACTGCAAGCTCTGCCTCCTAGGTTCTTGCCATTCTCCTGCCTTAGCCTCCTGAGTAGCTGGGACTACAGGCGCCCGCCAGCACGCCCGGCTAATTTTTTTGTATTTTTAGTAGAGATGGGGTTTCACCGTGTTAGCCAGGATGGTCTCGATCTCCTGACCTCGTGATCTACCTGCCTTGGCCTCCCAAAGTGCTGAGATTACAAGCGTGAGCCACCTTGCCTGGCCCTTTGGGGGAATTTCTTATGGCTTCAAATGCTTTCACTGAAGAGAGTTTATTCTATTTCTATCCCTCAGTCATGCTCATCGGCTTATGTTCCCTTACTTCAGTCGCATTAGGAACCAGTACGGAGCTGTTATGGAGTTCGAATACCAGCTTGGGTTCGAATACCAGCTCTTGCTGTGTGACCCTAGGCAAACCACTCCATCTCTCTGGGTCTCAGTCTCCTCTTCTGAAAAACGAGGTGGGGGAGCCGGGGTCAAGGGGAGCGTAAGGTGAGACGGATGGGCACAAGCACAGGAGCGGACTCCAAGGAAGCACAGAGGAGGACGCCAACAGAGCAGACGCTGCAGCCGTCATCCTCTTGGGGCAGGACTGATTCCAGGCACTCAGCCATGTGAAGACCCCCACAGGTTTCCATGGCAACTTTGCCACTAACCACGCAGATGCCCAAGGGCTGGTGATTAGCCTCCCTGGGCTCAGTTTCCCCACCTGTGAGGTGAGGGCCCGTCAGCTCCATTGCTGCCTGTGCAGCTGAGGTTCTAAGATTTTGCCTTTGATGTGGAGCGGTCTCATTTTTGTGGCTGCCATGGTGACCATCTCACAGCACGGCTCCACGTTTCCATGAGCAGGACACAGTTATGACATAACCTTCTTAGCCTTTCTAGGGCTTGTCACAGGCTTTCAGGGGACACAGCAAACAGTAAAAGCTCTGCAGATTCAACGAAGGCCAGCTGGGTTTGAACCAGCCATGCAGGGGAACCTCCAGGGGCGGTGGGAGCCAAGACAGCGAGATAGCTGAGGCTCAGCGGCACACACAGGAAGCATCGACCCTGTGTGGGATGACAGAGGCTAGGACCTGGTGCAATAGCCGCGGGACCAGCAGAGCCACGGTGATGTCTAATGGACAACTGTCAGCGAGTGCTATCAGCCCCACTTTCTTTTTTTTTTTTTTTTTTTTTTTTTTTTTGAGACGGAGTCTTGCTCTGTCGCCCAGGCTGGAGTGCAGTGGCTTGATCTTGGCTCACTTCAACCTCCCCCCACCACCACCCTCCGCCCCCGGGTTCAAATGATTCTCCTGCCTCAGCCTCCAAGTAGCTGGGATTACAGGCGCCCGCCTCCACCTCACCCAGATAATTTATTTTATTTTATTTTATTTTAGTAGAGACACGGTTTTGCCATGTTGGCCAGGCTGATCTCAAACTCCTGACCTCAGGTGATCTGCCCGCCTCGGCCTCCCAAAGTGCTGGGATTGCAGGCATGAGCCACCGCACCTGGCCAGCCCCACTTTCAAGGGATGTCCAGAACCCAGCTTTCCCCCACCCCTGCTGCCACCCCTCTGGTCCCGCCACTGTCATCACTTGCCTGGATCATTGCAGTGGCCTCTCTGGGCTCCCTCCCTGCACCCACATGCCTGAGTCCCTGCCACATGCAGCATCCAGGGCTCCAGGTCCCCATCGCTCCTCCTCTGTCCAGAAGAGGCTCCCTGCCGGGGGTAAAGGCAGAGTCCTCCAGGGCCCTGTGTGAACTGCTGCTCCTTGACTTCTGAGTCCTCCCCTCCTCTTACCCTCCCCCAGCTCCCCCTCAGTCACACCAGCCTCCTTGCCATTCCCCCAACAAGCCAGGCACCTGCAGGCCTCTGGGCCTTTGCACTGGCTGAGCCCTGGGCCAGGCTGGCTCTTCCCAGATGTGTACACAGCTCACTTGCCCACTTCCTTTAGGCCATTGCTTCCACTCCATCTAACACGCCAACACCACCTACCCACCCCAGCTCGATCTTTCTCCTAAGCACATTTCCAATCGAACACACTACATATAACCTCTATTTACCACCATTATTGTCTGGCTTTCCTCACTGAAATGGGAACCCTGAAGACAGGAATTTCCTTGTAATGTGCACTGTGGTAACTGCTCAGCAACTGGAACAGTTCTGGCTCATAGAGTAGAAGCTCAATAAATATTTGTTGAATAAATAAATGAATAGTGTTTGCTGAAAGAACCTTCACACTCAGGAATATTTTAAGTGTTTCTGCAATTCCCGACCAGCAAGATGCAGAGGAAAACCTTGAGAAGAGGACCCAGAAGGAAACCACAGTATTTACACAGTGGCATCCAAAAGACTGAAATATGCCAGCTCAGAGCTGGAGCCTGGCCAAGGGGTACAAAGGTTCTGACAAGGACTGCACCATGCAGAGGTCACTGCCCGCTACCTGGGGTATGAGACTCTGTTCCATTCAACAATATTCTGATGAGACAGTCAATGTCCAAAAGAAGACTCCTGACAGGAGGGACCGAGCCAAGGCAGCCGAGCCAGCTAGGAGGATTGAGTGACAAGCACATACCCATGCCAGAATCAGAGGCCAGGCAGGAGGTTCCACAAAGGTACCTCCTGGGTGCTGAGTGCTGAGACTACAAAGCCAAAGAAATGAGTTTCTGACCTCATGTAGCTCAAAGCTTAATAAGTACAACAGTAGCAGCAGCAAAGCAAACCCAGAGCCCAGTGCTCACTATGCCCCACATACTGTTTTTCCCCGATTTTTTATTGTGGTAAACTACACACAACACAAAACGTATCATCTTACTCATTTTCAAGTGCACAGTTCAGTGGACTAAGTACATTCATAGTGCTGTGCAGCCATCACTACCATCCATCTCCAGGACTTTTTTCATCCTCCCAAATTGAAACTCTGCCCCCATTAAACACGAACTTGCCAATCCCCCTCCCCTCAGCCCCTGGTGTCCATCCTTCCACTTTCTGTCTCTACAAATGTGACTACTCCAGGACCCTCCTTATAAGGGGATCGTATGGATCTGCCCTTTTGTGAGCAGCTCATGTCACCTGGCACCTGCCCTCGAGATTCATCCACACTGTAGCATGTGTCAGAATGTCCTTTGTTTTTAAGGCTGAACCATATTCTGCTGTGTGCATAGACCACAGTTTGTGAATCTGTTTATTTGTGGTTGGACACTGGGGTTGCTTCCATCTTTTGGCTGCTGTGAATAATGCTGCTATGAATGTGGGTATGCGAGTATCTCTTCCACGCCCCGCGTTCAATTCTTTTGGGCATATGCCCACAAGTGGGATTGCGGGATGCAATGGTGAGTCTATGTTTAATTTTCTGAGGAACCACCACACCGTTTCCACAGTGGCGGCACCATTTACGTTCCCACCAGCAAGGCACAAGGGTTCCCAACTTCACCAACAGACTTCTTATTATCTATGTTTTTTTTTTTTTTTTTTTTTGAGACGGAGTCTTGCTCTGTCACCCAGACTGGAGTAGAGTGGCACAATCTCAGCTCACTGCCAGCTCCGTTTCCCGGGTTCACGCCATTCTCCTGCCTCAGCCTCCTGAGTAGCTGGGACCACAGGCACCCGCCACCACTCCCGGCCAATTTTTTATATTTTTAGTAGTGACGGGGTTTCACCCTGTTAGCCAGGATGGTCTCGATGTCCTGACCTCGTGATCCGCCCGCCTCGGCCTCCCAAAGTGCTGGGACTACAGGCATAAGCCACCGCACCCGGTCCCTTATTATCTACGTTTTTGATAGTAGCCACCCTGGTGGGTGTGAGGTTGCTTCTCATTGTGGCTTTGACTGGATTTCTCCTGATGATGTTCAGCAGGACAAGAAAGTCTTTAAAGTGCTTTGAAAATATTGACTCACTTAAACCCCCAATAGCCCTATAGGATAGATACCATTATTATCCCTGTTTTATAGATTTAACATTTCACTGAGGCAGAGAGAGGCTTAGTAACTTGCCATAGGGTACAGAGGCTAATACCGTGAGTAGCAGAGCCGGGATTTGAACTCAGAGTGTCAGACTCCAGAATGCAAGAGTGCCCAGAGAAGGGGTGTGGCACCCCCTGGTCAGCAGATTCCTCCCCGGAAGTAATCATCCCCACCCGAGGCAGCTTAGCCAAGATGGCGGGTATTGAGTGGTGCGGTGACACTGGACAGGGGGTCGGAAGAGCTCACACCAAGGCTGAATGAAGCTTCGGTAATACTCTGCCTTCAACTCATTTCCCCGCTGCCATAGAGAAAACTACACTCAACTCCATTTTCCTAAAACCGCCATGCATCAAAATATTAGATAAGGGGTAGTCAGCATTTGATTTCTAAAAGGCAAAATGTGAGTGCACACAAGGGCACTAAGCAGAATGATTCTCTTAAGCAACTCTATTTTTGAAGTATCAACAGCCTCATTTTCTGGGAAGATTACTGCACGTAGGAGGAGCTCCGCTGTGCGACAAAAGCTAAATTAGGGAGGACGAAAGGCCACGGTTTTATCTGACGAAGAGGTAACCCAGCACCCATGCTTTTCCAAGTGCCTCGGTGGTTATGTCAAATGGCTCTGATACCCAGGGCCCCCAGAAGCAGAACCCCATTAAGACGGGGTTAAGAACACAGGCCACCGATGGAAGCTGTGTTTCCACCGCTGGGAATAGCTGCACATGCCTGACTGGGGCCCCAGCTTCTGACCAACAGGTGATGCGCCACTCAGGCAGCAGCCCCTCCACATAACTACAAGCCCTGCCTCCACTGTCGCATCTGAGGACAGAGGGCACTTCGGGCCAGCAGTCAGCCGTCACGTTGACCTGGAGGTCCTGGCTGGCATCACAACGCTGCCCTCTGACCTCACCTTGGCTTTATCCCTTTGTTTTCTGATCCAGATGAGATGCTCCACCCACATCGGCATGCAGCCTGGCCTTGGTATGATTGCAGACTCAGCAAACATGAACCAAGCCCGCTCCCCATGGCTAGGCCACACCCTGGGGACGCACTGGGGTCCTGAGGCCTCGCTGGCCAGGAGGTGCCCAGGCTGGACACGGAGGACTGACGGCAGTGCCACAAGGGCGCTGTGAACACACCCGGCCCATCAGTCCCCATGTCCAGCCCTCTTCCCTGCTCCACACCTCCAACTGGTGACCAGGAAGGCTAAGATGTGCCTGAAACCGTTCTGAGCAGAGGTTGGTCCAAACCCCCCTGCACAAAGGTGTTAGTGAGGGATGAGCTGCAAAGAGCAAAAGGGCAGTAGGCGAGGTTTCATCACAGCCAGCACCGGCTGCAGGAAAACCAGCTCAAGCCCCCTTCGGTGACAGGCTTTGGCATTTGAGTAAAGCCCAAACCGCAGGCAAACACTTTCAACGACACAGCTCCCTGGCGCTTCCTACTCGTTTTCCTCCCTCCTCCTCCATGGACTCAAGTCCAGGTTCTACCACTCTACTGCCCAGCGAGCAGCAGGTGGCAGAGCCCTGCACCGGAGGGCTCTCCACAGCTCAGCTTAGAATCCTGGACGGCCCTGCCTGTCCCCACATTAGAGATGAGGAAACCGAGGCCCAGGGCTGCCCAGCTTTCCCAGGCCGCAGAGTTAGCCACCTGCGACCCAGGGCCTCCATGGGGTCTCTGTGCATCCACACAGCCTTCCTGTTTCCCCAGCATCCTGACAAAGCTCCACATCCAACAAGGCACATCCACACAGCCCTCACCCAACCTCCCTCGACAATCAGAGCAGACGCACTGGCAGGAACGTCTGGAAGACCAACCTCCACGTCAGGCAGCTCTAGAAGCTGCTTTTGCGTTAATTCAAAACTGATTTTCTGGTACCCAAGAAGGAACCAGGAACAGGTTCTTTTCTTTCCAAACCAGCTGGGCTTTAACAGAGAACACGCGTGGCTGACCGCCCCCCAGCACCCCAGCCCAAGGGAGGGGAGCCACTGCCTCTCTCCCCTAAAAGAGGCAGACCGGACACTGGGCTTCCGTGCTGCAGCCAGGGGTTCCTGAGGACGGCTCTGCCTTGTGAGACGGAGGTCTGTCCCCTGACCCTGAGGACACCTGAAGGGCCCTCTCCAACCTGGGGCAACAGGTGTATTGCTGTGGATGGGGCTGGGGCTCCCACACGCAGGGCCTATGCTTGTATTGGAAGAGTAGAATATGTGCCCAGATTCAAATGGCTGCATCAACCCAGTCTCAGTCTGTGGTTAACTCAAGGCCAAACGCTTCAACTAACACAGGAAAAAGTCTTGTATAATACAAAGGGGCAGACAGCAAGAGGATCCAGCAGTGAGAAGGGGACCCTGCTTGGTGATGGAAAAGGGCTTACAGTGTTTTGGGTTTTTTTTTTGTTTTTAGAGACAGGGTCTTGCTCTGTCATCCAGGCTGGAGAGCAGTGGAGGGATCATGGCTCACTGCAGCCTTGATTTCCTGGGCTCAAGCAATCCTCCCACCTCAGCCTCCTGAGTAGCTGGAAATACAGGCATGAGCCACTGTAATCTGCACTCAGCCGGCCTTACAGTGTTTCAATGACTGATTTGCTCCCCAAAATGGGGTGCCTGTTTTTCCAACTAGCTTCAACCTCTTAAACCAGGGGTTCCAACTCACAGGCAATTCAAACGCAGGCAGCAATGGGTGATGTCCAGAGATATTTTTGTTGTCACAACTGGGGAACTGGGGAGGGGGCGTTACTGGACCTGATGGCCTTTGGATCCTACAATGCACAGGGCAGCCCCCACCACAAAGAGTGAAGTGGTCCAAGCTGCCAGTGGTGCCAAGGCTGAGAAACTCTCAAACAGATGGACCCTTGGCAAGAGTTGCCTTAGGAAAAAAAATTAATACGGGACTATTGAAGATAATAAATAATGTATGTGATATCACAGGTACAGAGTTTCTGTCTGGGATGCTGAGTCTAGAGACGGATAGTGGTGACGGTGACAGCTGCACACTGGGTGTCAGGTGCACGGTCCACGACATGTTCCCACATTCTTCTGTACACGGTGATCTGCGGTACTGAATGCACACTTCAAATGGCTAAAATGGTAAATAAACACTTTGTGTTATTTATCTTTTAACCATAAAAAAATCTATGACACATCAGATATAATGATATCATATATAATCATATGTAACTACATAATTTTAATTATTTCACAAAGTTGCCTGTTCAGCAAGTACCAACTGTGGTTATAACCCACGGCATCAGCCCCATCCTTATCCCCCACCTGACAGATGAGCAAACTGAATGGAGGGCAGCCCAGTGATTTGCCCAGGGGAACTGGGGTTCCTAAGAGCCACACCCTCCTGAGCTGACCTCACCAACCCCAAAGCAGCCTTCGGGATATCTCACTCAACGAAAGTCACTGAGCAAGCGCTGGGGATGCAGAAGGGACCAGGCAGACAGAAACCCTTCCCTCCGGGACCCCAGGCCATGGTGGGAAGATAGAAAGTGGACCACAGACAGAAACCAAAAGGACAAACTGGAGGACCCGTCAGGTGGCAAACACCATGGAGAGACGCAAAGCACGAGAATGGGAGAGGGACCCTGGAGGAGAGCAGAGGGAGAGCCTCACCTACCCTGGGGAGAGGGTGCAGCACCAGCAGCCAGCAGCCCCTATCTTCCCCTGCTCCCCAACCCAAAAACAGGCCTGGAGCTCTGCCCCATATCCCAGCCAACCCGCTGTGTGTTCACAGACAAGCTCCTTAACCGCTCTGTGCCCAGTTTTCCCTTTTGTAAAAAAGAAAAAATAAAACCTACCTCTGGTGCTGCCATGAGGATTAAGGGAGGCAGCGAGTATAAACTGCTCACCACCCTGCCAGGCACGCAGTGAGGGTCAGGGAGGGCAGCACTTCAGTCCAATCAAGACAACAAGGGAGTCAGGATGGTACAGAGACACACCTCACAGCTCAGGGGCCTCAGGACGAACGTTTCCAAGTGGCCATTCTCACGGGCATGATTTCACATGTAAGCTGCCCCTGAGAAGCTTCCCCAGTGCATGCATATGAGACAGACAGACAGACAGACAGACAGACATTCTCCAGAAGACATAACATTCTGGCTAGGCAGGACGTTCCCAAGGACACCCAGTTTCTCAGCCCACACTGAGCCCCACGCTGTGGGTCCCACAGTTGGTGACCTCGCTAGGCTCCCTCACATGGCCCTCCTAGCTGAGTTGAACACATCAGCATCACCCCCTAACCAGACTAACCCTGGCTGGTGCTCATTGCACTGCCCCAGCCCTTCCCGCCCCTGCCTGGTGCAGTCCACGAAGCCTCAGGGAGACTCGGGACATCTTCCTCGTTTGAGCTCACTTGAGACCACCCGGTTTGGGTAGGGCTCTGCACCCTGCAGCTGGTCTGAGAAATGGGGTGGGGCACTACAGCCTGTGAAATCCTCTGAACCCGGAGCCCCTTAAAGGGGTCCAAAATCTAGAAGCCCAGGAATTAAAAACGGCACAGCCACTTTGGAAGACAGTTTGGCAGCTTCTTACAAAACTACATACGCCCCTGCCACACGGCCCAGCAATCACGCTCCTTGCTGTTTACTTAAGGGAGCTGAAAATGTATGTCCACACAAAAACCTACACATGGGTGTTTATAGCAGCTTCATTCATGACTGTCAAAACTTAGACACAACCAAGATGTCCCTCAGCAGGTGAATGGATAAACTGTGCTACATCCAGACAATGGAATATTATTCAGTGCTAAAAAGAAATGTGCTATCAACCATAAAAAGCCATGGAGGAAGCTTCAATGCATATGACTAAGTGAAAGAAGGTGACCTGGAGGGAGAGAGGGATGAACAGGCAGAGCACAGAGGATTGGGGGGGGGGTGCAGTAACACTGCTCTGTGTGATGCCACAATGGCAGAACAAGCCCGTGGTGAACCATGAACTATGGGTAATAATGATGTGTCAAAGTGGGTTCATCCATTGCGGCAGATGTGCCACACTAATGCAAGATAATAATGGAGGGAACAGGGACAGCAGGAGCATGGGAACTCACTGTACTTACTGCTCAATTTTTCTGTAAACCTAAAGTGCTCTAAAAAATAAACACTATTAACAAACAGCAACAACAACAACAAAACACCTTTTAAAAAATCTAGAACTCAGGGCCAGGTGTGATGGCTCACACTTGTAATCCTCCCACTTTGGAAGGCCGAGATGGGAGGATCACTGGAGCCTGGGAGGATCACTTGAGCCTAGGAGTTCCAGACCAGCCTGGGCAACATAGTGAGATCCCATCTCTAGAAAATTATTTTAAAAAAATTAGCCGGACATGGTGGTATGTGCCTGTAGTCCCAGCCACTCAGGAGGCTGAGGTGGGAGGATCACTTGAGTGCAGGAAATCGAGGCTGCAGTGAGCTATGATTGTGCCACCGCAATCCAGCCTGGGCAACAGCGTGAGTTCCTGAAAATAAAGATTAAATAAATAAATAAGTAAAAATAAAAATAAATCTAGAACCCAGAGAAGGTAACGGAATGCAGCCAGTGAGGAGCACAACCAGCTGGGAAAAAGCAGCCTCTCACGCTGCGAATCGCACCCTCGCCCCCCTCCCCACCCCACAGGGGCTGGCACCAGTAACCTCCAGGAACCTAGGGAACCCCAGGAGTCCACAGCATCACCCACTCCATCTGGGATTCTGGCAGGTGTTGCCTCACAACGGCCCCCAAGTCTGGGCTCTGCCACCTCCATCCCCTTCCCTGGCCCAAGACCTATCATCTTTCCCCTGGGCCTCAGCACAGCCCCTACCTTCTTTCCCTATAGTCTATCTCACACCATGGCCAGAGAGGTCTCTCAACATGATAAACTGGACCCTGTCATCCAAGCTCAAATCTTCCCAATGCTTCCCCACAGCAGCCAGAAAAAAATCCCAACTGCCCCCACTGGGCCACACCGCTCCACCTCCACCACCCTCTGCCATGCAGGCCCTGGGACGGGACAGTTTCCACTGGAGCAGGACCTGGACAAGAGGAAGGGCTCTGTAAAGAGTTGATGGGTGTTCTGATGAATGAAGAAGCCCACAATGCACTGCACAGATGTTATCATCTGTATTCTCTAAGTGCGGAAACCAAGGCACAGCCCGAGGTCACCAAGCCTGCGAGCAGCGTCAGGGGAACTGACTGCTGGCCTGCACTAAGCCCAGTGCCATATTCTCCCCTGCACCCCGTCAAAACAGTGGCGGGTGAGATAGCACTGTCATCGCAGGCCACGTCCTCATTTCCAGAAGCCCAACCTCCAAATCAGGGAAATACAGCCGACTCCCCAAGTCCTTCGAGGCGGGCTGATGGATGCAGTGTTTAAGCCATAACTGTTTTCACTAAGTGTTCATTAACTTGGTGATTGCAGAAGACCCACTAGGCTGTTCGTTGCCATTCAAAACCAGCAGCTCCACAACCATCTCCTTGGGTCCATGGGGTCTCCCACAAACCTCCTTTCTTCCTGCCCTCCCGTGGGAGCCTCCAATGCTTACCTCCACCTGCTTCCACCTCTGGTCATCCACAGATGCCACAAGGGGATGCAAGCCATGCAGCCAATGCCACCCAAGAAAAGGTCAACGGGGCTTGCTTGTTGTGGCGCTCAGCGGGAGAAGTTTCTACCATATACAGTTATTAATGACTTTATTTATATACCAATATTTAGTTCTGCTTGCAATTAAGCAGATCTGCTTTCAAAATATGACTAATTAGAACAGTCGTGCTGGCAGGGAGACTTCTGCAAGGAATCACATCGTTCTAGCAAAAGTTGTGCCTGCCAGAGGCAAAACCAGGAGCTGGATCTCAGGAAGCAGCCTTGGCTCACCACGCCTGGAGGATGGTGCCTTGCAGGGCTGGAGGAAGAGGGGGAAGGAGGGCGAGAAAAGAGAGTGAGGGAGACAGAAAAGAGAGGTGAAAGCGTGGAGGAGGAAGGGAAGAGGGTGGAGGGAAGGAAAGTTGCAACCCTCAAGCCCAGAGGCTTAATTTGTATGATGCTAGTTAACGATGTTCTCTGGCCTGACATTTGCCGCTGCTTGGAAGCCAACCAGAAAGGCATGGGGCTGCCTAACTCCCAGGTTGACATTTTGAAGGGAGCCAGAGAAGGGGCACCTATGCAGTGATGCAGAAACGCAGATCAATACACGACGGGCTGATGTGCAACACCCCCATTAATCCCTGAATGGCTTCTGTCCTCACGATACTCTCATTTCTGTCCAGTAGGGGCATGATTTTCTCATCTTTCACTGAGTGACAATTTTTGGTCAAAACAGGTGCATCTGGCAAAGACAGCCAAAGCCCACGTTCCTAAGGGAATCTGCAAAAGTCCTGGCGTCCCAGGCTGCCTGAGAAGCAGCACCCCTCACCGATGCCTGAGTCTACCATCAAGGCCTGACCCGCCGCTGCCTCTTCCAACTCCAGCTCTGTGCCAGACACTATGCAGGGACTGAGGACACAGAGACCACGATGGCCAAGAAGCTGACCTTGGTGCCGGCTCCACAGTCCTCCTGGCAGGGTGCACGGGGCGTGGAAGGAGAAAGCCATATTGTCCTGGGGCCCAGGAGACAGGCCCTGCCAAGGAGGCTGAAAGCTTTGAAGGAAGAGGAGAGTGGAGGGGGTGCTCTGTGCTGAGCAGGGCACATGGTGCATATGAGGAGTCCCCAGTGCTGGGCAGTGCAGAGGCCACCCAGCCCCCACAGCAGAGACTGGTGGAAATGAAGGGTTGAGAGGTGTGGGGACTGGGGATGGCCAAGGTCTTCCCTGACCGACGGCCTCAAGCTGCCATCACTCTCTCTCTACCTCCCAAGAGTGAGGGACAGATTTTTCAGAGGCGAGGACATGGCACTTGATTTGTATATAGAAAGATCAGCCTGACCAGCTATAGCGGACACTGGGGAGGCCGCCCAGGCGCCCTCCAGGACCTGTTCCCTGTCCCCACCTGCCAGGAGTGCTGGCTGCTGAGGGCTCCCAGCTGAGTACCACTTGAGGACTGTCCTTGGCCAAGGTCACGCCTCCCTCCCCCAGGGGCCACACACAATGTCCGGTCGATGTGGAGGGACAAAGGGCAGTGCCCTGGCCTTGATTAGGGACATCCCCTCAGAGCCTTCCCAGCTCCAGAGCTCTGGTGGCATTGGCTATGGGAGGCCTCTGCATAGACCACGCCATGCCCCCCGATGCCCCCTCTACCCATCCAGCCCCTCGAATGAGTGCTGTGCCCGAGAGCTCCCAGTGAATCCCCTTTCACACAAATCCCATCTTAGAGCCTGTTCCCGGAGGACTCAACCCCAGACAGCGAGCAAAGCCCCAAGTCTCCAGAATCATGTCCTCTGCAGTCTGTTCCCATCTCCCCCATCCCCCACCCCCGTCATCACATGTGCTGCAAGGAGCTGGTGACCATGCATCTGTCCCCTGAGCTCCCGGGGCAGAGCCAGGGATGCATGGTCCCTGAGAGCTTACAGAGTTGAAGCCTCACCCCAAAATCCCCAATAAATCTCCCCTTGACAACATACCGGTGAAATTCACCCGTGAAATTCACACAGCTCAGTTCCTTCCATAATTTATGGCACTCAATGCTACAAGCCTTGTTAGGCAAGACCCTGGGTGGCTGCGTCCCTAGCAGGTGAGCCAGAAGCCAACGTAAAAATGCCGTGCTCTGGGATTTTATGGATTTGTAAAATATCTGCCCAGTTTTTCCTTGGGCAACTTTCATAAATCAGTACACTTGACATCTTGGGAAAATCGGCAGCTCCTGTAAGAGCGTGAAGCCATTTTTGCACTCACTGCTGTGAACTCAGGCAACAGGAACAAGCACCTTTTCCTGTGACCATAAAGCCAGGCCTGGAGCAGGCCAGCTCCCTGGTGTGCTGGATGCTCAAGAGTCATGAGCCGCTGGACCTGAGCCACACTTCCCCAGGTGACCGGGGTCAGTCCTGAGAGGACAATATGAGCCACGATAACAACTGACCACATAGTATGCACTGGGGTCTGTGTGCTCAACACTTTCCTGTCTTCTTCCTCAGCAGGATGAAGACCTGGCCTCAAAAATAAATAAATAAATACATAATGAAAATTGTTTTCAAAAAAAGGAGGTGAGGGAGCAAGCCTGTCCCCGTCCCTCTTAGGGTAGGAGCCAGCACACTGGAGGGGCCTGTGGCTATCCTGGAACCATTCCTGTCTTTACCCACCATTCCACTGCCACAGTTTCCTGGTCTATAAAATGCAAATAGTAACACCTGCCTTGGGGGTTACGCGAGGACGGAGTTCATAGAGCTAGAAGGACCTGCCACATCACCCCAGCACCCAGCAACCCCATTTCCTGGTATGTTCCCCCAAAAGAACTGAAAGCAGGGTCTTGAAGAAGTGTTGGCACACCCAACGCACATGGCTTCATTCACAATGGCCAAAAGGCGGAAACACCCAACTGTGCAGCAACAGATGACCGGATAAACAAATGTGGTCTGTCCACACAATGGAAAGTTACTCAGCCTTAAAAAGGAAGGAAATTCTGATCCAGGTTGGAACAGGGGTGAACTTTGAGGACACTGTGCTGAGTGAATAAGCCACTCACAAAAGAACAAATATTGCAGGATTCTCCTTGTGTGCAGTCCCTAGAGCAATCCAGTTCACAGACACAGGAAGTGGCTGGGGGAGGGGAGGGGGAGTGAATGTTTAACAGGGGCAGAGTTTCAGTGTGGGAGGATGAAGAGTTCTGGAGCTCGGTGGTGAACACGGTTGCACAACAATGTGAATGTTCCCAGCACTTTGGGAGGCCAAGGTGGACAGATCACTTGAGGCCAGGAGTTCGAGACCAGCCTGGTAAACATGGCGAAACCTTGTCTCTATTAAAAAAATACAGAAATTAACTGGGTGCAGTGGTACATGCATGTATTCCCAGCTACTCAGGAGGCTGAGGCGTGAGAATCTCTTGAGCCTCGGAGGCAGAGGTTGCAGTGAGCCATATCACACCACCGCACTTCAGCCTAGGTGATGGATCGAGACCCTGTCTCAAACAAAACAAAACAAAACAAAACAAAAAACCAATGTGAATATACTTAATGCCATTAAACTACACACTTAAAAATGGTGAAAAGGTGAATTTTATGTTTTGTGCATTTATCACTATTTTAAAAGATAAAATACACAACCCTCCTTTGGGGGGAAAAAAGTACCTGACACTTTTTTTTTTTTGAGAGTCTTGCTCTATCACCCAGGCTGAAGTGCAATGGCGTGATCTCCACTCACTGCAACCTCCGCCTCCTGGGTTCAAGCGATTCTCTTGCCTCATCCTCCCAAGTAGCTGGGATTGCAGGCGCGCGCCAACACGCTCGACGAATCTTTTGTATTTTTAGTAGAGATGGGATTTCACCATGTTGGCCAGGCTGGTCTTGAACTCCTGACCTCGTGATTGGACCGCCTTGGCCCCTCAAAGTGCTGGGATTACAGGCGTTAGCCAATGTGCCCAGCCCCACTTTTTTTTTAAAAGTAGGTACTCACCCAGTGCCTCGTCCCTGCCAGCCTCCCCCTTGCCCTAAGGCTGGAGTGGCGCCTGGAGCGCAGGGCTGGGCGCACGCTTGCTGGTGACCTCAGCCAAGCTCTCAGCCCCTCTGAGCCACAGTTCTCTGAGCTGAAGTCGTGGACAAGAAAGTCTCCTGGCCCAGCCGGTCTCCCTGCGCCTGTCCGCCTGGGAGTCCAACGTGCACAAGCCAGCACCACACAGGCTTTGTACAGAATCATCAAGATCAAAAGATTTGCTGGAGTGGATATAAATAGCCTTAATGCTCCTGGCCTGGGCTTTTGAGCCGGATGGCGCCGGCCAGGCCACTGACCCCAGCCAGCCTGGCTGGAAAGTCCCCTTCCCTGGAGTGGCTGCTCCACCAAGCACAGGCTCCTGTGTTCTCCCAGACTCCAGTTCAGGTTTTGTGTCTCCCGCCTGCCACACTGTCTGTCACAACTTCCCTCCAAACTTAAACTGGTTTTCCAGTCCAGGTCGACTCACCAGGCCCTGACCTGCCCATGGAAACCATCTGGCTGTCGTGATACCCACCGGAGGCCGAGGGCTCTAAGGAGACCAGGGGCAGAAGGGCACACACGGTAAAAACATGCCCCGCTGCCTGCTCTCCTGGGTCTCAGTCTTGTGTTCGCCTGGGTTCCTGTTCTAATTCTCATCTGTCTCAAAGTCAACCTGCATGGGACATCATCTACAAAATGTAGCATTTTCTGACAGGTGCCCGGCACCCCCTCCTTCCCTCACCAAACCTCCTTCCCTCCCTCCCTCCAGCTCCCTCTCACCACATGGCACCCCTGGGGGACTGGCTTGGCATCTCCAGGCTCTAGCATCACTCTGCAGGAAGGCTGGCACTGAGGGTAGGCCTGGCAGGCTCGCGAAGCAAGTGAATGGGTGAATGAATCAATCACTAATTCAACAAGCGGGAGGAGGACGGAGGAGACGGCAGGAGGGTCAAAAGGGGCCAAACACATTGCCTCTCTCGGGGGACTGTCACCCAGTCTACTCCTTCCCTCTCACTCTGTCTCTCTGGTTCTGTCCCCCTCGTCTCTCTCTCTTTTTGTCTATCCCTATCTCTGTCCCTCTCTCTGTCTCTCTCTATCACTGTGTCTCTCCCTCTCTCTTTCTGTTTCTGTCTCTCTGTGTCTCTCTGTCTGTCTGTCTGTCTGTCTCTCTTTCTCTCAGCAGCATGGCTGAGGGCAGAAGGATAAGAAGGTGGGAGCTGCAGCCCTGATATCCCTTCTCCCCCTGGAAAGCAGAGGAGCACCATTTCCAGCCCCTGAGAAGTGACCCCAATCCAGAAGGTCTGGTCATGTGTCCCCTCAACCTGTCCAAGTGTATCAAGTCTTGCCTCCTCCTCGGCCCATGCAGGGCAACCTCACTGGCCCAAAGGCTCTTTCCCTGCGAGATCCCTGCCAGCCCCACCACAGCTAGATGCTGCCCTAACTGTGACAAGACACCCAGCATCCCCTAGGATCAGGGCCCAGCCGTCGGCAGAGCCTCTGCCTGTGCACTGGCACTGCGTGAAGCACCCAGCCCTCATCTGCTAAGTGGCTCAATTCACCATCCCAACACTTGGGCCCCAGGGGGACCCACCTCCACCCCCACTCCCTCAAACTCTGAGGTCTCAGGCTCCCAGAGATGAAGCACAGCTGCAAAATCACTCTCGAGATAACCTTAGGGTCAGGATCAACAAAGAGAGACCAAAACCAAATACACGAACACAGACTGAAACCCATGGTTTCTTCTCTCACGCAGGAGTCTGGCGGTGGGCAGTCCAGGCTGGGTGGGACAGTTCCTCCAGGGTACCAGGTTACAGGCTTCTGCAAGCTCACAGCCCCCTCATCCCTCTGGTGCAGCCCCTGTCCTCACAATCCAAAGTGGCTGCCTAAGCCCCAGCCATCACATCCTCATTCCAGCCAACAGAACACAGAGCAAGGGTCAAAGAATACAACACTCCTTTTTCAAGGTACTTTCTGGAAGTTGCACAGCACACTATTGCTTACCTCCTACTGGCTACCACAGAGTCACACAGCCACATGTAACCACCAGAGAGGCTGAGAAGGGCGGTCTTTATTCTGCTCTATGGGCATTTAAAAAAAAAAAAAAGATGCTTTATTGAAAAAAAAAAAAAAAAAAGGAAACCAGATAACGGGAAGCAGCTATCTCAGCCACACACCCCATGCCCATCTAGTGCTAGTGCAGGGCTCCCTCTCACCTCCGAGACTCCTGTTATTACTTTCCCTACACCTGAAATGATCATGACAGAGGTCCACTATGGAGCGAGTGCTCCCACACCCCCCGCACTGGCTAGGCCTTGTCTGAGGGAGGCACTGTTCTTGCACCCATTTTCCGTATGAGGAAACACTCCCCCGGAGCTCAGAATGGAGCCAGTATCCAAACCCAGACTGCATGCACCCACCACCTCCACAATTTTGTCTTAGTCAAACTGCACTTGGCACATTGTGGCAGGAGAGATGACAGTGTTCCATCTCAATGCCATAGCCCTTGGACTCCATGTGGCATCAAGCAGCCTGAGACACAGCTTTCCCTGGAGGTCTCGAAAGTATGGAAGATGCCCAAGGAGCACAGTTCTAACTAGCCCAAACGCCAGCCTCTTACAGGCTAAAAGTCAAGCTCAGCCTGCAGTGCAGCTGGGTGACGGGGAGCCCACAGGCCCCTGAGGCCCAGACCCTGCGCAGGGACTTTCTCATTAAACCAGGAGGCTCAGGGAAACCCACACAGCGTGCACAGAGCAGCACTCAGCAGCTCCCATGACGGGGAGGAAGCAGCTTTTTTTTTTTCAATAAAATCAAGCAAAGGAGAACTATTCAGGGAGAAATCCGGAAAACTGCTGAAGCCGCCGCCTTAAGAAGAAACCAAAAGCCAACCCTCTCCAAGGTAGGCACAGGGAGACCCCACATGCTGAATCCCCAGGGTCCCTGAAGGATAGCACAAAAGTGGAGGCCAGGACAATTAGGGGCTCACCGTCCTCCCTAACAACCCTCGCTGCCTCCTCCAGCCCAGGCGGTCCTTCCAGCAAGCTCTTATCTCAGCCCCCAAAACAGGGGGTGCTCCAGGGGCACATCTGCTCCCCCACCAGGCTGTGAAGTGGATGGCAGGAACGCCCTGGGCCCCCGCTGCACCCCTGACCCCTGGCTGCACCCCTAACCCCCACACACAAGAGGCTCCATAACCGCTTACTCGATTGGACCTTGCTGTGGTCTGAATGTCTGTGTTCTCCCCACCAGGTTCATGTGTTGAACTCCTCATCCCCAGGGTGATGGTGTTGGGAGGTGGGGCCTCTGGGAGGTGGTGAGGTCATGAGGGCAGAGCCCTCCTGATTGGGATAAGTGCTTTATAAAAGAGGCCCAGAAAGCTCCTCGCCTCTCCAACCATGTGAGGACAGCAAGAAGACACCATCTATAAACTGGAAAGTAGGGCCCTTGAAAGACACTGAACCTGCTGGCACCTTGACCTTGGACTTCCCAGCCTCCAGAACCGTGAGAAATAAATGTCTATTGTTTATAAGCCACATAGTTTATGGCATTTGTTATGGCAGCCTGAACAGCCGAGGACAGACCTGGTACCAGTTCAGTGGAGATAAAAGAAACTACATTTTACAATAAAAACAATCCACACAAAGAAGAGAGGCTGACATTCTGATGAAATAAAAGCCACGTTTTCCATCCCTCTGGTTGCCTCCAGCCAAAGAGGACTGGATTTTTGGCATCTGATGAATGAAAATCTGGAAAAATGGAGATTAAACAGGTCCCCCCAGCCCTGTGCCCTTCTGGGGCCAGAGTCAGCAAATTTCTTTTTTTTTTTCTTGTTTTTTAGACAGAGTCTCGCTCTGTCGCCCAGGCTGGAGTGCAGGGGCACCATCTCCGCTCACTGCAAGCTCCGCCTCCCGGGTTCACGCCATTCTCCTGCCTCAGCCTCCGAGTAGCTGGGACTACAGGTGCCCGCCACCATGCCCAGCTAATTTTTGTATTTTTCGTAGAGATGGGTTTCACCATGTTAGCCAGGATGGTCTCGATCTCCTGACCTAGTGATCCACCCGCCTCAGCCTCCCAAAGTGCTGGGATTACATGCGTGAGCCACCGCACCCAGCCTTAGAGTCAGCAAATTTCTTTTTTTTTTTTTTTGAGATGGAGTCTCGCTCTGTCACCCAGGCTGGAGTGCAGTGGCGCGATCTCGGCTCACTGCAGGCTCCGTCCCCCAGGTTCACGCCATTCTCCTGCCTCAGCCTCCCAAGTAACTGGGACTACAGGTGCCCGCCACCTCACCCGGCTAATTTTTTGTATTTTTAGTAGAGACGGGGTTTCACCGTGTTAGCCAGGATGGTCTCGATCTCCTGACCTCGTGATCCACCCGCCTCGGCCTCCCAAAGTGCTGGGATTACAGGTGTGAACCACCGCGCCTGGCCAGAGTCAGCAAATTTCTTAAACAAGAAGGCTGTGCCCCCCCTTAACTAGCTCTCCTCCAGATCCACCCACATCCTCAGTCTGGAGCTTTCACATTTCGGGGAATGGAAAAGAAGCAGCTTGGTGAGTCCTGTCCGTGAGGGACAAGCATCACACCACTGCTAGCAGGACCACCCTTTGCAGAAACCACAGAAACACAGAGGCCAGGTTCTGTCACGGCCAATGCACACCCCTGAGCAGAGCCCAAGAGCTCAGCCAGAGGAGGGCCACAGGGCCACCAGACACGAAGCAGGATGCCAAGAGCACTGGTTTGGGAGTCCCACAGACCAGGTCCATGTCTGGTCCTTGCCACTTACTAGCTGTACAACCCTAGACAAGAGCTTCACCTCTTTGAGCCTCAGTTTTCTCATCTTCATAATGGGGCTGCACAGATAAAAAAGGATCAGCTAGCACACAACAGGTGCTTAATACATACTTACTTCAGCCCGTCTCATAGAAGAGACCCTTATTGCCAGGAAAGCTGCTGTCTCCAGGAGAGAGCAGTGAAAACTCAGCTGTGGTCCAGGCCACTGCCACTAGACTTTCTGATGAGGCTCCCCTATCAGAAGGGTTGAGCAAGACCCCCACCATGAACCTGTGTCTTTATAAGTCATGTGCAGATGAGACTGCACTGATGTCACGAATATCCGTAAAAGGGCCCACCAAAAAGATGTTTCAGGAGGAAATTAAATCATAAGTGCAAATACAATCTTAATTGTACATGTTTTCCCTGCACCTCAAAGAATCAAGTCCTTCGCCCCTAGGGGTGTGTGCATTCCACTCTGGAGACCCTTGTCCATGTAACAATCGTCGATTCATTCAAAATATGTCATTTTAAATTTGGGCAGTTTGGTAGGAGGGCTTCCAAAGATGAGCAAGGTATGGCTGCTGCCTGCCCCAGAGAGGGAAGATGCAAGCCCCCAGGCCCCCAGTGATAACAAGACAGGAAGCCTGCAGAGGGACCAGGGCTACAGGAATAAATATAATCAACATAGAGAGAAGACATTTATTCTAACACGTGTCAGCACCATGAAACGTTCTGAGATCAGAGTCAGTCCTCAGAGGACGTGCGGGGTTTCAAAAGGCAAGAACAGAGGTGTGGGCTGGGTATTCCAGGCAGCGGGAACAGCATGAAGTGTGAAAATGGCAGGCATCCGGAGTGAGCTGCAGTGCAGGGGGTTGGGGTAGGCAACCAGCAGGCACTTGGCCACCGGCTCAGGGCACTCTTGTGAGCAAGAGAGGAACTCAGGCCAACACTCCTGCCCTCAGGGCAGGACGACAGCCAGGCAGGAGCAAGGCTGCTTGGGTGTCCTTAGTGCTCAGGGAGAAGGTGGGACTGAGAAGGCAGCGCTCTCAGTGACTGCAGCCATCCACATCGCACTGCAGGGATGATTTTCTCCAGACCCCCTTTCCCTCTCTGGATGTTTTGGCTGCTTTGCCATATGGCAGGAGTTAAAAATACAGCTTGGAGTGAGGGGGATGCAGATGAGAACAGGCAAGCATTCCCTGAGTGACTGGGCTGGGAAGCCCAGCCCACTCCCATCCCCTACCCAGGGAACAGGTCAGGTCCCTGCCCAAGAAGCATCCTCAGTGCCCAAGCCAGGTTGTGGGGGGTGGGGTGCTGTCCTCCTGATGAGCTGCTCTGGAAGATGAGAATGCCACAGACACAGCCACCCCTAAAAGTGATCCTCCACAGACAGGCCAGCTCAGCAGGGGCAGGACAGCAGCCACATTCCAGGCAGAGAGAGGGGAGCGAGGCCCACCTGTGGTCAGGCCACTCTGAAACTTCCGCAGCCTTGACAGGGAGAAGTGACAGAGCCCAGTCTGAGCAAACCAAATGTGGGAGATTAAGGACCTCTGCAAATTGTCCCTCCTTCTCCCAGGGAGGGTGGAGGCCAATTCCTCTGCCCTTGAATTTGGGCTGGCCTTGTGATCTGCGTGACCAATAAGATGTGGCAGAAGTATGTCTGGGACTCCAGAGGTCCAATCACAAGAAGCCTCACATTTCCCACACAAGCCTTTTAGAACACTGGCTCTGGGGGCGCCTAGGCCACCAGATTGGAGAAGCCACATGTGGATATTCTGGTGGCAGTCTCAGCTGAGCCCGCCTCCCAGACACCTCCACAAGGTGCCGGATGTGTGAGTGAAGTCGTTTTGGACCCTCCAGATCAGCCAATCATGCAGCTGAATACCACTGAGTATTCCATTAAAAACATAGGGAACAGAAGAACCACCCAGCCAAGCACTGCCCAACCTCTGATCTGCAAAATGAGATATAATAAAATGGTGGTTGTTTTAAAACTAAATGTTTAATTAATTTGTTACAGACCAACAAATAAACCTTAAGGTGACTGAATGATGGATTAATCGACTTGCTGATTCATTCATTCAATACATATTCATTAAAACCTACCCTGAGGCAGGACCCCTTAAAGAAATAGCAGAGACAAATAATTCACTCCCCTTGTCTTCAGGAAGCTTCTGGGCTGGTTCCTTGGTGCCTACCCAGTTTGTGATGGGTCTGCACCTGTGTTTGCCAGCTTTCTTCTCTGGGGCCTGCCACTTTCGGGGCTTCACTGTCAACATTCCCTGTCCAGATCCTGCCCCTGTCTTTATTCTCTCTGGGTGAGGATAAATTCATGTGGGAGGTTCTGCCTATAGAACAAGTTTTATCGTGCTCTGAAAGGTCCTCTATATACTAAAATAAACAAGGGGATTAAAATAATACACTAGAAAAATAGTTAACACAAAAGAAGGTAGTAATGGAGGAATATAGGAAGAAAAAAGATATAAGATGCAGAAAATAAATGACAAAATTGTATATATAAATCTCACCTTATCAATAATTATATTAAATGTAGATTAAACACTCCAATCAAAAGGCAAAGACTGGTAGAATGGATAATAGAAAACATAATACAACTACATTCTGTCTACAAGAGATTCACTTTAGATTCAAAGACACAAATAGGCTGAAAATGAAAGGATGGAAAAAGATATACAAATGGTAACCAAAATGAGTTAAAGTAGCTATAACTAAAATCAGACAAAAGAAACTTTAAGATATACATTGTTACTAGGGACTGAGAAGGACATTTCATAATGATAAAAGGGACAATCCATTAAGAAGACACAATAATAGGGCTGGGCGTGGTGGCTCATGCCTGTAATCCCAGCACTTTGGGAGGCTGAGGCGGGCTGATCACGAGGTCAGGGGATCGAAACCATCCTGGCTAACACGGTGAAACCCCATCTCTACTAAAAATACAAAAAATTAGCCAGACGTGGTGGCAGGAGCCTGTAGTCCCAGCTATTCGGGAGGCTGAGGCAGGAGAATGGCGTAAACCCAGGAGGCGGAGCTTGCAGTGAGCCGAGATGGCACCACTGTACTCCAGCCTGGGTGACACAGCAAGACTCCGTCTCAAAAAAAATAAAAAAGAAAAAGAAGACACAACAATAATAACCTTTTGTGCACTCAACAGCAGAACCCCAAAATACATGAAGTGTTTAAACTGACAGAAATTAAGGAAGAAAGAGACAATTAAAGAATAATAATTGGAGGCTGGGTGCAGTAGCTCATGCCTGTAATTCCAGAGCTTTGGGAGGCCAAGGTGGAAGTATAACTTTAAGTCAGGAGTTCAAGACCAGCCTGGGCAACAAAGCAAGACACCATCTCTACAAAAATTTTAAAAATCAGCTGGGCATGGTGGTGCACACCTGTAGTCCCAGCTACTCATGAGGCTGATAGGGAGGATTGCTTGAGCCCAGGAGTTTGAGGTTATAGTGGGCTCTGATTGCACCATTGCACTCCAACCTGGATGACAGAGCAAGACCCTTTCTCAAAAAAACTATAATTAAATCAAAATAAAAATTAACAAATAAGAATAACAATTGGAGACATCAATACCTCACTTTCAATAATAAACAGAGCAGATAGGCAGACCAACAAGGAAATGTAAGACACAAACAAGACTACAAACCAACTAGGCCTATCAAACATGTACAGAACAGTCCACCCAACAGCAGAAAACATTCTTCTTAAGTGTACATGGAACATTCTCCAGGATAGACTGCATCTCAAACCCTAAAATGGGTCTCAACAAATTTAAAAGGACTGAAATCACACAAAGTATGATCTCTGAACAAAACGGACTGAAACTGAGTCCCCTAAAAATGTCTATATGACAGCTCTGATAGGGATATGCTTGGCTGATCCTTGCTCACACCACAACCTTCCCAACCACCCTTGCTTTGTTTTGCCTCAGTTCCCCCATATATACCATGGAGATAATAATGCTCCCCACTTCCCAGAATCATGGCAAGTGCTTACAATAAATAGCCAGTCATCAAGGTTGCTATTATAGCTCATCAACAATGGAGGGGTGGCGGCAACCCCTCACATTCCATCCCTAGGTGAGAGACATTCATTCGTACAATATTACACTTTCAAGACACCTTTGTTCCCATTATTTGATGTGGTCCATCACAGCCCTGCAGGATCGTCTGGTGAAAGGGAAAGTTGGTGGTGGTGAAGCCCCAGTAAGGGGGCATCTGTTGACTCCTTAGACCAGAGACTGGCTCACAGTAGGTGCCAGGGAGGGCAAGCAGGCCAACCTAGGGGTGAGGGTCAAAGGGGATGGTCAGAGTCGCCTCGCACACCCCTTTTAGGTCGCGGATTTTTACACATCTCGATGTCCGGCAACTGCTGAGCTGGGTGAGAGTAAAGCCTCACAGAAAGTAAAGACAGAGATGTGAGCATGTCATGGGCTGTGGGAGGGGGATGGAACTTTCCAGGCTCCTCCTTTTTTGTGGGGGAGGCCCTAATTCAACTTAATAAAATTAAGACTCCACAACTTTAAAACATGTGAAGAGGCTGCAGCGTTAAAGGGATTGAGATAACACATCGTACAAAGGGTTGGATTCAAAATCAGCAGCATTAACTATGCAGAGAAGTGGGCAGATAAGAGACATGTGCTGAAACCCAAGTCACCTGATTCTAAATTCCATGACTTTCTAAAATCACTTTCCTTCTCAACAGAGAAAGAAGAAACAATAATGATACAAGTGGCTCTGTGCACAGTTACATACATCAAGGATGTAATCCTTGCCACTCCTCTAGCAGGGAGGTTTTATAACCCCATTTTACAGGTGAGGAAGCTGAAGCACAGAGAGGCTCAGCCACAGGCCAGAGAAGACAAAGACAGGTGGTGCATGGTGGAGGGAGCTGGGATTCAGGCTGCTGGCCTGGCCCCAGAGTCTGTGTCCTGGCTCCTGGCCACCGTGCTGCCCAAATACTCCACTGGGAGCCTCACCCGAGCCATCTAGAAGTCCCACCCGAGCCATCTAGAAGTCCCGGCCAGCCCAAGGGAAGTGAACGTCCCTGCTTGGGCTGCTCCTCCCTCAAGGTGAAAGAGGGGAGTGGCCTGGGTGTGGGAAGCCAGAGGCAGAGTCCAGGGGTGTCGCCAGCCACCGCACTCCCTGTTTCAAGAACTCCCCGTTTCAAGAACTCCCCATTCCAAGAACTGCTGCAGGCAGCCAAGATGGGCACGGCCCCTCCCATCTGGAGCCACTCCTTTGGTTCCACTCCTCTCTCTCCTTCCCATCTGAACTGGCGATTGTTGGGGGAAAAGAGAGGGTGGGGCCGTGTGCCTTCAGCCCCAGCCCACGTGCTCCTGCCCATCCCAGCAGCCTCTGCCCAGGATCCCAGCACCCAGCTCTGCAGCATCTCCTGAAGCCTCCCTCACCCTGGTACCCATGCCTGCCCCAGGGGCCAGAGATCCTGCCCAGACCTAAGTCCCATCACTTCCTCCTCTGCTCAACACCCTCCAGGGACTTCTGTCTCCCTTAGATCAAAGCCAAAGTCCCCAGTGGGCCCACATGGCCCTGCTGGCTCTGCCTCACCCCTCGCCCCTGCCCTGTTTGCCTCCACCCTCCTCTCTCATGCCGTCCCCCTCACTCTGCCCCATGCACACTGGTCCGCTCCCTGCACCTCAACCACGCCGCCAGGCACACTCCCCACTCAGGGCAACCCTAAGAGGGAGATACAGTTGTCACTGTCCCCATAGCACAGATAAAAAATCTGAGGCTCAGAGAGGTGCATTTCACATGCCGAGGGGTAGAAAGTACAAGCAAACCCCAAAGCCAGGACCCTCCCTCCAGTCCTGTCTTTGGGTTTTCCCAGGCTACCCCACCAGGTCCCGTTCAGCCTCGGACTGTTCATGGGCTCTGCAGCCCATCCGTGAATCTCATCCACAAACGTGCCTGCCCCCGGAAGTGTCCCCAGAGGCTGTCCCCCAACACTACCAGACACATGCTAAGTACTTCTCACCTGAGCGCTGAGGCCATCCAGGAAGCAGAGGATCCCACCCCGCACCTTGTCCTCGCAGGGCCGGCACTCCACAGGCAGCTACAAGTGACTTGCAAGGACCCTCCTGCCCTACCGGTCCCAGGACACCCTCTGAGCAGGCCCTGTCTTCTGCCCTTAGCAAGCCGTGCTCCTGCGGTTCCCACGGAGGGGGCGGGCCCAGGCCCCTTGGTTCTCCACAGGTGTGATGCTCTTCATGCAAGTGGTATGCAGAGCAAAGGACATCTAAACCACCACAGGTGCTTCCAGCAAAAGCTGGGGCAAAGCCAGAAGAGGGGCCCCCATCCCAACCCTCCCCTGCGACCACATGTCCCAAGTGTGTCCTGCATGAATGAAGACGTGAACAGCAACTTTCTGGGAGCTCGGCAAGTGTTCATCTCAGCAGAGTGGGGAAGTCAGACCAACTCAGAGAGGAGCACCCGGCACTGGCTGCTGGGTGTGCTGCACGGCTTAGAGGGCCCTCCCCAAGCACACTGGCACCCACTGCCCATAGCAGCCCTGCCAGCTGGGTGCAACCACTGTCAGCTGCTTTGCAGAGAAGGAACTTGGGCTGTCTCCAGGTGGGTGACAAAGCTACATTCATTCTGGCTCCTGAAGCCAAAAATCTGGGGAAGGGACCATGCCACATTTGGAAATGGCCCCCAATGTTTCCAAAACATCTACACAATGCAATGAACAGTTCTGAAGCAGCCCGGCGTGGTGGTGAACTGCACCGGCCCTGGAGGCAGACAGACCTGGGTGTGAATCCCGCCGCTGCCACTGGGTGACTGTGGGCAAACCACTTAACTTCTTTGAGCCTCAGGTTTCATATATGCAAAATGGGATGAGGACAGTTCACACTTGTCACAGGGTTAGAGCATCAACAGAGACATGGAGAAGAATGTGCCCAGCAGGCAGCACCTAGAACGGGCTCGGTTATTGCTGTGGCCTCACTACAATCAACACATTCTAAGTTCAGGTGCAGAACGACAGTCTCTAACCCATTCCTTTGTGGATCTCGCCTCATCCAAGAGGGAAAGCTGAACACTTCAAAATCAGGATTCAAGCTAGGCCCAGCTTGGAGGGCAGGGGCCAGTCTTGTCCACCAGCCTCCTAAAACTGATACCTAGGTTCTAAGAAAGGCAAGTGCCCTAGGCTGGTCTGTGCCTGTCTGGGCCTCACCTGGCCCAGTTGCACCGACCTGTTACAACCAATGACAGCACCGCCCAGCCCCTCACACACCCCGGGCACAGACACACCACACATGCTGCTTCCCCTGCCTTGATACCATCTTCCTCCTCTCTCCTGCTCTTCAAGTCCCAGCTCAAAGGTACCTCCTCCAGGAAGCCTCCTGACACCCGTGGGTGGTCACTTGCTTTGTGCTCTGGGGCTGCACACCACTTGGCCCCCTTCCTCCGTGGCCTGATCCCTCTGTAATCTTCCAGGTACAGGTCTCCATCTCCTATTTGCATGATGTTTCCAAGTGGAGGCAGTGGGGGAGCGGCCCTAACCAAGGACAAGCAGCCCAGGAAGGGGTGTGAGTAGAAGAGGTGGCAGTCGGGTGCAGGCAGTGCAGGGCCCGGCTCCTGGGCCACAGCAGGCGCCCTACCGATGTGAGCTCCCCATCCACAGAGTTCCAGAACTCCAAGGACGGAGGGGCATGGAACATAGTAAATATTCCAAAACCTTCATTGCAGAATCCAGGGGGACAGTGTTCTGCCCCATACGGCTCTTGCAACTTTTCTATATGTTTGAACATTTTTGTAATAAAACATTGAGGGAAAACAATCCTCAAAAGCATTCTTTTTTTTTTTTTGAGACAGAGTCTCGCTCTGTCGCTCAGGCTGGAGTGCAGTGGCGTGATCTCGGCTCACTGCAAGCTCTGCCTCCCAGGTTCACACCATTCTCCTGCCTCAGCCTCCCAAGTAGCTGGGACTACAGGCGCCTGCCACCGCGCCGGGCTAATCTTTTGTATTTTTAGTAGAGACGGGGTTTCACCGTGTCAGCCAGGATGGTCTCGATCTCCTGACCTCGTGATCCGCCCGCCTCGGCCTCCCAAAGTGCTGGGATTATAGGTGTGAGCCACTGTACCTGGCCTCCTTTAAAGCATTCTTGATGCCCTGGCTATTCCTCCCCTGGAGCCACCACCTAATGCGGGGCCACAGGCAACTCCCGTATCTGCTCTCCCTGCACAGAAGTGGCCTTCTCCATTTTCATGGGGAGAGACAGCAACTCAGAGAGGCTGGGGCTGTTACTTGCAAAGTCCAAGCAGCAGGGAAGTGGCTGAGGCAGGGCTGGGATCCTGCCAGCCTGCTACGGGGACAGGGCTAACTGCCCAGGAGCCACAGATGGGGGCCTGCAGGGTCCCCAGAGCAAGGCCAAGGCTGATGGGCTGGAGAGAGGCATTGGCAACCTCAAGGCAGCAGCCGTTTCCCGATGAAAACAGAAGCACTCAACGTTTGCCATAACTGGCCCGGTGCATCCTGCTGGAATATCCACCCCTCGGAGGGCAGGATTCAAACTCCCAAGGCCTTGCTGCCTCAGAGCTTCAAGTCATTTGGTTGCAGCCTGGCCCGGGTCTGCCCTGGGTGGGGGCAGCACACTGGAGGCCGCTGAACTTGGACTGCCTCCCGGCCCCACCGCAGCCTCTGCTCCATTTCAATTAGGTCAATTCCCTCTCCCCTATTCCAGTTCTTGCCAAACGCCTGGCTGGCCTGTGTTGTTTTTTCTGCTGCTCTGTGGCAATTATACGGCTGACACCCTGACAAGCCCAGAATGGTGCACTTCCCAAGTTAGGCAAAGCATTGCTCCTCCTTAAAAAAAAAAAAAAAAAAAACAGAAAACAAGACACAAAAGACCGAATCAGCTGTCAAAACAATGTCATAGACAAAACAGCTGAGAAATAGCCACCCAGCTGGCAAAAAATGCTGATGTCCCCAAATGCCTGACTCCAGGCCCCTCCAACGTGACCGACCCCTCTCACTCCCACCGGCACAGCAAAGCCTCCTGATCTCTGCCAGGTGCAGCAAGCCTGAATCCAGAAAGGGGAGGCGAAAACCAAACGTCGGAAACAAGTAGGTCCCGACTTTATTTCGCACACAGTGCCACTCGCTGTCTTCCTCAGCTCGAGCTGGATAAAGAAACATCTCATGGTTTATTTTCCAGGTTGTAAAATAATAATTTGCCCAGTCTGTCAGACAGCTGGGAGAGCTTCGGAGACACACTCCCTCGTCTTTCTGTGGACTCTACCATCTGCTGGAAAATGAGAATCACTCTCCCCACTCCCTTGGAGTTGAACACATTTTGTCCCATCAGACAAGTCTCCCAGAGCATGCTGCAGCTCGTTCCTGACTTGGGGACATCCTCCCCAGCACTGGACACAGGCTTTATCTTGGCTGGGAGAACAAGAACATTATTGAACCAAAACATGACACAGTATCTCCCTCCGCCCTGCCACCCTGTCTGCCAACTCAGAGATCAGAAAAGAGCCCTCTCGGCCTCACTCAGTCTCTCTACAGCCCCCTCCTCTTTGCTAAGAGGGGACAGGAAATCCAACCTAAGTGCCCTCAGCCCCCCAGCCCCTGGCCCAGCATTGGTGCTTCCCGGCCACTTTGAAGAACAACACACTTATCAGGGGATCCCGGCAGGACCCTCCTGAGGGTGGCTTCCTCCTGCCCATTAGGACAATCCAGCCTCCGCTGCTGCCCCCTCATCAGTGGCCACCCCTGAGCTTGCCTCTGAACTGACGTGCCGCCGTACGGTTAATGTCACCATGAACCCGGCAAGAATACTGGTTTGGTAAATCAACAGAGTCTGAATGCCACTGAAAACCTCCCCCGGAGTGAGTCACCAACTCAGAGCTTCAGAAAAACGTCCTCTCCCAGTGATATGACAGCACTTAAGGGCTGGAGGGGACCAGAAAGCGAGGCAGGCCACTCCACTGGGCTTCCCCACCCCCACCCCCAGCCTCCTTAGGCGATGTTTCCTTCTGCCAAGGAACTTTGGAAGATCAAAGGCTGGAAGGAATCATCTCATTAAATCCTTGCCCCCTCTACACTGCCACCCCACGTGACACCATGAGCCCTGCCTTGGTGACAAGATTGCACACGGCAGGGTGGAAACCTCCCATCTGGGCTTTCTCCAGCTTGAGAGGCCAGGAGTCCCTGGGATCCTGGGAGACGGTCTGGCCATTCGACAGCATGAAGGGCAGGTGGTGGGTGGATAAGAGCTGGGGGGAGGCTGGGTGCGGTGGCTCACGCCTGTAATCCCAGCACTTTGGGAGGCCAAGGCGGGTGGATCACCTGAGGTCAGGAGTTTCAGAGCAGCCTGACCAACATGGTGAAACCCCGTCTCTACCAAAAATACAAAAATTAGCCAGGCGTGGTGGTGCACGCCTGTAATCCCAGCTACTCAGGAGGCTGAGGGAGGAGAATTGCTTGAACCTGGGAGGCGGAACTTTCAGTGAGCCGAGATCACATCATTGCACTCCAGCTCTGGATGACAGAGCAAGACTCCGTCTTGGTGAGGGGCGGGGTGGGGGGGGACAGGGAAGAGCGGGGAGGCCGAGCCAGACCATCTGAGTACAAATCCTGGCTCCACCCCGTAGCCAGATGGGAGAGCTTGGGCAAGGCCATGATTTCTGAGCCTCAGGTTCCACATCTATAAAATGGGAGCAGCAGCTGCACCTGCCTCATAGGAGTGATGAGACAAGGAGATGACCTGACCAAGGCATAGACCGTAAGCAGGGCAGGCACACAGGAAGCCCCCGGTGGATGCAGCCATCGGCCCCACCCCTGCTCCCTGGGATTTGGGTCTGGGTGATTTTCAATCCCAGCTGGGCCTGCTGAAGTTCAACTGACTTTCTAAAGGAAAATGCAATGGCCTGAATCAATCCCTCTGGCTTCATCCACTCAACAAATCTTTACTGAGTGCCTATTATGCGTCTGAACCTCTAGTGAGCAGAGAGCAATTCTAGAAACAGATCACTAGCATGTAGCCAACCAGACATTGGATATGAATTCTGATGTCAGGGAAAAAGCATAGCCAAATAATCAAAGTAACCACAGGCATCCCATCACTGTATTTTTTCCTGTTATCATCCTGTTTTTCCCAGAGCTGAGAAACTCATGATGGTATTTTTCAGGGGGCGTCAAGGCATGAAAGAGCACTCTCTGAGAAAGGTTTAAAGGTTTCTGGACTTGTACACTTCCGACACACAAAGTCATCCTGCCCATGGACTGCATGGATGGGGCAGTGCCAGGCTAACTGTTGTCCCAGGACGAGGCTGCTCAGTGATCTCTCAATTGCATGCATCCACCCCCCCGCGAGTCACTGCACCTTCTGTCTGTGTGGCGGGCTGGGGGCTCCTGACTCAAGCCAGAGAATCTGGAGGCTGAGTAGGAGGTCCACCAGGCCTGGCTTAGCCTGGCATGCTCGCCAGACCCTCCCTCACAGGGCCTCTGTGTGCAGGTAGGGGGAAAGGGGAGCAGAGTCCTCAGCAGGAAGTCAATCCTGATGCTGTGGCCTTGCATGGCCCTGTCACCTTGGGAAACCCATGCTCAACCCCCACCTAGCCTCTGGGCAGCCCTTCTCACGGTACCCCATTTCCCTCTCCACGCCTCCTGCCCCCGGCTCCAAAGGTCTCACCCCCTGCCTGTGCTCAGTTGGCCCAAAAGAAATGACAAACAGGTGGACAATGGAAGAATCTGACCTGCATTAAGCACTTACTGTATACCAGTTTCCTCCATGCCCATCTTTGCTTAATTCTCAGAAAAGTATGGGAGGCAGCTATGATCATTCCTGCTTTGCGTGCATTTCAGAAAACCTGAGGCTACGAGGGGTAGTATGACTTGTCCCATGGTCACCGGCTGGGAAGTGCAGGGCTGGGCCTAGGACCCTAGTTTGTCCACTCATGTTGCTCTCTCTACACAGAGTCGCTTATTCTCTTCCTCTCCATTCTTCCTCTTATGTTTCCAAGCACATTGATAATGAGTCTGCACACAGCAGGTGCTTAATAAAAGTCCTCAAGGGGATTGGTTATCCCATGTTCCTTAGGCATAAATCACCTTGCTCTGCAGATGGGCAGTGGGACACGTCCAATCCATGGTTTGCTGAGCAGCCCCGGGGGGCCCAGAACCCCACGCATGTGAGCAGGCCATGTGATGCCCCCGTCCCTGTGAGTCTCCTGTGAGGGGAGGAGACTCCAGCATTCTCCTTCCCAAAAGACTAGGGAGTGAATCAGATGCACAAAAATGGGTCCGGCTGCTCCATCTTGAAGGGAACCCACCCACAGCTCCTGCTCACACCAAGACTCCCCACAGCCTCACTGCTCACCCTGGGGTCCGGGCCCAGCAGCAGCGGGTGTCCTAGGAGCTGGCTAGAGATGCAGACTCCAGCCCGCCCCAGACCCACTGGCTCAGCATCTGCATTGTAGCAAGATTCCCAGACTCCTGGTGTACACATTCAAGTTTGGAAGCTGTGCTTGACCTAGACCGTGGGCTGAGGACTGTGCTGCCACTCTGCTTTCCCTAAAGGCAATGCTCTCCCTCACAGGCCATGGCTGTGTCTCCACTAAGGGGAAGCCAGGTGGACACAGAACCAGGGACTACTGAAACAAAATCCCAGCCTTCCCATCCCGGCTTCCCGGCCAAGGCGGCTGCCTGGATGCAACCCAGGGGATGCCCCACGGAAGGACGACGTGCTGCCTCTCAGCATCCTCCTGTCCCCTGCGTGGTCACCAGGGGTGACGCTGAAGGGAAAAAGGAAGCCATTCCCCAGGGTGGTGTTGTGAGGCATGTGCTGACCAACGTGTCACTGCTTCCCATGAAAGCAGGGACTTGGGACCTGCCCTGGTGCCGCCTCCCCAAGCTGCTGAGGACTTTCCTTGGGCAGCCCCAGCTTCTCTTTTGGTCCTGGTGTGGGAGAAAGGGCCCGGGCCCCTGTAAGACCAGCTCCGGGAGACCCGCAGCTGCTGTGGCAGGACTGAAGAGTGAAGGGAGAAGGGAGTCTCAGAGACTCCGGAGGGCCAGGAGTGGGGCCCAGACAGGCAGTGGGCGGGGTCTCTGCTTCCTCCCAGTGACACCAGTTAGGAGCTATACACACCTCCCGCTCCTCCTTCCCCATTCAGAGAGCAAGAGCCTGACACCCACGCCTGCCACGCACAGAGCCATGCGCTCACCCACAGCCCGACCCCATCCTCACAATGCTCCTCCTCCAAAGAGCCCCCCAGCCCCACCCGCACCGCCCAGAGCCAGCACACCCTCCAGGCAGGGCAGCAGACAGGGCCTGTCCCATGGCCACAGTCGCTGCAGCCCCCCTGGGGTGGGAAACTCGGGTTTCCATGACAGTACTGGGACTCCTGGGAATCAGGAACCACCCCACCTTCTGGGGCCACAGCTAACTCCTCCCCCATTTCCACCCTGGAAGGGCCGCCCAGCAGGAAGACTGTCCTGAAGCCCTGACCACGGCCACTCCCCCAACCACACAGTGATTTCTAGTCTTCCCCAGGCCAAGCCATAGTGGGCCCCGGGTGATCCCGAAGACAGAGAGGCAGAGGGGCAGGCAGAGGGCACAGAGCAGCAGAAACCCCGCCCCAGAGGCACCGAAGCCTCCCAGCCCCCTTGTCCTGCCCCAGATGGGCGCCCGCAGGTCCACAGGGTGAGGCTGCTCCGGGTTTCGACACCGACACTCATGGGAGGCAAACGGGAACCCGGCTGGCGGGCTGCGAGCCGGTAGGGACGCTGGGGTCCAGGGCTGCTGGACAGCCCCGCCCTGTACCTCTCCCCATCCCTCACTTAATCCTGGGTCCGAAATAGCCCCGGGTAATCCCAGGGCGAGGCAGTCGGGAATTAACCCCAGCCTTGAAGTAACAGACGGAGGCGTCCAGAGAAGAGGGCTCTGCGCGTCCCGGACTGGACACAGCGCAGAGTCCATTCCAGGGACACCGCAACCCGCAAGCGACCCAGGCCCGCTCCAGGGCGGGATCCGCGCGGCCCGCGACCCCTCCCTACCGGTCTCGGGATCTCTGGGTCGGAAGTTCTGGCCCTGCTGCTCCGAGACCTAGGTCCGCTCCCCGGACAGACCTCCGCCCGGCTCGTCCGAGCCCCGGGGGTCGCCAACCCTGAGTCCGCGCCGCAGCGCAGAGCCAGGCCGGCGGGAGCGCTGAGCAGCTCCCTGGAGCCCTTTTCCAGGGAACCCAGTCCCCACCCGAGATCGAGCTCCGGATCTGGGCGGCGACCCCGCCAGAGAATCCCAGGGAGCCCCTGGAGGTCTGGCGGCGGGTGTGGGCGCTCCCGGGCCGGCCACGCGCCCTCCCGCACCCGCCCACCTCCCCGCCAAGCCCCGAGGGAAGCCGCGGACCCCAAGAAGTTCCCACGTCCCCGACACGCCCGCCGCCCCGGGCCCCGCTTACTTGTCGCGGCGGCCGCCGAGCTCCGGGATGGCGCCGAGCGGCTGCGGGCCGGGGCCGGGGCCCGGGTCGGGGCGGCGGGCGCACGCGGCCAGGTGTCGCCGGTGTCGCTCCAGCAGGCCGGCGTTCTCCCGGCTCAGCCGCGCCACTTGGCGCTCCAGCTCCTCGATGCGCCGTCGCCGGCGCGCCAGCAGCTCCTGCTGCGCGGCGACGATCCGGGTCAGCTCCTGCAGGTACTCGGCCGCCTGGCCGGGGGGCTCGGCGGCGCTGGCCATGGCCCCCCGCCCGGAGGCCGGCCGCGCCTCAGGCGAGCGGGCGGCGGGGCGGCGGCGGCGCGGCCATGGCTGCGCGGCGGGGACGGCGGCTCGGCGCGGCGCGGGGCTGCCGCGGCCCCGCCTCGGCTCCCGCCTCCGCCGGCGCCGCCCCCGGGGCCCCCGCGCCTCCTGCTCCCCGCGCCGCCGCGCTCCGCCGCCCGCTGCCCCGCGGACGCGCCGGGGCGGCAGGGCGCGGAGCTGCGGCCGCCGCGGGCAGGCGAGGAGTTTTGCAAAGTGCCGGCCGCGGCGCGGGAAGAGGGCGGGGAGGGCGCCGCCTGCTGGGACCGCCCCTGGGTCCCGCGCCCCCTCACCAGGCGTCGGGGGACAGCTCCATCCTTCTCCGGCCGCCTCGGGCGCCTTAAATCGGAAGCGATTCCGTGAAATACATCTCGAATCCATCAGCGGACTGTTTTAGGGAAAGTGTAAATAAAAAATCAACACACTCACGAGAACATTGGCATTTCTTATTGATCTGAGTCTACCAAAACACTGGGTATGGAGAGGGTGCGGTGGCTCACGCCTCTAATCCCAGCACTTTGGGAGGCCGAGGCAGGAGGATCGCTTGAGCCCAGGAGTTTGAAACCAGCCTGGGCAAAAGAGCGAGACCCTGGCTCTACAAAAATACCAATAAAATAATAAAATAAAACACTGGGAATGTTTTGTACTTGCAGAAGCAAGACGTTTCCCCGGCCATCCCTTCCCAGTTGCAACCAGAAGGTGGCCCTGAAGCCTCCATGGTTCTATTTGCTGAGCTGCCAAGGCTCAGGGGCCCAACCCACCACTCACACTTGCGGTGGGGAACTGACAATCTGTGGAGGGAAGCCCCGCCTCTGCTCGGCGTTGAGATCTGCAGCCATTTGTTTTACCCCTTGGAGCCTACCTTTCCTCAGCCAAAATATTTTCCATTTGTTGATTATTTTCTTAATCTTTGTAATTTTCATACCCCAAGTTTCTTTGGGGCTAAACTCACTTTTCTATCTCCTTGACTTGAGCTGGCTTATTTCTACAGTTCCATTTTCTAGCAAATGCATTTAAGGCTATAAATTTACCTCTGGGTAAAGCTTTAGCTACATCTCATATATTTTTAAAGCTGTTATTTACATGCGAGTGGCATTGCCTTTGTTACACCAGCTTCACTGACACTTGGTGTTCCATATTTATGTTTGTTGCTATCCCTCCATCCCCAGGAGAGGAGGAGACTGCATAGAGAGACCTCAGACCCTCCAGGGTCCTCAGGCCTCCTTCGGTGTCCCACCTTGGGTGTCCCACGGGCAGGGCCCAGAATGGTAGTGGGGCCATGTAGTAGAAGCCTCAAGTTCCCCAAGGACTGTTATACAAGGATGAGATCATACACACACCACCCTAAATGAAAGCTCAACACAACTTTAAAATTGTCCCTCGTTTCTAAGACACGTCCTGTTCTCAAGATTAATGTTATCTTTATAAATCTTATTATCACCTTTTGAAGAACACCATCAGATACCATCCTATTTGTACATGTACAAATCATTGATCATTTTGGTTTATAAATTGAAAATATACCAACATCTTTGCCACTCTAATCTAATATCTCCTCATTTTATAATACCTGAGGAGCTTCCCAAAAAGGGATCCATGTAGCCCAGGCCTCTCATGACCTTATGGGAGGCCTGACCCTGCAGTTGCACACGGGTCTCCGCCAGTGTTTGGGGCTGGAGGGAAGGTAACTCTAAACCCTGGTGCCTGTCAGTGAGGATCATGGCTGATGGACAGAGCTGCAGGGGTTGGGGAAGGAGCAGCCAGGCTCCCTTTCTATGCTCAATGCCCATGTGGAGCCCCCAGACACCCCTTCCAGCTGTTCCCGATTGAAGATGACCCCACATCTCCATCTCTGCACTACCTCCTTGCTCCCTGAGGCAGGTCACCTTGCCACTCAGCAGACAGAGCACCCAATCTGTACCAGGTCCGGGTGACACCAGACACCATAAGGGGAGGAGGCCTCAGCCCTGCCTTTCAGGAGCTTCCAGGCTTGGCCAGGGCAGAAGATGACAACAGGCCGACAAGGTGCTGTTCGAGTCTCCAGGCAGGAGCACTGCACCCGAGGCCTAGGCAGGGCCCTGTCCTCCTGGAATTGCCATTCCCCAGGCTCTGAGGCAAGCAGAGAGATCCTCAGGGCATAGGTGGTGAACAACAACAGTGGCCTGCCTGGCCCACTCCCTGCTCCTTCCGGCCAGGATCCCTGGACTCCTCTTTAGGCAGTAGGAGTGGGAGCAGGGAGCCCCTCGGGCCTGTCCTCTCCCTCTGCCTCACTCATCTGCCTTGCTTTCCATTCCTGGGACTCGGGGGTGTTCCAGCGACAGCCAGCTCCCCGGAGCTGGAGGTTATAGGGGAGTCTGCCACCAGCAATGGGGCCAAGTCCACCCTCCTTCCTGGCTCCCAAACGAGGGAGGAACAATGCCTGTCCCCACCAGAGAAGGGAGGCCTCTTCCTCAAAGAGCCTTAGCCAGCCACTCCTTTAGTAAATGTGGCCGAGCATCGACTGTGGCCAGGCTCTGGGCCCATGCTCTTTAAGAGTTATCACATGGAGACAGAGAATGAGCAAGGGGGATGAGCAGGCACAGGCCAGGGCCATCCCACAGGGCCCCACATACAAGCCCTGTGGCCTGGTCCTCCAGCCTCCCTGCTCTGACCCCCGCATGCAGTGAGTTAATTGGCTTCCCACCTGCTTCTGGACTGGACTCGGGGCTCTTGGGCACCCAGGGGTCTCTCCCAGTCTCACCACATGGCCCCGGACATAGGAACACTGATGAGCAGAGGGCAGATGAGACACAGAGGGACAGGGTGGATTGCTTTCACTCGGCTGGCAGCACCAAGACGTCAGAGCAGTTAAAGGCCGTCCAGTTCAGCTGCAGTCTCTCATCTAAATTCCCACGATGTGCAATAAAAGAATCAGAGCCTCTAGAGTCCTTGAAGCACCGTGTCATGGATGCTGTGGTTGCTGCCCAGATTCCCCCTTCAAGGTGAGGCCCTCGCCTCGCACCAGCTCAGCAAAGACCGTCTCAGGAAATTGCCCTGTGCTGACGGAATCTTCAAGGTTACATTCCCCTTCCCAGGGCAGCCCCCAACTAGTGACTGGTCCATGCAGGAGGACAACAGCCTGGCCCCCTTGCCTCAATTTGGGCAACTCTGCAGGGTCATCCTAGCTCCAGAGCTCCCGTGGGATTAGCCAAGCCTCTGTAGGATTCACACTGTGGCCCAGCCTCTCCCTCTGCCAATCCTGCCTCTTCTCTCCCTCGCTGGTGCTGGCCCCTGAGCTCTCCCCAGGAAACCTCCTGTGCGCAAACCTCCCTCTCAGAATGTTTCCCTGGGAGGTGACCCAGGACATTCTCCTTCCCTTCCCTTCCTCTCCCATCTTGACACCAGTCCTTTGACCTCGTTAGGATTTATAGGATGGGCATGCTAGTCTGTAACTCTGGTTAAGGTCTCCCGGCTTTGTATACAGATACGTTCTGCCACCTGAAAAAACTGATAACCGGCATTTCCAATGTGATAAATTCGAGGCCAAGTAATTTAAATTCAATTGCAGAAAGGAAGATGTGAGTGTGCACTCCAAAAAAATAAAGGTTACAAAAATATGGAGGAGGAAACAGAGAAAAGGGAAGTATACTATGTAAAATCATTGGTGAATTTTCCTATTATTATTCACATCCAGCTTCTTGGTAAGATCATCAATCTTTTTAATATTGTCCTTTTTATAAGAAATTCATTTTTTTCCTTAAAAACCTTCCCCTGAGCACTCTCTGACTCACTGTTATAATTTGGGCTGGCTACTTCCTGGGCCTGCTACACAGCTATTATCAGGGATTTCTTGGCATTACACTTCTGGATTGAGTCCACTCTTTCTTGGATCCTGTGTATTGTCTTTCTTGGATCCTGTGTATTGTCTTTCTTGGATCCTGTGTATTGTCTTTCTTGGATCCTGTGTATTGTCTTTCTTGGATCCTGTGTATTGTCTTTCTTGGATCCTGTGTATTGTCTTTCTTGGGTTCATTTTCTACTTTGCAGAGTATATCCTCAGGCAATTCTGCCAGACACAGCCTATGGGTAGGTGTCTGAGTCCTTGTGTGTCTGAAAGTATTTACTTTGCCCTCAGATTTGATTGGTAGTTTGGCTGGGTATAGAATTCCGGGTTACAAATCAGTTTCCTCAGACCATGGAAGGGTTTGCTCCATTTTCCTCCATTACCTAGTGCCACTGATGTCATTCTGATTCTTGTTCCTTTAGAGAAGAAATTCTCTTAAGAGGGTATTGTCCCTGGTCAGAACATTTGAAAATCTGGTGGGGGATGTTTTTGGTCATGAGAATGACGGACAATGCTCTGACATTCAATGGGCAGGGCCCTGAGATACAGCACACAGGGAGTGTCATCCAATACAAACTATCCCACTCACATCACCAAAAAGCAAAGCAAAGCGGAAGGACTTACTCTATTAGATTTCAACACTTATTATAAAGCAAGAGTAATCAAAACAATGGGTACCAGTGTCAAAAGAGACACATAAATTGACAAACTAGAAGAGAGTCTCAAAGTAGACCCACACATATGTGGGCAATCAATTTTTGACAAAGATGCCAAAGCCACTCAATGAGTGAAAGGATAGTCTTTCAACAAGTGTTGCCTGAGAAAACTGCTGGGATAATATGCAAAAGAATGAACCTCTGCCTCCATTTCAGAGTATCTACAAAATTAACTGGGACTAGATCACAGAACCCATGTAAGAGCTAAATAGGTACAACTTCTAGAAAAGCTCTTAATGGCCTTGAATTTGGCAAATATTTCTTAAATGTGACGCCAAAAGCATGAACTCTAAGTGAAGAAAAAATCAGCAAATTGGACTTCACTGCAATTAAAAAAAAAGCTTGGTCTTCAAAAGAAACTGTTAAGAAAATGAAAAGGTAAGTCACAGTCTGGGAGGAAATATTTGCAAACTCGATATCCAGCAGAGGACTTGTGTGTAGAATATATAAAGAACTTTTACAACTCAATAAAAACAAGAAAAAACACCCAATTAAAAATGGGCATACGTTTTAAACAGACATTTCACCAAAGATATATAAATGCCAAATAAGCAAATTAAAAGAAGCTCAATATCATCAGTCATTAGGGAAATGCAAATTAAAACCCCAGGGATTTAGAGATGACACCAACAGCAAAGCAACAAAGGAAAAGGAGATAAACTGGGAAACAGCAACGTTGAAAGCTTCTATGCTTTGAAGGACTTCAGTAAAGAAAGTGACAGAAGAGAAAAAACCCACAGAAGAGAAAATGTTTGCTGTTCACATGTCTGATCAAAGACATGTATCTAGCATACATAAATAAATTTTACAACTCAATAATAAAAAAGGCAAATAACTCAATTTAAAAATGGGAAAGGATCTGAATAGACATTACAACAAAGAGGATATCATAAGCACAAGGAAAGATACTCAACATTATTAGCCATCAGAAAAAAATGCAAATCAAAAGTTTGACACACCAGTTAACCACTTATACCCACCAGGGGCAACCCACTAGGTTGGCTGGACTAAAAACTACTAGCACAAGGCCGGGCGCGGTGGCTCACGCCTATAATCCCACCACTTTGGGAGGCCGAGGCGGGTGGATCACGAGGTCAGGGGTTCAAGACCAGCCTGACCAACATGGTGAAACCCCGTCTCTACTAAAAATACAAAAAAATTAGCTGGGCCTGGTGGCGGGTGCCTGTAATCTCAGCTACTCAGGAGGCTGAGGCAGGAGAATTGCTTGAACCCCAGAGGCAGAGGTTGCAGTGAGCCGAAATTGCACCACTGCACTCTAGCCTGGGCGACAGAGCAAGACTCTGTCTCAAATAACAAAACAAAACAAAACAAAAACTACTAGCACTAACAGGTGTTGCTGAGGAGGGAGAAAGATTGGAGTCCTCATACACCACTGTTGGGAATGTAAAACGGTGCAGCTGCTTTGGAAAATTGCCTGGCAGTTCCTCAAACATGTAAACATTTAAACCACACGACCCAGCAATTCCACTCCTAGGTATATGCCCAAGAGAATAGAAAACATTATGACTCTTGGAAACATCATGCTGAGTACAAGAAGCCAGTCACAAAGGACCACACATTGTATGATTCCTTTCCAGTGAAATGTCCAGAACAGGCCAATATATAGAGGCAGAAAGTAGATTAGTGGTTGCCCACAACTTAGGGGCAGGAGTGGAGGGTGAAGATTTCCTTATGGGGTAATGAAAATGGTCTGAAATTGACTGTGGTCATGGTTGTACACATCTACGAATACTCTAAAGGTCATAGAGTGGCACACTTTAAAATGGTGAGTTATTTGACATATTTACTATATCTCAGTAGAACTGTTAGGAAAAAACCACACTGAGATACCACCGCATACCAACTAGAGTGGCTGAAAGTAAGAATACTGGTCATTCTTCTAGTGTTCCCGTGAGGGCTCAACCTGGAGTAGGGCGATGGGGTGCAGTGAGGGTAAGTAATCGGCTTCCCCACACTCAGCATGAAGCCCCCCACCACAGGAGCCCTGTACTGGGTCAGAGCCCTAGATGCACCTGTCCAGGGAAGCCTCGCCAGCCTCTCACCTAGGCTGTAACCTCCAGCCAAGGGCCTAGCCCAGAGAAGCCACAGATCACTGGGTCCTTGTTGAAGGAATAAATGTGTGAATCAGTGCCACAGTCATGGTAGAGACATGGCTCTCAGTCCCATAACGGAACTTGACCCCAGGACAAAGGTTGCAAATGGTGCAGCTGGCATCCCAGCCCAAAACAGGCAGCGTTTAACATAATGAGTATCTGCTGCCACCATTTTAAGGGCAGGAGATTTCATACAAAGAATCTAGCCTTGGGGTTCTCTGGGACAGGCCCTGCCTGGCTGCAGTTGTCTCCAGGTGAATGGTGGCCACCTTCTCTGAGTCCTTCCCTTCACCGGTCTCACAGGAGCATCAGTTTTCCCACCCCTAGTTCCCAGAGGCCTGCCAGCCCTGATGCTGGGGGCTCGGGAGCCATCCTAGGACTCACGCAGCTCACCCTTCCTTGCCGTTGCGAGAGTGGGGGCTGGAGGCTTTCTGAGGCACAGACCAAGCTCAGTGACTCTTCTGCCCTGCTCTGTTGGCCAAAGCAAGTCGAGAGTCTAGCCAGGCACACGACAGGGGCTCCGTAGGTGACACTGTCACCTCCTGCAGCTGTCCCCCACCCCCAGCCTGGCTTGAAGCCAGGAGGATGGAGGGAGGGGGGAAGGGGTGCACCCTCAGGATACCCAGCCTGCTTAGCTCCTTGGAGGCGGCAGCAGGAACCCACCTCCCTGCTGTGGCTGTCCCACCTGGCCACCATCAGATGCCCTCTGCTATTGATCAAGTTGGGTGCTTATGTGGTCATGTTTACCAACCCCTGGAGGGCACTGGGCCATGGAACCCTTACCCTATGTTGACTGAAGAAAAGATCAAGCTTTTAGAAAATCAAAGTCAATTTTTTTTTCTTTTTGAGACGAAGTCTCACTCTTCTTGCCCAGGCTGGAGTGCAATGTCGTGATCTCGGCTCAATGCAACCTCTGCCTCCCGGGTTCAAGCGATTCTCCTGCCTCAGCCTCCTGAGTAGCTGGGACTACAGGCATGCGCCACCACACCTGGCTAATTTTGTATTTTTAGTAGAGACAGAGTTTCTCCATGTTGGTCAGGCTGGTCTGGAACTCCTGACCTGCGGTGATCAGCCAGCCTAGGCCTCCCAAAGTGCTAGGATTACAGGCGTGAGCCACCGTGGCCGGCCGAAAGTCAGTTTTATGTAGAAGCTTGACTGAGGACTATAGACTGAGGCCTGTAGCCAGGAGCAGCCCTTTAGAGAGGCTCTATCAGGCCGTTCCTGCACAGCATTTCAGCCATGGCTTATATACAGGTCGTGGAGGATTAATGTGTGCAAATCCACATTAAACTTGTTCAGAAGTTACATTACAGCAGAGTCACACCTAGGTTTGGGTGTGGAAGTGCATGTGCTTAGCATAAGCACTAAACCCAGCAGACATTATCTTAATGTGTGGGAAAAGGCAAGGACTGGGGTTATTTGTGACTCCGGTCAGAGATGTGGGAGCCTTGTGATCTAGCCTGCTTTGCCTTCAAAACATCTTTCTGGAGAGCTACACTTCATGTTGACAAGCCAAAATGAGCAAACATGGCTTCTTAGGTTTGTTACTTTGTCTCACAAGTTCCCTCTTTTGCTCATAATCAACTGTTAGCTGCATTTACAAGACAAACACTCATTGTCTTATGTAGCCGGGAAGACTCTTGCCTAGGAAGGCAGGGAAGCTTCAGTGGTCGTTGTATCCGGCTCAGCATGCATACTTGGCTATTTTGCAAAAAACACACTTCAGATTGCATCCACTTTTAAGTAGCATGATCTGGGGTTTTTTTGTTGTTGTTGTTCTTTGTGACATTGCCTTTTCCTGTACCTAACACAATACCTCAGCAGGAGGACTATTACAAGGATATTACAGATTATAGGTAGCAATACATATTTAATAGCATTAAAGTGAGTTACAGATTGTAAAACCCACGATAACCATTTAACAAAACTGGAACATACATTCGAATCGTTTTTTTTTTTAACCGATTGTAATATTTTTCCCCTTTTGGTACCCATATTTAGTATAGTCTTTTTATGAAAAACAATTTTGGACTAGAGCTGATTGCAAGTGTTTTTGTTTTTGTTTTTGAGACAGGATCTCACTCTGCCACCCAGGCTGGAGTACAGTGGCATCATCATCACGGCTCACTGCAGGCTCAACCTCCGGGGCTCAAGCCATCCTCCCACCTGAGCCCCCTGAGTACCTAAGACTACAGGCTCACATCATCACACCTGGATAATTTTTAAATTTTTTTTAGACACCAGGTCTCACTATGTTGTCCAGGCTGGTCTTGAATTCCTGAATTCAAGCAATCCTCCCACCTCAGCCTCCCAAAGTGTTGGGATTATAGGCGTGAGACACTGCACTCACCCTGCAAATGTTTTTACAGAATAATTTATAACAATAACTGTGGATAATAAAACTTAGAATAGCCTTGGTTAAAATCTGATGAAAGTTTTTAATTGACAAGGAAATTTAGTTATTTCTATTTCACACAGCATTTTATGATAACAACCAGAATTATGACTGATGGTGTCACATCAGGGCCATTAGATGTTTATAAATTTTATATAATCTTTGGAACATTTATATTAACAACATATCCATACAAATATAACTTACAAACAATTTAATATAACAATCAAAATTATTACTGATAACATTAGATTTTTATGAATTTATATTATTTTTGGAACATTTATGTCAATAACATACCCATAAATGTAACTGAAAAAAGATCTAGTATCATTTATCATTTGACAATGCCTCCCATACAATTTACCAAACAATTTAAATCATTTAATTTCTGCACAGGATGAGAGATATATTTTGCGGGAGTTTCCAGGGACACACTGGAAAATCCCATTTTTGGCCATTTTAATTTGAAATCTCCTTTGGTAAAGTCCTCCCATCCAAGGAGACACTTGCCAGTGTAAGCTCCGTGTGTGTTATACACAAAGCCTGCTGGAGTGCTGACTGGAGGTTGGTTGTTCAATGACCCTGTTGTTTCAGTTTTGGATGATTTATTTTCCATTGTGAGAGCTCAGCAAAGCAGGACTGCTACTGAGAAACGTAGTGGGGAGATGAGCTGCTTTGGCTGGGCACAGTGGCTCACCGCTGTAATCCCAGCACTTTGGGAGGCTGAGGTAGGAAGATCACTTGAGCCCAGGAGTTCAGGACCAGCCTGGGTAATATAGTGAGACCCCGTCTCTACAAAAAATAAATAAATAAATAATAGCTGAGCATGATGGTGTGCACCTATAGTCCCAGCTACTCAGGAGGCTGAGGAGAGAGGATTGCTTGAGCCCAGGAGGTGGAGGCCACAGTAAGCTGAGACTGTGCCTCTGCACTCCAGCCTGGGAGATAGTGTGAGACCCTTCTCAAAAGAAAATGTGCTGTCCTGGCTGAGTGTGGTGGCTCATGCCTGTAATCCCAGCACTTTGGGAGGCTGAGGTGGGCAGATCGCTTGAAGTTAGGAGTTCAAGACCAGCCTGGCCAACACGGTGAAACCCCGTCTCTACTAAAAATACAAAAAAAAAAAAAAAAAAAAAAATTAGCATGGTGTGGTGGTGGGCACCTGTAATCCCAGCTACTCAGGAGGCTGAGGCAAGAGAATTACATGAACCACTGCACACCAGCATGGGCAACAGAGCGAGACTCTGTCTCAAAAAAAAAAAAAAAGAAAAAGAAAAAGAAAAGAAAAGAAAATGTGCTGTTCTGAGCACAGCCAATGGCTGTCTTACGTGTCTCAGTTTCTCCCTCGGGTTGCCTAAAGCAATCGTGGAGGCTCAGAGTACGGGGTGACTAACCCTCCTGTGTGCATCTCCAGATGAGCCACTTGTTAATTACTTGTGACAAAGAATTTCCTGTAGGACTGCTGCACATCATAAGGATCGTAACTCCAACACTTCCAGAGATCTCTGGTCACCTGGACACGCCAAGTCAGAATCTGTCTGAAGGAGCGGGTGTCCCTTGTCTTCAGAGCTGACGCAGGTCAAACCCTCAGAGATTTATAATAGTGTCTGTCATGCTGAAACCTTGTTTACAGAGGCAAACTGAAAAGGAAGCCCTGGCACAACCCAGCCAGTGAGACAGCCTCACCTATCTGTTTCTTCCTAATATCTTTTAACTAGGAGAATTCCCTCTCTGGAGAAATGAAAAGTCTCGAGGAAGAACTTACCCCACATCAATAAGCAAGGACAACAAGTTGGAAAAAAACATCAGGACCATCAGCTAAATGGAAGGTCTGAGACTCAGGAGAGACTCATCCAGTTGTCTGCAACCATGGCGGAAGCAGAGACGCTCACAGGGCCTGTGCTGGTACCAGGGTGCTGCATGCCCACAGTGTTCCAGATGACCATGGGCAGTCTAGTCTGAGTCCCTTTGTGGTCACCATGATTGTCAACTAAAGAAAGAAAAAATCAGGCTTTCAAAGAATTAAAGTCAGTTTTCTGTGGGAGCCTTAGTGAGGACTGTAGACCGAGGCCTGTAGCCAGGAAGAGCCCTTTAGAGAGGCTCCGCCGTCAGGCCGTTCCTGCACGGCATTTCAGCCCATGGCTCATATACAGAAGGTGGAGGGTTAATGTGCGCAAATCCACATTAAACTTGTTCAGAAGTTACAGCAGAATCACACCTAGGTTTGAGTGTGGGAGTGCACTTAGGGATCACAGAGGCATAAGCACCAACCCCATCAGACGTTATCTTATGTGTGGGAAAAGGCAAGGACTGGGGTCATTTCACTTATAAGGAATATAGCGGCTCAGGCGAGCGATATGGACAGCTGCATGCTCTGTCCTACTTTGTCTTCAAGGCATCTTTCTGGAGAGCTGCACACAGTCACAGGGTGAGGGATTCACGCAGAAATGAGCAAACGTGGTCTCTTAGGTTTGCTGCTTTGCCTGACACCCACCAGTGGCAAGTAGCAGGCTGCCTGGCTAAGACAGATGCTGTGTGCTCGGTAAATCGAGTCTCGCTGTAGAACACAGAGCCACGATGCTGTGACGGGCATGGGCTGAAGGGAAAAGCCCCAAAGGTGAGATCCGGGGACCTCTCATCCCGGAACAATGACTGCCTGCCAAATTCCTGGTAGGTGCCAGCCATCTCCCCCTAACCCAGTACAGGGGCTCCTCCCGACAAACAGGGGTGCGGGATGGTAGGGCGCACTCTGCAAATGAGGAAGTGGAGCCTGTGAGGGGAGTCATTTGCCCAAGATCACTCAGTGCATTAGGGGCAGGACGCGGTTGTGACCTTGAGTTCTAGGCCCTGAGTGTGTGGCTTCCCTGGCCCTGCACCCCTTCCAATGGCTTATGGATTATTCCACTGTAATGGGCCGGCTGCTCTCATGCCCATCATAGAGGACAGCCGCAAGAAAGGGGCATGGCCCAGCCAGCAGTGCCCTTCATCACGGGGCATCCACGTTCTGTCCTCCACGCTTCCTGAATTTTTTTGCCTTGCTCACATCATGTGCCCCTACACCTTTGCATTTTTATACATGCTGTTCCCTCTTTCAGATACCCCTTCCCCACACTCCCCAGATTGGCAAACTCCTAATCATCCTACAAGACCCAGTTCAACTGGCACCTCCCTCCAGCAGCCCCAAGTCCTCCAGCCACTGGGGTTGGGAGGCTCCTTTCAGCTCTCAAAGCTCTTCACCCTGCAGGGCTTTTTTGGGTTTTTGTTTGTTTGTTTGTTTTTGTTTTTGAGACGGAGTTTCACTCTTGTTGCCCAGGCTGGAGTGCAATGGTGTGATCTTGGCTCACTGCAAGCTCCGCCTCCTGGGTTCAAGCGATTCTCCTGCCTCAGCCTCCTGAGTAGCTGGGATTACAGGCATGTGCCACCACACCTGGCTAATTTTGTATTTTTAGTAGAGATGGGGTTTCTCCACGTTGGTCAAGCTGGTCTCAAACACCCAGCCTCAGGTGATCTGCCCACCTTCCAAAGTGCTAGGATTGCAGATGTGAGCCACCGCACCTGGCCCACCCTGCTGTTTTTAAAAGATGGTCTTCACCAGTTTGATGGGGATGTGGGAAAATAAAAACTAACTCTCAGACATTGCTGGGTGATAAATGGCACAACCTCCTCACAGAGCAACTGGAGAATCTTGAGGTGGATTTCAAATGCACACACCCTTTGACCCGACAGTTCCAATTTTAAGAACGTATTCCACAGATATGCTCACTCACATGCTCAGTGGAATCCAGGAAAGCCCCTTCTGCAGAGCCTCTGCAGCCTCACGTGAGGTTGGGGAGGCTCTCTGTGGACTGATGAGGGCGACCCTCAGGATAAAGTGACAAAAGCCCGGCACAGGACAGTGGCTGTGGGATGTCCCCAGGAGTTCAGAAGTCTGAAGCAATGTGCAGCATCATGAGCCTGAATATGTACAGGCTATTTCCAAGATACACCCCAGGTAATGTTAAATGGGTGCCTCTGGGCTTTTTATTCCTCCTCATATATATTTCACCTTTTCACAAAATAATGGTAGCCTGAGGTAGGAAGGAGACTGAGTCTATAACCTTTCATAAAGTTCAGGTACTGTTTTCCATGCACAGGTATCACCTTTTCTTTTTCTTTTCCTTTTTCTTTTTTTTTTCTTTGAGACGGAGTCTCGCTCTGTCACCCCAGCTGGAGTGCAGTGGCATGATCTTGGCTCACTGCAACCTCCACCTCCTGGGTTCAAGCGATCCTCCTGCCTCAGCCTCCCAAGTAGCTGGGACTACAAGCGCGTGCCACCATGCCCAGCTAATTTTTCTATTTTTAGTAGAGATGGGGTTTCACCGCGTTGGCCAGGATTGTCTCCATCTCTTGACCTCGTGATCCGCCTGCCTCGGCCTCCCAAAATGCTGGGATTACAGGCGTGAGCCACTGCGCCCGGCCCCACATACCAGCTTTTCAAAATGTAACCATAATGATAAACTGAAAGGGAACGATGATCCTGGGGTGTGATACTCTCTATGCTTATCTCCCTCTCATTTCAACCTGGATTCTGAGAGCAGGTACCCTGTCTGATTAATCCCTGCACCCTCAGCTCGCATACCCTGTCACCAAGAAGAGCCCAGGAAACATCTGACAAATGAATGAATGGGGAATGCATGATTGAGAAGCCTGTAATATTACCAGGCTGGGGTGGTCCCTGCCTTCCTCATTCGGAACTGAATCAGTAAAGGTGTTCTTCCCACAAGCCTGAGGCAGGAAGGAAGCCCATGCAGGGCTCCCCGAGGCTCCTAAGCACCCAGAACACACACTGGCAGGAAACAGAGGCCAGATGGCAATGGAGGACTCTCCCCTTCCCCCGCACGCTCTCATCTCCAACTTCCTTTCTTGTCTCCACTCTTTCTGCTTATCTGCCTCTTCATTGAGGAAGTGTCGGGCACAGGAGGGATGGGCTGCTGGAAAGAGTCAGAACTAGGAAAACTGCATGGCCACCACTGTGCTGATGAGCCCTGGGCAGCTCTCCTCATCCATTCGAGCTTCCCAGTCCTCATCTGTGGACAGGCAGTTTAACCCCCCCTTGCCAGGTGGCTCTGAGGATGAAATAAGATCACCTGTGGAAACACATGGAAAGTGACTGGCACATGGCAGGTGCATGTATTGTCACTCCTGCCTGATCCCTGGCTCTGAGATTTATCAGAATCCACAAAGATCAAGTTGGAATGTAGACACGTTAAACAATAAATATGATTAGAAAACTGTACATCTGCATGTTAAAAATGTAAAAGTAACCACTAGAAAAATATAGATAGAAGGTATAATTTCCAAACCACTAGAGGAAAAACAAAATAGAACCAAGACAGTTTGATCAATTTAAGAGTGAAAGAAAACAAAATCATAATTAACTGAAAATATAAAGGAAGATCGCTGAATAAGTCCCAACAGATCAACAACTACAATAAATGTCAATGTTTTCAACTCACCTATTAAGAGGCAGAGAGTCTCAGACAGGCTTTTGATGAAGTCCAGCTTCTATGTGTTGATGAGTAAGGTAAAAGCATCACAAGAGCTCCCTGGGGTTGAAGTTCCTGCCTGCCAACTTCTCTACACTCCTCCTTACCTCTCCCATCCTGATGCTCCTAGCCTTAAATCCTCAGAGCTAAAGAGCTGGGCCCTTGCTCTCTGGGTAGCTGAGGAGCACCCTGTGGTCACTCCAGATAGAGTGGGCTGGTTGTCGCAGTCACTTGTCCTTCACCTCCTTTCTGCAAATCAGGAAGGATGCTCATTCCTGAATTGAATCACATTGCAGGACGAGGTAACTGGCTACAAGTTGCTGGAGACCCTAGGGCAGCTGCACACAGCCCTCTTGGAGGATTACAGATCCTTCAGTGTCTTTTGTCCCCAGGGCCAAGCCCCTGGAGCACATGTACACAGAGCACAATATCAGGACTCAGCCCTATGTAAATATCTTTAGCCTACTCCCAGCTGGGCCTTTATGGGAGACTCTGAGCCCTCCTTAAAAGAAAGGGAAGAGGCCGGGTGTGGCGGCTCACGCCTGGAATCCCAGCACTTTGGGAGGCCGAGGCAGGTGAATCACGAGGTCAGGAGATCGTGACCATCCTGACTAACACAGTGAAACCCCATCTCTACTAAAAATACAAAAAAATTAGCTAAGCGTGGTGGCGGGTGCCTGTAGTCCCAGCTACTCGGAAGGCTGAGTGGGGAGAATGGCATGAACCCGGGAGGCGGAGCTTGCAGTGAGCCAAGATTGCACCACTGCACTCTAGCCTGGGCGACAGAGCGAGACTCTGTCTCAAAAAAAAAAAAAAAAAAAAAAAAAAGAAAGGGAAGAGGACCAGAAAAAGGAGTCAACAGAGTTAGATCATTAGCTGAAGCTATCTGGGATATCCTTTATTACAAATGAGGAAACCGAGGTCCAAAGAGAAAGAATGGTTTGTCTAAAGACACGCAGTGTGTTAATGGCAGACCTCGCCAATATAATCCCAAATTTGGTTATTCAAATACTGATGTCATGAATTCTGCCACAGCCAGGGTACAATCTAAATACACGTTTGATTTTTTTCTTTATTTTCTTTCTCTTACAACTTTTTTTTTTTTTTTTAGAGATAGAGTCTTGCTCTGTTAGCCAGGCTGGCAGGATGTGAACTCAAGGGCTCAAAGCTATCCTCTTCTCTCAGCCTCCTGAGTAGCTAGGACTGCAGGCCCAAAGCACTGTGCCCAGCTGACAACAATATTTTTCATTTTAAAAGTTTCCTTACCAAAATACACTTAGTCCATAAAGCAACTTTATGTCACTTGCCATAAACTGAAGGTAACTCATAAAATGAATGGAGTGAAGACATGTCTTTGGTTAGAAACTGTTGTCATTTCAAACCGTGAGTTCAAAGACTGCTCTTTTCCTGTTAAAAAGGGAGATTTGGCCCAGGTGCAGTGGCTTACGCCTGCAATCCCAGCACTTTGGGAGGCCGAGGTGGGCAGGTCACTTGAGGTCAGGAGTTCGAGATCAGCCTGGTCAACATGGTGAAACCCTGTCTCTACTAAAAATACAAAAATTAGCCAGGCATGGTGGCACACGCCTGTAATCCCAGCTACTCAGGAAGCTGAGGCAGGAGAATCGCTTGAACTAGGGAGGCAGAGGTTGCAGTGAGCCGAGATTGTGCCACTGAACTCCAGCCTGGGCGACAGAGTGAGACTCCATCTCCCCACCCCTCAAAAAAGGGAGATTTGCAAGCACTAGAGAGGTGTTAAACACTTATCAGCACCTACCTGAGACCTTCTACTTTTTTTTTTTTAGATAGAGTCTCCCTCTACTTTCTATAATAAGAAGGATTGCAAGAGAAATGAAAAAGGATGGACCTTTCTCTCCGTCACGCCGTGTTACTTCATGTGCTTCTGTGCACATCTCCTAATCTCAAGGACTTTGTCTCAGGAGTCCTGGGGCCCCAAAGGCTGGCCCTAACCTCCCCACCCCATGTCCCTGCCTATCCATCTGTAAAATGGGGATCATAATCCCTACTGCTGAGGGATGTTGGAAGCCGAGAAACAGAGTAGGGTAACATGGAAATCCCCAGAGGGTGTCCTCCCATGTGGCGTTAGAGGTGTTATCATCATCAAATTTTTAAGGAGGGGGCACCTCTGCAGCTCCCCCAGCCCCCACTGGGAGCGTTGCTCCCTCGGCAGCCATCAGGCTCTGGAGTGAAGTCCTCTATGAGATCGCTCACATCCCGCCACGTGGGCAGGCTGGCAGATTGGCTTCCCTGGGTGGGACACCCCCTCCTCTGCCTGGCTCCCAGTTGAGGCCTCTGTCTCTGCAGGAAACCTGGGTGTCTTAGTCCATTCCTGCTGCTATTACAAAGCACCTCAGACTGGGTAATTTACAAAGAACAGAAATTTATTACTCACAGTCCTGGAGGCTGGCAGGTCTTAAGATGAAGGTGCTGGCAGGTTTGGGTGTCTGGTGAGGGTTGCTCCCTGCTTCCAAGATGATGTGTTGTTGCTCTGTCCTCACACGGAAGAAGAGATGAAAGGGCCAGGCAGCTCTCTGTTTTTTGTTGTTAGGGTTTTGTTGTTGTTGTTGTTTTGTTTGTTTCTTTGAGACAGGGTCTCTGTTGCTCAGGCTGGAATGCAGTGGCGTACACACGACTCACTGCAACCTCCACCTCCTGGGCTCCAGTCATCCTCCCACCTCAGCTTCCCAAGCAGTTGGGACTACAGGCACACGTCACCATGTCCAGCTAAGTTTTCTATTTTTTTGAAGAGATGGAGTTTCACCACTTAGCCCAGGCTGGTCTCGAACTCCTGGGCTCAAGCAATCAGCCTGCATCCAAAAGTGCTGGGATTACAGGCGTGAGCCACCGCACCTGGCCCAGGCGGCTCTCTGAAGCCTCTTTTAGATAAAGAAATTAATCCCATTCATGAAGGCAGAGCCTGCATGTCCCAACCACCTCCCAAAGACCCAACCTCTTGATACCATTGCCTCAGGCTTTCAGGTCCAACATGTAAATTTTGGAGGGATACATACATTCAAACCATAGCACTGGGCTTGTCACGATCCCCACTTTCCCACCCACTCCCTAGCAGGGGCTGCGCTCCCTGGAGCAGGCACTGAAGGTGCCATTTATAAAGCCGGAGCTGGAAGAGCCCTGCAGGGTCACCTCGTGCAACCTGACCCTTTTACAGATGGGAAGACTGAGGACAAAGGCAAGGCCTCTTCCCTTAGATCCTTGGGCACAGTATCTCAGCCAGGAGCTGATCAGAGGTCCGTGAATATATTTGGGTTTGGGAGTGGGGAAGGGAGGGAAAAAAATCACACTGACACGTCAAAATGAATAAATGTTTAATTAAATGCCCACAGAACATAACATTAGTCAACTAGTCAATTGCATCTCAACTCCACTCTTGTGTAGTTATACATAAATTTTATTTAATGAGGCATGTGGGTGCCTTGTAATATGTTGATGTGATGGGGTATGGAAATGCCAAACTAGAACCTAGCAGAGGTCTTAAAATAGCTCTGCCCACAAAAGAGAAGGGGTTTGCCAAAGAGCCCTCATTCATTCAACAAGCACTAATGAGACTGTGAAGCCAGCAGAGCCCACATGAAGGGCCTCTGACCCTGCCTGGGGCAGCTCAGTCCTCCCTTGCCTCTGGCTCTCATCTCTGGGTATCCTGTCCTAGACATCTCTCTATCCATCTTCTCTAGAGCAGGGTCCCTGTTTGCACATATGGGGAAACTGAGGCCCAGAGAAGACAGGGCAGGCGTGAAGTCACATCGACATTCACTCAGTGGCAGAGCTGGGATCAGCATCCAGACTCCCCTGCCACGTCCCTCCTGGAAGCCGGCAGGCCAACATCCCCAGGGACCCTTCCCCACCCCTCATGAATATTCCCACGGCTGACCCAGCCCTCCCGCTTCCAGAAGTCTGCAAGAAAACCCATTACAGATTCATGAGGCACCTACTGCATTTCTAATTAAGAGAACACAGTTATTCTAATTTTAACATCCCTCTCTACTACCTCCGTCCCCTCCCCTTCCCCTGCATTTATATAAGGGATGTTTCTGCCTCCTGAGAGTGTGATGCAGCCCGGATCTCTCGCCTGTTGCTTGGGATGAGTCATCTTTTGGAGGGCTCTTTGTAATGCGGGTGATGCTTGTTCTGAGGTCCCTGACAGACACTTCCCCATTAAGCAAAGAACACCAACCCAGGGGCACTGGACCAGGCTGGAGGTTGGAGGGCTCAGCTCCTGTTGCCCAAGACCCTTAAAATAAAATCCAGCCACCACCCCAGGCCTTCAGGGCCCTGCCTGGGCTTGCCCTGTAACTGACTCGTCTACCCTAGTATAGGGTTGCCAGATAAAATACAGGGCGCTTAGTTACACTGGACTTTCAGATAAACAACAAATCATTTTTTTTAGTACAAGTATGTTCCATGCAACTTCAGGACACTGGCACTTAAAAAAAAATCAGTCATTGCTTATCTGAAATTTCAGTTTAACTGGCCATCTGGCAACCTACTCCGGCCACATTGGCCCTTTGCTGTCCCATAATCCCGATAACTTTCCCACCACAGGGCCTTTTCATGTGCTGTTCCTTCAGCCTGGGACCCCTAACCCCACCCCAACTCCCTGACACTGAGGTCTCACTTCAGATGTCACTGCTGCAGAGCAGTCTTCCCTGAGCACCAGACAGAAGTGGGGGCCGCCACCATCCTCCCTCCTATGGCCTTGTCTTATCTTTCTCGTGGCACTTGGCACCGCCTTGGAAACAATCTTATTTACTGACTTTTCTGTCTCCCCCACTAGAACATCAGGTCTGTGAGAGAAGCTGAGCCCATCCAGCAGAGGGCAGGGTGCAGTCAGTGCCCAACGCATGTGTGTCCAATGATGTTTAGTATTTCTTTCTTTTTGGCCAGGTGCGGTGGCTCACGCCTGTAATCCCAGCACTTTGGGAGGCCGAGGCGGGTGGATCACAAGGTCAGGAGATTGAGACCATCCTGGCTAACATGGTGAAACCCCGTCTCTACTAAAAATACAAAAAATTAGCCACACGTGGTGGCATGTGCCTGTAATCCCAGCTACTCGGGAGGCTGAGGCAGGAGAATGGCGTGAACCCGGGAAGCGGAGCTTGCAGTGAGCCAAGAACACGCCACTGCACTCCAGCCTGGGCAACTGAGCGAGACTCCGTCTCAAAAAAAGAAAAAAAGAAATATATATAATATAAATATAAACATATATAATATATATATAAATATATAAATATATATAAGTATATATAAATATAAATAAATATATATATATATTTCTTTTTTTCTTTTTCTGAGATGGAGTCTCACTCTTGTCGCCGAGGCTGGAGTGCAGAGGCACGATGTCGGCTCACTGCAACCTCCGCCTCCCAGATTCAAGTGATTCTCCTGCCTCAGCCTCCCCAGTAGCTGGGATTACAGGCATGCGCCACCACGCCTGGCTAATTTTTGTATTTTTAGTACAGACCGGGTTTCTCAATGTTGGTCAGGCTGGTGTCGAACTCCTGACCTCAGGTAGTCTGCCCACCTCAGCCTCCCAAAGTGTTGGGATTACAGGCATGAGCCACCACACCCGGCCTTTCTTTTTTTTTTTTTTTGAGATGGAATCTCACTCTCATCCAGGCTGGAGTGCAGTGGCATGATCTCAGCTCACTGCAACCTCTGCCTCCAGGGTTCAAGTGATTCTCCTGCCTCAGCCTCCTGAGTAGCTGGGACTACAGGCATGCGCCACCATGCCCGGCTAATTTTTGTATTTTTAGTAGAGACGGGGTTTCACCATGTTGGCCAGGCTGGTCTCGATCTCTTGACGTGATCTGCCTGCCTCGGCCTCCCAAGGTGCTGGGATTACAGGTGTAAGCCACCGCCTGGCCACTTTCTTTAATTAACTCATTTGATCCTCAAATCAACCCAAATGATGGAGGTGCTGTTAGTGCCTCCATTTCCCAGGTGTGGAAGCAGAGGCACAGAGAGAGCAGGCAGCTTGCTCATAGTCACACAGCTGATAAGAAGTGGAGCCCGGATTGGAATACAGGCCTTCTGGCTCCAGGCCCTGCAGATAAAGCCGTGGCCTGGTCCAGCCCATCACTATACTAACTTCAGTGTTTACTCAGCTGACCTGCAGAAGGCCAGCCCTGGCCACACAGCCTTAGCCCTCTCTTGACCTCAGCCTTGCCCTTGATGCCACCACCACCACTGCCCAGCACAAAGCACAGCTCCTGACCCCGCTTGTCTTTGCAGATAAACAATGGGTGATTTTTTTAGTACAAGTACATCCCAAGCAGCTACTTCCCTCTTTTGGGAACCCTTCCCTGTTTTCCTCTTACCACTCCTTCAAGATGCCTGAGGAAGCCTCAGGATGCCACTTCCAGGGAGCCCATCCTGATCATCCCTATCCTCACCACTGGAGTGAGGAGAGGAGCTTCCTCAGCACTGGCCCCGCTCTGGCCCTGGTCTGAGCCTGCGCTTCACCACACTATGAGCTCAGAAGCACAGGGATGGGCTGAAGGCCTCCCAGAGTCCCAGCACCACAGAGATGTATGCGGGATTGCAAGGTCCATCCTCCCATCAGCAGGAAACCTCAGCTTCTGTCATCTTTTCTGTTCTCAGAATAACTTTGGTCCCTGTCCCAGCCTGTCCCTGACCAACCAGAGTTGACTCCTCTGGCGTGGACCGGAGCAGAGACAGAGAATTGGGGTGGCTGGTTCCTGGAGGGGCTTGCAGGAACAAAATCCATGTAGGAATTTTGGCTCAACGCCTCTCAAGACCCACCCAGAAGAAAGCGCATGCCACGTCTAGGTAGTTGTCCAAGGGAAATAACCAGACAAGGGCAGAGCTGTCTGCACCAGGATGTTCATTTCAGCATTGTTGATGACACTGACACATTGGAAGCAAGTTGGGTGCCCCTTAACTGGGGATGGGTGAGGCCACCAATGCCACATCTATGCCTCTGCTGCAGCCTCCCTCGCTCTCTGCTGATCAGTCATGATAGCCACACGCCCTTAGCCTGGAACCTTTGAATGGTTGTGCCTGTGCCTGGAACACTCTCCCCCACCCACCTGTCCTCACTTGGCTACCACTTACTCTTCAAATGCCAGCCCAGTCATCACTTCCCTGTGAGGTCCCTCCCTGACCAGGTCAAATCCCCCAATAACATGTGTCTTCTTCCAGGAACTTGTCACATCGGCCATGGTCTGTGTACAGAGTGAAGCTTGGTGTATCTTTTCCCCCTAGTTGGACTGTAAACTCTGTTAAGGTAGAAATGGATCTGTTCTATTTCCCAGTGTAAACTCAGAACCTAGGAAAGTGCCTGGAACACAATAGGCGCTTAATATTTGTTGAATGAATGATGAATGACTGATGGATAGAGGCCCGTACTTATTGGCAGGGCACACACAGGAAGAGTCCTGGAGGAAAGAGCAGCATGCTGAAGTGGAATCACAATCAGCAAAGGGGCTGCAGGCGATGCCTCTGTTCTTGCTTATCTGTATTTTCTACTTCAATTAACTCCCATTACTCTGTGATTAGAAAAGTGCACACCCAGGGGCTTGTTGAAATGCAGGTTCTGATTCAGCAGGTCTGGGGCCGGAGAGTCAGCCTTTCTAGTGAGCTCCCCGGGTGCCGCTGCTGTGATCTGAGGACCCAGTGTGAGCAGTGAGGTTGAAGAGTGTCGCATGGAGAAAGAGGAGAGGGTGGTTAGAGAGCCGGAGAAACGGGGAAGAGAGGGAAGGGGAAGGGGCAGAAGAGCAGTCCCACAGGTGGTGAGGCCTCTGCTCATCTGTCAGCCCCCAGTGCAGGTGCCAGGCAAGGGAGAGAAGACTGCCCGGACACTGCCCTGAAGCTTCCCAGGGCACAGTGGATGAGAGGATGGGAGGAGGCCCTGTGTCGTGGAGGGTGGATGGAGAGATGGTCAGCTAGGGGCAGCACTGCTGGGTGGGGTGACAGATGTAGTTCGGGGATTAGGAGCCCCACATTTGACTTTTTCTCGGGCATCTCCTAGTGACTTGCTCTCTACAGGCCTGGCTCCATGTCCCTCTCTCACATGTCCCCAATCAGGCAGGGAGAAGTGACAAGTTCATAGTGTCTTTCAGACCCCAGTGGCAGTATTTGTTGGTTACACTGGGCTGGGCTTTGAGGAAAGGATGGCCCCTGTCCCACTGGTGCAGCGGTGGCTCTGAGGCCCCACCTCCCTCCTGCTGAGGGCAGAGCAGCCCCTGGAGTTCAGCACATCTGCTCCCTGAGAGCTCGGTTGATGGGACAGGCTGGGGCCTGGGCGTTGGGTCCTCTTCTTGCCGGGACTCTCAGTAGGCAAGGGATGGGAACCAAGTGGGCAGAGCCTGGCAGGACAGTCAGAACTAGAAGCAGAAGCCTGGGCCTGCTCCTACTGCTCCTTGGGGTGGCAGGGGGAGCCAGGTTACAGGACAAACAGGCAGTGGCAAGGCAAGGATGCACATTTTCCCCAAATACAGGCCCGTCCACAGCCCCGGGCTGCAGTCATCCCCTCAGCTGCCACAGAGGGGAATGCATCCCCCCCCAACACACTTACCCCTCGAATAAACTTCCTAGCCCAGCTCCAAACACGCCACACCCCTGCTCAGGCACCATCCATGCCTCCCCACTGCCTACAGAAGAGGGCTGACTTCTTTTTTGTTCTCTTAAAGAATTTTAGCAAAACTATACCCCCCAACATTTTAAGTTGACATCTATAACTTCATCCTGTTTAATGTTATACTTTCATTAATAGGAACTAGAAAATATTAAACATTGTGGCTGGGCATGATGGCTCACGCCTGTAATCCCAGCACTTTGGGGGTCTGAGGTGGGCGGATCGCCCGAGGTCAGGAGTTCGAGACCAGCCTGGCTAACATGGTGAAATCCTGTCTCTACTAAAAATACAAAAATTAGCTGGCGTGGTGGCAGGCACCTGTAATCCCAGCTACTCAGGAGGCTGAGGCAGAGAATTGCTTGAACCTGGGAGGCGGAGGTTGCAGTGAGCCGAGATCTTGCCATTGCACGCTAGCTAGGGCGAAAACAGCGAGACTCCGTCTCAAAAAAAAAAAAAAAAAAATACAATGAGGGCTAACTGTAATTGGAAAATGTTATGATACAACTTGATGAAATAGCTCTCAATTATCAAATTAACTCACTCAGAATCTGAAGTTATGTGAACCTTTATTGGAGTTGTATCCATTTTGTATTTCCAAATGTGGGAATCCTAACAGAGGCCAGTCACACTGAGTCGATATCGCTGGCTTCTGCTCCCCAGCTGTTGTGAATTCAGAGCATCTCAGCCCAGCTGAGCTGCCCCCAGGTGATGCTCTAAGATGAAGAATGACCCAGGTATCCCACAGCAGGACCTCTGGCCTCTCTGGGGGCCCAGGAGCTTTGAATGCCCAGGGCAACAGGGCAATATGCCGTAACTCCATTGTAAATGGGTGAGAAGGTGAACCCAGGCTGCTGCCCGGAAATCCTCACCGCTTAAGACTGTGCCTGCAGGAGCCTAGAAGTTTCTGACCTTGCCTCCAATTGCCCCTCCCCCACCCCATGAGATGCCCCTTGTTCCAGCCCCATTCCGACTTCACCCCCTCCCAGAGCCTCCTCCACCCCATCAACTGGGCGCAGTCTCTTCTCCAAGGCTCCAGCACCTTCCATTCTGTGAAGGTCCTTTGAGCCTGGGCTGTCTCCCTCGCTGCCCCGCACGGAGGAGCCCCACCTGACTCATAGCTCTGCCCCTTCCCAGCCCGCCCCCAGGATGCTGCCAGCACATAACGTGAGCTAATGAATGGCAGTGGAATAAATACATGGGCAGGCAGGCATCAGGAGCAGATGCCTACGTCCCTAGGAGGCGATAATGGCAACTCATCTCTCTGGGCTTGGAGACAAAATTATCCACCTGGCAGCCAACAGGAATCGGCCTCCAGCTCAGGTGCCTAAGAAACAGCTCTTAATAATTTTCCTTTAATTTAGAACTTGAGGCTTAATTCCCCTCCCACATTCTGGCTAGAACTGCCATTTCAGTCGTTCCTTAAAACTTAACAAAGGGATGGCCGGGTGTGGTGGCTCACGCCTGTAATCCCACCATATTGGGAGGCTGAGGCGGGCGGATCACGAGGTCAGGAGCTAAAACGGTGAAACCCCGTCTCTACTAAAAATACAAAAAATTAGCCGGGCGTGGTGGTGGGCACCTGTAGTCCCAGCTACTCAGGAGGCTAAGGCAGGAGAATGGCTTGAACCCGGGAGGCGGAGCTTGCAGTGAGCCAAGATCGCGCCACTGCACTCCAGCCTGGGTGACAGAGCGAGACTCCGTCTCAAAACAAACAAACAAACAAAAACTTAACAAAGGGATTACATTGTCGCATTTAACTGCCCTCCCCTCAACACTCACACACAATCCGCTTGCCCACTGCACCCAGGGACCCTGTGGGAAGTGGACGCAGGTGGCCGAAACTGCAACTGTCACCTGCTCATTTGCCATTTTAAGATGCTTCAGCTCCAAACCCATGATATTGATGGGAAAAACAGAAACCTAATATGCACAGGCCAGGTGCGGTGGCTCATGCCTGTAATCCCAGCACTTTGGGAGGCTGAGGCGGGTAGATCAAGAGGTCAGGAGTTTGAGACCAGCCTGACCAACATGGCGAAACCCCGTCTCTACTGAAAACACAAACATCAGCCGGGTGTGGTGGCACACGCCTGTGATCCCAGCTACTCAGGAGAATTACTTGAATCCAGGAGGCAGAGGTTGCAGTGAGCCGAGATTGCGCCACGGTACTCCAGCCTGGGTGACACAGTGAGACTCTGTCAAAAAAAAGAGAAAGAAAGAAAAGAAACATGCATAGCCTCCTCTAGCCAGTCCCTTTTCTCTTCCTCTGTGTTCGTCCTGGGCAAGTTGCCAGGGAAAAGCTGAGACCATTTTTGAACATGGGTGAGCTAAAGCCAGTCCTTCCCCATCTCTGCAATGACGGTTTGGAGTAGACTGGGACAACGGTGGCCTCCTCTGCTCTAACTGCACACACTGACTGGTGGTGACCACCTGGATGCTAGGTCGTAAGGAGCACTGAGGGAGTTCTGCTTCTGCAGGAAAGTGATGGGAGCGACAAGCAATGTCTGCCAGGGCCAGAGGAGGCAGTGTGGAGACACATATGCCAGGCTTTTACCAAGTAGGAAGAAATTCAGACATTGAAAACTGGTGGCCAGGTGGGGCTTGGTGGCTCATGCCTGTAATCCCAGCAGTTTGGGAGGCTGAAGCGTGAGGATCACTTGAGCCCATGAGGTCGAGGCTGTAGCGGGCTGAGATTGTGATACTGCACTGGGTGACAGAGTGAGACTTTGTCTCAACAACAACACACACAACACAACAGCAGCAAAACACATACAAAAAAACTGGTGGCCCAAGGACAGTTGTTTTGGCTCACTGTAGGCTGCTTTTTACAGTTTTTAAAAGTTGAATTTTATTGCCATTATTTATCTATTAGGTTTTATCCCAAGAAAGGTGGATGAGGGGAGTCTGGAAAACCAGAGGAATTGGCCCCAGTGGGGCTTTGTTCCCATCTGGCCACAGCAGCTGGAGCCAAGCAGGCAATGCCATGCAGTCCAGGTCACCAGCATCTGACCCCCTGGCTCGGGTGTGTCTACCTGGCCTGGCAGCATCCATGTTTGTGACCCCTGGACTTGATTATTGATTTGTTTCTGTTGGTCCAGTGAGTGGCAGAGGGGACTACTGCTAAGAAACAACTCCTGGAGAGGTGTGTCACGGTCCCCAAGAGACTGGGGATGGCTGCCCTGGACCACCCAGGAAGACAAAGGAAGAAAAGTTCACGTTTATTGAGCATCAAATGTTTGCTCACCACTGTTGTGGGTTGTTGTGGGGGAAGGGGTGGTTCAACTCAGTAATTAATTATGCCCACATGGCAATGCTGTGAAGGAGGTCATATAATTACCATTTTGCAAACAGGGAAACTGAGGCTCAAACATGAAGGTTCCAAGGCCATCCAGCAGGTGAGTGGCAGAGGCAGGATTTGCTTTGCACCTGGGCCCCATCCACCAGGTTCGCTGGCCGCTGCACTTGCCCCCCGACTCTCCCCCGTCCACTGAGAAAGACCCCGACAAGGAAGCTACTATGCTTGAAAGCAAGGAAGCAAGGGGTCTTTCAGATTCCACTTTCCTGGTTCTTGTCAGTGGTCTTTATGGGCTTTCAGTGAAGCCTCTCCAAATGGAAGTGGTCGCCTGATGAGCTATGAAATCTTCCACAGAGGTTCATTTGCTAATTACATACAACAGAAAACTTAACAACGTGATAGACGATCACCCAGCCTGTGACCTCAGGTTTTGCTTCTTTTTTTTTGAGACGGAGTCTCGCTCTGTCGCCCAGGCTGGAGTGCAGTGCCGCAATCTCGGCGCAATCTCGGCTCACTGCAAGCTCCGCCTCCCGGGTTCACACCATTCTCCTGCCTCAGCCTCCTGAGTAGCTGGGACTACAGGCACCCACCACCACGCCCGGCTAATTTTTTTGTATTTTTAGTAGAGACGGGGTTTCGCTGTGTTAGCCAGGATGGTCTTGATCTCCTGACCTCATGATCCGCCCGCCTCGGCCTCCCAAAGTGCTGGGATTACAGATGTGAGCCACTGCACCCAGACTTACTGATGCTTTTTAACAATAAGAGTTGCTTTGGAAAGATTGTCTCCAAATTTATAAAAGTAGTAGCCTATGAAAAGAAAAACAAGAGCCGGGTGCAGTGGCTCACTCCTGTAATCCCAGCACTTTGGGATTCCGAGGCAGGTGGATTACCTGAGGTCGGGAGTTCAAGATCAGCCCGACCAACATGGAGAACACCGTCTCTACTAAAAAAATACAAAATTAGCCAGGCGTGGTCGCGGGCACCTGTAATACCAATTACTCGAGAGGCTGAGGCAGGAGAATTGCTTGAATCTGGGAGGCGGAGTTTGCAGCGAGCTGAGATCGTGCCATTGCACTCCAGCCTGGGCAACAAGAGCAAAACTCCATCTCAAGAAAAAAAAAAAAAAAAAGACGAAGGGCTAGAACGTAGAGGTTAAATGAGACAAGTTATAATAGTAGTTTTTTTTTTCTATTTTTTGAAAAACAAAACAAAACAAAACACACCTTGGAAGCCTATGAGATCATGCTAACAAGAGCCTACATTGAGTAGTAGGCATGGGGGTTTGTTAAATTATTTGTTGTACTTTTCTGTTAAAAGTTTTTTCTTTTCCTTTTTTTTCTTTCTTTCTTTTTTTTTTAGATGGAGTCTCACTGGACTCACTGCAACCTCCACCTCCCAGGTTCAAGCGATTCTCCTGTCTCAGCCTCCCAAGTAGCTGGGATTACAGGCGCATGCCAGCACGCCCAGCTAATTTTTGTGTTTAGTAGAGACAGGGTCTCACCAAGTTGGCCAAGCTGGTCTGGAACACCTGACCACAAATGACCTGCCCACCTCAGCCTCCAAAAGTGCTGGGATTATGGCGTGAGCCACTGCGCCCGGCCAAAACTTTTTTTTTTTTTTTTTTGAGATGGAGTCTCGCTCTGTCGCCCAGGCTGGAACGTGGTGGCACGATCTCGGCTCACTGCAAGCTCAGCCTCCTGGATTCATGCCATTCTCATGCCTCAGCCTCCTGCGTAGCTGGTACTACAGGCACCCACCACCATGCCTGGCTAAGTTTTTGTATTTTTAGTAAAGACAGGGTTTCACTGTGCTAGCCAGGATGGTCTTGATCTCCTGACCTCGTGACCCACCCACCTCGGCCTCCCAGAGTGCTGGGATTACAGGCGTGAGTCACCGCACTGGGCCCAAAACTTTTTTCTTATAAAAAAAATTATGAGACATTTTTTCTATGTTAAACATTGTTTATCATTAATTTTTTTATTAAAAATTATTTTTAATAAAAAATTATTAGTAGTGGTGGTAGCAGTAGTAGAGACTCTGTCACCCACCCTGGAGTACAGTGGCTCCATCACAGCTCACTGCAGCCTCAAACTCCTGGCCTCAAACAATCCTGTCTCAGCTTCCTGAGTACCTGGGACTACAGGCATGTGCCACCACACCTGCTAATTAAAAAAATTTTTTTTTGGCCAGGCACAGTGGCTCATGCCTGTAATCCCAGCACTTTGGGAGGTTGAGGTGGGTGGATCATTTGAGGTCAAGAGTTTGATACCAGCCTGGCCAACATGGTGAAACCCTGTTATCTACTAAAAATACAAAAATTTAGCTAGGCGTGGTGGCAGGTCCTGTAATCCCAGCTACTCGGGAGGCTGAGGCAGGAGAATCACTTGAGCCCAGGAGGGAGAGGATGCAGTGAGCCGAGATCGCACCACTGCACTCCAGCCTGGGTGACAAGAGACTCCGTCTCAAACACCACCACCACCACCACCACCACCACCACCACCACCACCACCACCACCAACAACAACAACAACAACAACAACGGCCAGGCGTGGTGGCTCACGCCTGTAATCCCACCACTTTGGGAGGCCAAGGCGGGCAGATCATGAGGTCAGGAGTTTGAGACCAGCGGGGCCAACATGGTGAAACCCCGTCACTACTAAAAGTACAAAAATTAGCCAGGTGTGGTGGTAGGCGCCTGTAATCCCAGTTACTCAGGAGGCTGAGGCAGGAGAATCACTTGAACCCAGGAAGTGGAAGTTGCAGTGAGCCAAGATTGCGCCACTGCACTCCAGCCTGGGAAACAGAGTGAGACTCCGTCTCAGAGGCTGAGGCAGGCGGATCACCTGAGGTCAGGAATGAGACCAGCCTGGCTAACATGGTGAAAACCCATCTCTACTAAAAATACAACAATTAGCTGGGCGTGGTGGTGGGCGCCTATAATCCCAGCTACTCGGGAGGCTGAACCAGGAGAATTGCTTGAACCCGGGAGGCGGAGGTTGCAGTGAGCTGAGATTGCACCATTGCACTCCAGCTTGGGCAACGAGAGTGAAACTCCGTCTCAAAAAAAAAAAATTTTTTTTAGAGACAGGAGCTCCCTGTGTTGCCCAGGCTGGTCTTGAACCCCTGAGCTCAAGTGATTCTCCTGCCTCGGCCTCACAAAGTGCTGGGATTACGGACATGAACCACCACTCTCAGCCAAAAAATTATTATTATTATTATTATTAGTTTTTTGAGACAGAGTCTTGCTCTGTCGCCCAGGCTGGAGTGCAGTGGTGCGATCTTGGCTCACTGCGAGCTCCGCCTCCCGGGTTCACACCATTCTCCTGCCTCAGCCTCCCAAGCAGCTGGGACTACAGGCGCCCGCCACCACGCCTAGCTAATTTTTTTTTTTGTATTTTTAGTAGAGACGGGGTTTCACTGTGTTAGCCAGGATGGTCTCGATCTCCTGACCTCATGATCTGCCTGCCTTGGCCTCCCAGAATGCTGGGATTACAGCCATGAGCCACCGTGCCTAGCTAAATTTTTTTTTTTATAAAAAGTTTTTGTTAATTTTTTTTTTCTTTTTTTTTTTTTTGAGATGGAGTCTCGCTCTGTTGCCCAGGCTGGAGTGCGGTGGTGCTATCTTGGCTCACCACAAGCTCCGCCACCCAGGTTTACACCATTCTCCTGCCTCAGCCTCCTGAGTAACTGGGACTACAGGTCCAGTTACTCGGTCCCACCACCACACTCAGCTATTTTTTTGTATTTTTAGTAGGGACGGGGTTTCACTGTTAGCCAGGATGGTCTCGATCTCGTGACCCTGTGATCCGACGCCTTGGCCTCCCAAAGTGCTGGGATTAGAGACATGAGCCACCGCACCAGGCCTTTTAATTTTTTATGAAAAGCATTTTTCCTTGTAAAAAATATTTTTCTATGTTAAAGTTTTTTTTTATGTTAAAAGTTCTTTTTTTTTTTTTTTTTTTGAGATGGAGTCTTGCTCTGGTGTGATCTTCACTCACTGCAACCTCCACCTCCCAGGTTCAAGTGATTCTCCTGCCTCAGCCTCCTGAGTAGCTGGGATTACAGGCACATGCCTGGCTGATTTTTTTTATTTTTAGTAGAGACCGGGTTTCACCATATTGGCTAGGCTGGTCTTGAACTCTTGACCTCAAGTGATCTGCCTGCCTCATCCTCCTAAAGTGCTGGGATTATAGGCGTGAGCCACCATGCCCAGCAAAAGTTCTTCTTTATGATTATAAAATAATTCGTGAGACAGTCCACAGCTGAGCTGGTCTGAGGGAAGTCGGTGCAAGGCTCCCACAGTGGATGCCCCTACCCAGGAGGGCAGAAGAAGGTACACATCGGGGGAGCAAACTCTGGTGCCAGTCAACCAGGATTTGAATCCTGGTTCTGCCACTTGCCAGTGTGTGACCAGGCGAGTGGCTTCACCTTGTGGGCCTCGGTTTCACCATCTGTAGGTGGATGGGCCTGCCTCCTAGGGCTGTGGCGGGGATGAAGTGAGCTGGTGACTGGAAACGCTCAGCATGTGCTAGCAGGTGGCGTGCAGGAAACAGCGGCGGCTTTGAGCATTCACCCTGCCTCTCGGCTTCTTCCAGCCATCTACACGGATCTACAGACTGCTGGGAACCATGCTGGTGGCCAGAGGTGGTTCTGTCAAGTTGGCTTCATTTGGCGCTGGCCCAGGTGGCTTGGAGTTGGCTGAAAGGAGTGGTTTGGAAGAGACTGAGTCAGCCCTCTCTGTTTTCTGTCCTGTGGTCCCTCCCTTCAGCCAATTCTCCCCTGAGCCATGTCTGGTGGGCACTCTCAGCCTGTTCTGAGTTTCAGCCTCCACCTGCCCCCCTGAACCCTGCTCCTCTCCACACTGACCTGAGGCTCAGGATGTTCCAGAAAGTAGAACCCAGAGTTGGGGAAACCCAGAATCACATTCCTTCATGGGGGTTTACTCATGCATTCATTCCACAAACCATCCTGAGAACATCCCTCCCACTGTGGCCCTGCCATAAGGCTGCAATGGAGAGTGAGGCTGGGCAGGATGGTTTCATGTGGGCACAGGACTCACAATGATGGAGCGATGTGTCCTGTGGAGCCACATTCCCATCCACCCCCACAGCAGCCTCTAGTGTGTGGCTGACCACACCCTTGCCCAGAGAAGGAGATGGGAGCGCAGGAGGGGGCAGGCCCAGCATCGCACAGCCTTGCTGTGCCCCATCCTCAGAGGGTCCTGACTGGGTGCCTGGCTAGGCCTGAGGCCAGGGATGCCCAGGACACCCTGTCCCAGCAGGATGGGCTGAGAGGGCCCACCAGACAGCCCAGAGGGAATCCACAAAGGGAGGGAACATGAGAGACGGAAAACATCTGCCTTCACTGGATTCAGCCAGAAGGGAACCATAGCATGTTTCTTACCTGTCACAGGTTGCTGCAACACTGCTGCCTACCACGCTGTCCCCAGGAACCATCACTCTTTTCATAGCCGTGGGCTGCAGGCCAGGTGATCCGGGATGGGCAGGTCCCTTGCAGGTGTCCTTCCTCCTGCTTGGACCTGCAGCTACCTGGGCTTCCTGATTACTACATCAATGGCAGGGGCATGAGGAGGGTGAGGGATGCCCAGCACAGACCCATGGTCCTTCTCACCCATGCCAACCAAAGCAAGTCACATGACCACACCTAGCCTCAATGGGCAGAAGGAACTGCAAAGGCATGTGGGAGAGGGCGTGCGCAGAGGGAGGCTGAGGGTCTGGGGACAGACCCTCAGGAAGCACCTGCTTCCTGCTGGGAGCCACTCTGGGCAGGTGGTGGGTAGGACACATGTCACGAGGGCCCTTTTGCAGGTGAGGAAACTACTGTGGCCCAGAGAGATAAATAATTTCTCTCCAGCCCCAGAACAAAGTGGACCTAGATTCCTGGTCACCTGATTGCTAAGCTCTCACCAGCCTAGACCTGTGCTACCCACCCCTGACACCCCAGGTTCAGTGCTCCCTGCTACTGAGTGTTCGCAGACTTTGTGATGTAACATTTCCAGGATGTGGCCGGGCACCGTGGCTCACGCCTGTAATCCCAGCACTTTGGGAGGCCGAGGTGGGCAGATCACGAGCTCAGGAGATCGAGACCATCCTGGCTAACATGGTGAAACTCTGTTTCTACTAAAAATACAAAAAATTATCCGGGCGTGGTGGCGGGCGCCTGTAGTCCCAGCTACTCAGGAGGCTGAGGCAGGAGAATGGTGTGAACCTGGGAGGCGGAGCTTGCAGTGAGCTGAGATCATGCCACTGCACTCCAGCCTGGGTGACAGAGCAAGACTCCATCTCAAAAACAAACGAAAAACAAAAACAAAACAAAACAAAACAAAAAAACATTTCCAGGATGCAGGAATGCACATGTAAGCATGCACAAAGACATACAGAGAAACAGAGAACGAGAGTTCACTTTTGGCCAGACTTAAGAATTCTAGAGAAAAAACAATCTATATGATGTACTATATTTTTAGTGCTAAATGGTGCTAAAAACCTTTTCTGGCAACCATTAGAGACAGAGAGTTGCTTGGTTAGCTTGGGAGCAGAAAGCTGAACTGTGTGGCATCACCTGGTTTTGTCAATGTGCCTTCTTGGGCACACTCACTTGCTGGCAAGATCTGGCTGCGTCCAGATGCACTTGCATTTGCCAACCTGAATGTGCTTGAAAATGATGCTCACCCTTTGGGGAGAATAAAGCTCAGACCTCCAGCTCTGCCAGGCCCCAGAGTATCATAGATGGGTAAAGGGAAGAAATCATCACCATCAGATAGAAATCTCAGCAACGATCACACCCTCTTAAAAAATCACATAGAACTTTATTAAATAAACCAAGTAGAAAGGCTCCTATTTACATCCAGGTTGTCAGTTTAAGCTCAAGTAATATGCAAGGCACAATTCTTCCTTTCTCCAGCTTTAGAAAAATCAACCACATGGCCCAGCCCTGAAGGACTGAAGGGAGCTTGTGCGGGATCCCGTCATCCTGGACTCTCCACACAGCGTCCACGCATGGATGGCCATGGGCATGAGTCTCTGGATCTCCCTGAGGGTGGCCCAGCCTCGGCCTGGAGCACAGGGGCCTGTGATCTGAGAATCTCAGATCCAGAATCAGGAGCTGGGAAGAGAGGACTTTTCCAAGGGTCTCCTCCCCCAGGCCCTGGGGAGTCCCTTCTGGATGGGCAGGCCCTGGGCTGGTGGCCGCCCTCCATCATTGGCCCAGGCCGGGCTCTAGGGCCTGCTGGGAAGCTGTCTGGGGCCCTGCGCCTGATGAGCTGCCATGAAAGTGGCCGCCTCTCACACTGGCAGGCGGTGGCTCAGATCTGCTGAGGTTCTGGAGTGGCACAGGAACAGGAGGAGCAAATGACACTGGGTCTTTGTGCTGAGGCAGGACACAGCGGCTTTCCGAAACACACACACAGAAAATATGACTCCTGCTGCCATCTCAAGGACATTTTCCTAAGGACAGTCCTGGTGTCCTGATGGAGTGAAAGGGATCACACGTGGGATGTCCCAGCAGGGCCTAAGCCAAGTCCATCAGATGTCTCAATGGCTTATGAAACAAAAACAGAGGACTGAAGTCTGTTCACAGTGGCCCATGGTTGGGCAGCAGCCCTGGGTGAGCTCCTGTGTTCTCCAGCCTCTCGCTCACCCGGGGCTTGGCTATCCTGGCCTCCAGGTGCTGGTTCCTGAGGCTTCCCTTGCAGCAGTGGGGCAGATACAGGGACACTCATGTCCCATTGCTCCTCAGAAGTCCTAGCAGCAGCCAGACTAGGAGAAAAGTAAGTTTTCACAGGGGAAAAACCCCACCAAAAACCCCCTAAAGTAACTGGACAGTCCTTTCCCTGAGACCACTACAGTAACATCACCCACAGACAACTTCTAAGGAGCACTTCTAACTGCTCAAAGTCTTGAGAAGGGAGAGATTTTAGCAAGGCTAGGAAAATAAAAATGCAACAGCACATTGTCCAGAAACCCTAGACAACCATGCAAAAAGGAATGAGCCAAAAAGTCTTAGCTTTGTAAGACTTGAAAGGAAAAAAACACACATTTAAAACTTCTACATAAAATGAGCTAATGGGCAGAGCCGAAACTACAGCTCTGTGTGAAGAGACGGCAGTGAAGCTGGCCTGGGGCCGGGGCACTCGTCTGGAGGGGCTTGTTCCAGTGTGAATGCAGCAGGGATGTTCCATCTTGGGGGCGCACGAGGCTCGGCTGAGACCCATCCTCCGGGAACCTTCACACAGCCTAGTGGGAGGCATAGGCTGGGCTCCACAGCCCTGAGGGAGGGCTGGCTTTGCGAGCAGGAGGCAGTGCATTGGGAGATGTGGGTGATGAGGCAGCGAAATCTAGGGTGGGAAGAGAGACGACGTGAGCAGCAGAGCCAGGGAGAGCGGCGCACTCCTCAGTTACAGCCAGCATTCAGCAGGCGCCTGCCTCGCCCAGGACAGTCTCATGGTGATGCCCCGAGGCCTCCCCGGCCAGCAGAGGGAAGTCCATGGGCACCTGCTGAGCTGGCCTCATTCACACAGAGAGGCCTGGGATGCCACCCTAACACCCAGGAGCGCAGAGCCTTCCGGGGAGAACGTGTCTCAAGTTTCAGGACCACAGCAGCATCTGTCCAGGGGGCATGAGGCAGGGAGGCCCCGTGCATCTGAATGCAATGCAGCCTCGGGCAAGAGCGCCACAGGAACAAAGACCCCGAGGGGAGCAGCGATTCTGCAGTGCTCCGGAGACCTTGCAGAGATCCAGGTGTGGCTCCCAAAACCCAGGGAGGAGCACGCTGAGAGAGGCAGCTAGAAAGGGCAGGCACCTGCTGCCAGAGCAGCTGCAGAAGGCAGCAGAGCCGCGAGGAGGCCGAGCACCCGTGGCCTCCCCTGGGTGCTGCTTTGCAGGTGGAGAAGTCGTCAGGCAGAAGACAAGGGCGTGTGGGCTCTCCTTACCCAGGAAAGTGCTTCTACCCACACAACTGGGTCTTCTTTCAAAAAAATTCAGGGACCCCCCTGAAGCCGGTCCATGGGCCCCCATGTCAGCAGACACGAGCTCAAGGACTCTTTGTGTAGGGGAGAGAACCCTCAAATGGGAATCAGGAGACATTAAAGGGCCTTCACGTACAGCAGTACAGGCTGGGCACTGCATTGTTTGAGAGAGAAACTGCATTCACACAGTGAGGTGCTCCCTGGAGCTGTGCAGGGTCACCAGGGCTTTGGGGTCACCAGAGAGACAGTTAGACCATTGAAATAAATGACTTTGCCCATTCTTCTGGGAAATTTCTCATCAGAACTACCCAGAATCCCCATCTGTGAGTCAGCTCGTCCAACCCCAGCTTAGAGCCTTCTGAGGCAGCCTCAGCAAGTGGGCATCTGGTCCTAGCATGCACTCCTGCCTAGACAGAGCTCCTTGCTGCCCATACCTCCACCCAGCATGGCTCTACCTGGGGAAAGCTCTTGCTGAACCAGGACTGGCAGCCCCTCTGCCCCGACCCTCCTGGCTCTCACATCTGTCCTCTGGGCCTCAGGCTCCTTTGGCCCAGGCAAGGGCCTGTTGAGACTTAGGGTTCAGGAGCCTCGACCCCTCCCCCCGAGGGCTCTTCTCTTTCTCAGCAGCTCTGCCTGGTTGTGCCTGCAGGGGGGCTACTCACAGTGGGGGCTGTGTCCAGGGCTGGCTCGAGGCGTGAGGGCTGCAGGCACAGCAAGATCCCGGGGCGTGCAGACAGTGTGGTAGGCTGCAAGAGCACATGGTTGGTTAGAGCAGGTCGGGGCAGGGGAACAGACCCAGAGATACAGGCAGCCTCCTCACCTATGATCATGACCGCCGTCCCAGCCAACAGGGCAAAGAGCGTGAAGAACATGACCTGGTAGGAATCCAGGAAGTGCTGAAAGAGGCTGGTTCCATCTGCCATCAATGGGAAGATGAGTTACCAAAACCACCAGGCCCACTGTGGTGTCCCATCATGTTCCTGCCCTACTGTAGGTCTACAGGCCAGTCCACAGGTCCCTCTTAGATGTAAGGATGGTGGTCTCAGAGGGCCAGGCCACCTGCTGGAGGCCTGGGCCCACAGCTGTTCCTGGTACCCTGGCACTTCTTCTCCTGGCGCAGGCTGCTGAGCAGAGGAGGGGCACAGCCCCTGTGGCTGCCATGTTGAGAACAGATGGGAAAGCTGGGCAGCTAAAGCCTGCATCATGGCCCCAATGAGCAGCGATCACTTTGAGGGACATTCTGCATTTCTGACTCCTCCATTTCTTACACCTCAGGTTTCTACTGATAGCCAGGACCACTCCTGCCTGTCCCTCCCCATCCTGGTCTGTCCCAGATGATGTCATTCCGCGACTCACAAGGACCGGGCCCACGGCGATCCATCACAAAAGCCACTGTCACTGGGATGGCAATGGCTTGGTTGGTCACGGGGCTGGAGAAGGTCAGGGTAGTGGACAGAGGCCCTTGGCTGCCGGCCGCGGGGTCTGAGACGCCGACCGTGTATGTGATGAAGCTGGGCCACCCAAGAGACTTCTCCTTTGCGAATGCCAGCACAGCCGGGGACCCGGATTTCACCTGGAAGAGACATCAGAGCTGGGGGTGCACATTCTGCAGAGTGGGGGGACCACTGAGCGGGGCCTCAGGACCCCGAGGCGGGAGGGCTGCTCTGCATGGCCATCTCTGGAAGCACCCCCCCTTCAGCCTGACACGCTGGGCTTCCCTCCTGGGGCCCAAGGGTACAGGTGGGGACCCCTGCCCAGGTCACACCTCATGGGCAGGTAATGACACCTGGGCACTGCTCATGGACAGCGTGTAGTCTGCAGAGTCGGGAAGCCCTGTCCATACTCAGGGTGTTTTTTGAGGGAAGGACAAATCAATATGAATGTCAGAATCAAATTCAAGCTCATTTAATTCTAATCAACTGCTGCTTACAAAAAGGCTAAACCAGGCTGGGCGCGGTTGCTCACGCCTGTAATCTCAACACTTTGGGAGGCTGAGGCGGGCAGATCATGAGGTCAGGAGATCGAGACCAGCCTGGCTAACACAGTGAGACCCCGTCTCTATTAAAAATACAAAAAATTAGCCAGATGTGGTGGCAGGCGCCTGTAGTCCCAGCTACTCAGGAGGCAAGGGTGGGAGAATGGCATGAACCCGGGAGGTGGAGATTGCAGTGAGCCAAGATAGTGCCACTGCACTCCAACCTGGGTGACAGAGCGAGACTCCATTTCAAAAAAAAAAAAAAAAAAAAAAAAACTTTGGGAGGCCAAAGTGGACGGATCACAAGGTCAGGAGATCGAGACCATCCTGGCTAACACGGTGAAACCCCCTCTCTACTAAAAAAAAATTAGCCGGGTGTGGTGGCGGGCACCTATAGTCCCAGCTACTTGGGAGGCTGAGGTAGGAGAATGGCATGAACCTGGGAGGTAGAACTTGCAGTGAGCCGAGACTGCGCCACTGCACTCCAGCCTGGGCGACAGAGCAAGACTCCGTCTCAAAAAAAAAAAAAAAAAAAAAAAAAAGGCTAAACCAACATGAAGTATCACCAAGCACCAGCTCTCCAAGGTAGCAGCCCAAGCTCTGCTCACGCTGCCAGCGGGCTGGCCCTCCTCCCTCATCAGCGATGCTGAGCATTCCCTGCCTCTGCAGGAGAACATGAGATCACGCTGGCTGCAGCAAGGCAGGAGAAGCAGGCGGAAATGCCAAGGAACTCCTTGGTTCTCTCACCCCAGAACTCTTCCCAGCCTGCCAGGCTCTGGGCCTGAGGGATCATTCACCTACCAATCCCACCCCGTGACTTAGTCACGGAGAAAGTGAGGCCTGGAGAGAGGGGACTTGTCCCAGCAGGGATTAGGGCTTTCCTCCCTGCTCTGTGGCAGATGCTCCTGCACTGAATTCTGCGATGCCACGCACCACACGTTCACTGGCACCTTTTCTGGGGTTCTCACTGCTGCCCCCACAAGCTTAACTTGTAGCTGGGGAAGACCAGCAGAGGTCAGAACAATTAATACAATCACGCAGCCCGAGAGACAGCAATAGTGCTACGGAAAAAGAAAAGAGTACTTCAATTTAAAAATTCTAATTGTAAAAATAAATTTTAAAGAGAGCTGGCCCAGGACATCCACGCCACATTCCCTCTTCCTCCAGGGCCTTCCTGATGCCCCTGACTCCGGCCTGGCCTGAGGCATGCAGATGCCACTCACCTCCAAGTTCTCCAGAACCTCCGGGGCACCAAAGACCCTGACCTCGGAGCTGGTGTAGTGGTTGCTCAAAAGGATTTCAGCCTGGTCGGCGAAGAGACCTGGGCTGAAGGGCACCTCGGCCTCCACCTGCTCTGTGGAGAAGTGGCTGCTGGAGAGGGAGGCACTGACCACCAGAGCTGTCTTCTTCATGCTCAGGTGCTTCCGTTGCTTGTCCGTCAGCCTGTGCATTGTGATTGAACAGAAGTACTGGCCTGCGAAGACAAGGGTGTATTGTCTTGTCCCCTCTCCTGCCCGTGCACTGATGTCATTTCTTCTCCCTGCTTCTCTAACCAGGGGACTCCTATGCATCCTCCAAAGCCCAGGTGAGAAGTCACCTCCTCCAGGGGTCCTCCTGGGAATGCCCTATAAAGGCCTTGGCCAAGCTAGGATACCCTCTGTGACCAGCAGTCCTCTCAAGTCCCCCTGGCGTCAATCCCCAGGCTGCGCTCCTGACAATCTCTGCCCTCTGGACAGACAGCCATGGTGAGCTGGGCACGTGGAAGCCGCAAGATGCCCAGAAGACAGAGACTGTCTCCAAGTCCCTTTCACTTTCAAATCCTCGCAATTACCAAGGGCAGTGTCAAACTGTGGCTCCACAGTGAACACATCTTGAGATGGGAAATCAAAGACGGCCGGCTTGAACTGGGACTGGCAGCTGATGAGGGTCTCTGGGTGCAAGGCCTGGATGACTTCCCTCTGGGTGGGGGTGCACTCGCCTAGAGAGGGGAGAGACGAGAGGGTGTGGGCCAGGCCCGATGGCCGCCACACCAAATTCCACCAGGCCTGCACAGGCTGGCTGGGCTGTAAATGCCACCTGCCCCTGCATGTCTTCCAGCAGGGCCCCAGGGCGGCTCAAAGCTTTGAGATGCAGCCAGGATTGGTAAAGCCAAGGACATATCATATGGAAGAGGATGCCATCGGCATCACAGGGAGCTTCAAGTCAGAATTTCAGCATTTGTTCCAGACCTTGCATCCAGGGGCACGGCAGACGGGCTAGGCCCACTAATGCCTGTCTTCTGTCCCTGTCAGCAGGGGAAATGGCAATTTACTTCTGCACATTCAGAGGGCACTAGTTCTCCACTAACATCTGAGCGGCACTTAGGCAACGGCACAGTGCTGTCCACTTGCGCTGAGGAAGGAGCAGAGGCTGCCATGATGGAACAGAGCTGCCTCGTTAATCAGGACGAGAAGGGCGGTGCTTCACTCTGCCAGTGAGGTGGTTTAAGAAAACAGCCCTGTTGACTTACTTATTTCTGGCAGCTGCTGTTCAGGGCTGTCATGGGCAGGGGATGGGGTTCAACATTCTATGCATGACCTGGGAGAGGTCATTACAAAAATTAAAACCAGCGACGAGTCCTGCTAATTCATTAGTTTCTGGGATTCACGGTGGGAAATTGTGGCTTTCTTTGCTAGGGTGCCCTCGGGCTGAAGTCACATTTCCAGTGCAGAACAGGCACCTTCTGGGAGCTGGGCTCCATTATGAAGATTCCTTTCACTGGCTCAGCTTTTGGAGGACTCCAATTTCAGAAACGCTGGAAGGAGTGGATGAGTGGGGGCTAAATGCCCTCTCTGGAGTTGGTGTGAGTGTGAATAGGAGAAGCAGATAAACTCCATCCAGGGGACACAGGAAGCCACCTCCCCGCTCCCAGGTACTCTGAAGACAGCCCAAGCCCCTCATTAAGTACCTCTCAGGTTAGAGCTTCTGTCTCCCACGGCAACAATCACTTTGGAGGCTGTAGCCTCCTGGAAGCTGGTCTGGATGGGGTGGAGGTGACGGGCCATGATCCTCTGAGGGACGCCGACCACCACCTAGAGAGGGAGCCAAGGAAGCTTCATGGAGCGCCGCCTGTGTCCCGGTCCATGCTGGGCGTTTCCACAACCTCACCCTGCAGTCTGTGACATAGTGTCACCCGTTTCACAGGTGGCAACACTGAGGCTCAAAGCCTAAATGCCTTGCTAGAATGTGGCAGAGAGGGGGTTTGAGCCCAGTCTGGTCAGACTTCACAGCCCAGTTCTCCCATTGAACAAGCTGCTTCCCCCAGCAGCTGACTGGACGCTGAGCAGCGGGCCTGAATTCATTAATCTATCTGGGTGGGCTGAGGATTTTGGCTGTTCAGACAGCCATGATCACTTCTCTGTAGTACAGCACCACCCCCCACCCAGAATCCAGTCTGCCCAGATTTTCCCAGCTGTTCCCCCTGTGCCCATCCTGTACCTGGCCACACCCAAACAGCCCCAGGCTGGAGACCTCCCTGCACTCCCTTGGCTAGGACACCCTCCCATCTTCTCTGCAGAGCCCAGCCTCATCCACCCTTCAGGCCCAAGGCCACTTCCTGCAGCTGAAGGCCCCCCTCCCTCTCTCAGCAGGCACCAGTACTCCCTGCCTCCAGGAGGTCTGATTTCTACCAGTAGGTGAACTTCAGAGCAGGGATGCGATTGAAGCCCCTGCAGCTCCCAGGGATGTGGCCCATGCAGAGCTGTAGGTGACCAGGCATCACTGTCAAACTCACGGTGCCTCCGCTCAGGGCTCACCACCATCCACCTCCAGGGACTGACAGAGGCTGTGTACCACTCTCTAGCCTGGGAACCCCCAACACTGGCTCTCCTCTCCCCTTCCTCCCTGTCCACCCTCAGAGAGTGCCCAAGGCTTCCTGGCCCCTCTCCTGCCTGCACTCCTGGAGTGCCCGTGCACGCCCACCCACTCCCAGGGCTTCAGAGGCCACTTCTGGGCTGAGGCCCCCACCCTGTCCAGCCTTCCTCACAGTGCTCCTGCCGCACCCACCCAGCTGTGCCTCCTGCCTCACCTGGGAGAGCTGTGACATCTCTAGCTCCCTGGCCCAGGCTCCTCACCTCCCTGCAGGCCTACCTACCTCTGTGTGCCCCTCTCAGCAAAGGACCAGTAGCAGCCTGGTCATCCCAAGCCCTTCCTCCCCTCCAGCCTCACTTCTGGATGCTCATGGAGCTCTGATGTGCCTCCCTCCCTCCCGTCTCTCCCAAACCTGCCTTTAGATTCTGCCACACCCAGTGATCCCAGCTGAGGGCCTGGCCTCAGTCTCTGGCCAGTTACCCTGTAGGGACTGCTCTCTCGAGCTCCTCCAGGTGCCAGGTAACCTCTGCAAACACAGCCTTGGTCTATAGCACTGTTTAAAAAACTCCACTGAGTGTGGCATAAGCTTCTACCCCTTCACCCTGGAACAGCAGCAGCAGCAGCTAATTTCTGCTGAGCACTGGCTATGAGCTGAGCACCACCCTAGGGGCTTCTGACGTGCTAACTCACTAAATCCTCACAACGCTATCATCCCCATTATACAGGCAAGAAAATCGGGACATAGCGAGACTCAATGATTGCTCAGTCATAGCCTCACAGTGGCCAAGCTGGGATTTGACCTAGACCGTCTGGCTGTAGATGCCCCACCCTCAACCTGCACCAAACTGCCTGGAATCTGGTGCATTTTCTGATCTGATCACAAAGCCAGACCATGCTTCTCCCACACCCTCTGTTCCAGCCCCCCAGGCTCTGCTCTTGAACCCTACACACCTTTGTCCATGCCACCCCATCCCCTGACCAGAGGCTCTTTCCAGGAGAGCACAGCTGTATTGTCACAGGATGCCTCTGTCTGCAACTGGCTCGCCCAAACTGCAGAGCCGCAGCACTAAATATGCAAACTATTAGGTTAAACTGCTAGGTTCCATAAAGCACATGCTGCCTCTGAAAATGAGATGCATTTGGATCTCAGCCAGACTTGGCCCACTGATTCATTCTCAACTGGAGATGAATGGAAGAGAGAGCAGGTTTTGTCGCCTCCAGACTCAAAAGGTGACTTGCACAGGGAGTCTTAACCTTGCAGGTGACAGGGAAGCACCGGCTCCCAGGAAGTGCCCACTCCAGGGTTGCCAGACCCAAGCCCATGGGAGCTGGAATTCACCCTACAAGGCTGCCTGTCCTCATCACACCCTCTTGAACATGGGGAGACTGAAGCCTGGAAAAAAAAAGGGAGCTTGTCCCCATGTCAGAGTCAGCAAGTGGCCAGTCCCAGACTCATGACTCCCAGACCCAACCCCTCAGATGGCTTCTCCCTAAAAGGAAAAGTCTTCATAATCCTCCCAGAAGGTCAGGCCCGCCTCACAGGCCACTGAGCCACATGTGCCTCCAGCTGCTTAGAGCCCACCTCCTTGTAGGTCCTCAGGTGCCCAGCGACCTCATAGTAAACCGTCACGGATCCCACGGCCCGGGCCACAGCCACACCCGTCTTGGGGTCGATGTGGAGGATGCTGTTGGCCGAGGAGCTCCAGGTTCCTGAGAGGCCTGGAGAGGAAGCACAGGTGTCAGCCCCCTTTCCATAGCTGGACACTCCAGTCAAAGCCCAGCTCACCTGGATGACAGGCCAGCTTCCTCGCTGGCTGCCACTACCCCCATGGGGGCTCACTCAGCAGCCTCAGGAGACAGCCACGCTGCCTGCCCCAGTGCCGGTCATGCTCCTGGCTCCAGCCACCTGGAGCCATCAGCTCTCCCACCCTGCTGCACCCACCCTCTACAGGGCTGTGGCCCCTAGCACCTGCTCTCCCTGACCCCCAACTCCCTGCCTGGAATCTCCTGACCATCCTGGCATGAAGCTTTAGCTGACTCCTGCCCAGGAATGGTCTGGTGCTGCTGCCAGGCCCTGTCCTCTGTAGCTCCTTCCCCAAAGCACAGCCCCTCCCCATCCCTTTGTTGCCTTATCAATTCCTTTTTAGCAAACAGACAGCAGGTGTGAGGCTCAGAGCTTTCACCACATACACATCTGAGTTAAAAGCCAATCACATTATATAATAAATACAATTAAAGGACTCAACCATAATCTATTTATGGCAAATTATATTTGTTTTTCCTTAAAGGTAGTATTTCATCTCCTTTTAAAATGAATTTAGTAAGGTTAAAAAAAAAAGGTGGAGACAATTTGAAAATAAAAGCTAAGTAAATAATTGTACACGTGTTCCACAGATGTACTACAGGTCACCTGGGCATGGCTGAAATTTGGAAGCCCCTGATTTAGCCCAGTGTCCTTCTTTGCTTAAGTCTCCCAGCCTGTGCTGTCACTATGGCGGCCACTTCCCACAGAATTCACTAAAATGGTGAATTCAGTTCCTCAGCAGCAGCGGAGATCCGTGTGTCTCCTGGCTAGAGGAACTGAGTGAGACTATGCAGAGACAGGATGCCCCACAGGAGCAGGGGACCCCCCCACCGACTTGGCAGAGCTGTTCCAGAAAAGGGCTGGCAAATGCTTTCTGTGAAGGTTGGACATAAGCATTTGGGCTATGCAGCCCATACAATCTCTGCTATGACCACACAATCTGGCAGTGGTAGGGTGACAACAGCCACTGACCATACATAATGCACGGCACAGCTGAGTGCCAACAAAAATTTACTTGCAGAAAACAGGCACAGGCTGGATCTGGTCTCCGGGCAGCAGTTTTGGAGCACTGCTCCTGAGTATCCTGCAGGTCTGCCTGTAGGCCCCCGTGACTGGTGCCGAGCCCCTGCCCAGGTAGCCCCCACCCAGCTTTGCAAGCGTCCGTGACTCCACAGGTTCCCTTGCTCAGGATCTATCTTACCTTCCAGGCTGGTCAGAACAGTGGCCAGACAGAGCACGTCCCCCACCACCATGGCCCCGGACAGTTCTGGGGAGATGGCCTGTAGGACAGGCAGGGGCACGAAGTCCGAGAGGCCCGGGTGCTCTGCGTCCCACACACGGAGCAGTGTCAGGCCCACGCTGACTGTGCGGACAACGCAGGTGTTGTTGGTGGGGCCCTTCCCGATCTGCACAAAGTCGTCTCTAGGTACAGGAGAGAAAGGAGGGCTCTCAGTCTCGGGAAAGAAGCTTCCAACTCCCAGAGGGAGAAACGTAATCCATGTCCTCTGCTGAGCAAAGCATTCAACTGACTGAGGTCCCAGGTGTGGCCCCAACTCGAGGTTACCAAGCAGTGGCCCCAGATGAGGGACCACTGCAGGCAGGTGGCACAGGCTCGACCTCCTCACTTGTCATCCCAGAAAGCACATGCAGCTCGCAGCCAAACAGTGGCAGCAGCATCATTCCTGCATTTCAGAAAGGAAGCTGAGGCCCCAAGGGGAAAGAGATCCAGAGTGTTTCCTCACACTCTTCCCACCAGGGAACTGGACATGCCAGAAAGGGAAGGCTGCCCTTACTATGCAACCTGACTGCAGAAGCAGCCTCTGCCCCTTTCCTCCTCTGAAAAATGGGGATCATCACGTGACCGTGACGCAGGCCTGGCATAAGCATTACATGAGGTCAGCAGTGGGGAGGCACCTGCCACAGGGCAGGTGCTCAGTCAATGTTGGCAATGGCAGCTTTGGTGCAGAAGTGTGGACTGCGTGGGGTGACAGTTTGGGTTAGGGATCATGGCTGCATCCTTGCCTCCACCACACCTTCTGACCCTGAGTGCTGACTAGGTCTCTATCAGGTGCTCCTGCTACAAGAAGGCCAGAATGACCTGCAGTGCAGCCAAAGGGCTGGGAGAACTGGGCTCCATTTCCTCCAGGACATGCCCTAAACTGATGGATGGCAATTATGTGCGCATACACGGAGTGCCATGGTTTGCCAGCGGTCCTCATGACCAGTCCCTCAGCTGAAGGAAAGCCCTGGAACCTAGGCCATATTGCCCAACGTGAGAGGTGTGGAAACAGATTTTTGGATGGTGACCTACTCACAGGGCCCACGAAGGGCAGAGCTGGGGCTAGAACCAGGCCTGACTCTAAACCCCAGTTCTTTCCATAAGGCAACACCCCTGACACCTGTCTTTGAATGCATTCAGCAACAGGGAAACACAACTGTGGCAGGACCTGTGGGCAGCCGAAGCTGAAGGGCCAATTTCCTGTGCCTCGGGGAGCACTCCCTGGAGCTGCCCCATGCCCTGTTTCCTCCTTTGGGGGCTGATGCCTGTCTGTCTTCCTCTGAGCTGGTCTGCATCCCCCGAGGGCAGTGGTGCTTCCTCGTGACCCTGCATGGTGCAGCATGCCCACATCTCTTGGAAACTGAAGTAATACACATCTTCCTTCAATAGCAGCAGACTTTCTGTGTTATCCCCAGTTGTCTCTACCAGGTACCAGACAGGACTTCATAGGAGAAATGACCCTTGCCCACATCCTACCTGTTAGTGGCAAAGTTGAGGACCGAATTGTGAGCATGGAAGACATCTCCAGAGTTGTCGTGGAAGTGGACAGTGAAGGTCACGGTCATTCCCAAAGGCACGGCCACCAGGGCCTCCTTGTTCTGGGTGTGCAGGACAGGGCTCATGGAAACCCTCAGGTAGGAAACAGGGGATACCTAAGGGACAACATACAGGTATGATGAGGATTCAGTGCCAGGGACTGGCCTCCAGGAAAACCCACCTCCCAAGGAGGGGACACCTGCCCCCAGCAGGATCCACCTCAGGAACAATGGAGGGCTGGACTTACGGGTCCTGAGAGGAGTAAAGGCCACACTCCCCAGAGTGTCCCAACCTAGTGACAAGGTTCTTACTTCCCAACACAGCAGACTGGCCTCTCTATGAGAAAACCCACCCAGGAGTGTCCCAATCCATGACCTGGATAAATGAGATCACTATTTACATTGCAAGAGGGCCCCCTGGGCTGCAAATGTCCAGTTTCTTCAGAGAACCTGGCTCTTGGGGCATTTAAAGAAACGAAATCCTCCTCGATCGCAGGGGCAGCACTAAGCAGGCCACAGCATGCCCTGCAGGCCACCAGGGGAAGGAGGGAAATGGGGATTTCTGGAGCCCAAGAACCCGAGCTCCATAAACAGCAGCCCTTGTTTCTCTGAGTCCAGGTGAAAATCTATCCTGGCTCAAAAGCTAGTGCTCCAAAGGTCTGAATTTCTTTAACAAAGTTCAGTGGTGCAGTGTCTGGTATACAGCTAGTGCTCAGTACGTATTTGTTGAAATAGGATGAGCAGTCAGTCACTTTCACTCACCAAAAACTAGAGCGGGGGATTTGCTGCCAGGCACCCACTTTGAAACAAAAAGATGTGAATTAATGAAAGAGGTCTGTGACCCAGGCAGAGTCTAAAGATTTAAGTGAGTGTGTGTCTTCTGTCATCCAGGGTTCAGCAAGTGGTGATGATGAGACATGGAAAGAAAATTCCATTCAGCAAAACCCCAGGACCTGACCCAGGGATGCTGATGGAGAAGGTCCCATCCGTAAGGAACACAGAATGGCAGAGGGCAGTGCCATGATATGGCAGAAGGACACGGCCCAAACCAGACAGACCCCATCACTCAACTACCATGCAAGCTTAAGCAAGTCACTCTCACTCTGAGCCTCAGTCTCCTTGTCTGGAAAATGGGCCACCTCATTCTCAAAACCACAGTGGATGTCATGTACTGGATGTCACGACTTGTATGGCAGGTACTGAGCACAACATTCAATGCTCTTAAGAACAGACCATGTTCCAGACACTGGGCTGGCCCAGAACAGGAGCTCCACCATGGGTGGTGATAACATCAGTGGCCAGGCACGGTGGGTGGAGCACCCGCACTCCAGTCAGGAAGCTGTGGTGCCAGTCCCAGCTCTGTAACCTTACGCCAATCATGGACCTTGCTGGGCCTCATCTATGAAATGAAGTTCTTGGAATCAATGATCTCCCAAGGATCTTCGGCTCTGATGACCAGAAGATGCTGTAGCTTTTTATCTACCTAGGACCTTTGCCCCTGAGTTACTCTAAATGCCTGTCTACAGTTTCTTAGCTGGAAGGTGAATGTATTCACTTTTACGCCTCAGAGGCATATTACCTCAGTGCTATTGCTTTCATTACTCCAAAAAGGAGGAGAATGCAACCCTACCTTTACAGCAACAATGATGGTTTGGTTGGCCCCAAAGGGCTCTTGTGCAATCACTTCGATGGTGGATGTCCCGATCATAGACCCTGATGCTAGAAAGCCTTTCTCATCAACATGCACAACTGGAACCTTTTCGGGTCCATCCAGGACGCGGTAGCTCAGAGAGGCTGCACCATCCCTTTGGAAAACAAAACAGAGCTGTTTTTGTAGATGGCAGCAGTGGGAGTGGGCCTGGATACAATGCCAGGAGATCTAAGAGTCTGTGGCTCCTCATGCTCCTGGGAGGAAAAAAGGCCCAATCTTGGCCCCACGGACCTCAGGACCACGTGCCATCAGTTGTCTGAGGCTTCATCAGTCACCCACGGAAAAGTAATTCAGAAATCCAATGGTTCCGAGCAAAGTGTGGCTTCTCACTCTTCCCAGAGCAGTGCCTGCCGTGGGTCGGCCAGCAGGGAGGGAGAGACTGTGAGGGCAGTTTCTTTCATCAGCTCCATGGGACATCTACAGTAAAATATCATTTCTGCAGCAAATTGTTCTCAATTTACTGAAGCAAGGCATCCTGGCATAGTGGAGGATGGGGCTTTGAGTCGGACAGAATCCAAAGCCGGTCCCAACATGTCCTGCCACCAGCTGTGTGCACATTATGTCCCCTCTTCTCTCGGCGTTGACTTCTTACATGGTAAAAGGTGCGCAATGATCCTGTCTTGTCCTATTTCTAAGGACTGTCAACAGAATAAAAACAGGCTACCCGCTAAGAAAACTGTTAGCAAACTACTGATACTATGCACTGGGTAGGAAGCAAATTATGCCGTATCTTTTACCCTTTTACATATTTATTAATATAAAGAAACCCAGGAAGCAAAGGCCTTCAGCTCCCACGGCTAGTTTCCATCATCTCTGTCTCTTCCACAGCCCTATAGATGACTAGGAGCAAATGTTATTGCCTCTGCCTAAACATTCTTCCCCCACCAACCCCTTCCTCTTAACCTGGGGAACTCTTATTCATCCTTCAAGAACTCCAGCCCGAGCATCTCCATCTGGGACATGCCTCCCCTAAATCCCCATGGACAGCACCCTTCTTTGGGCTCTGGTTTGAATATTACACCTTGCTTTTTAATAGCCTTCTCCTGCTACCCTCCTCCGGGGCACCCTATGTCACCCATATCTGTGTTCCTGGAGCCCAGCATGGAGCCTGGCACTTCGTTACTTTTGGCTGAATGAAAACATGTATGTGTTTCATGCAACATGTAAGTGTCCTGTGGCCTGTGGAGTCTCCCGCTTGGCAACTGCCATTCAAATGCAAGCCACTGTTACGAAAGGCATCCCCTTGGAATGAAAGGTAGGAATTATGTTTGCAGAAGAGCTTTAAACAGCTTTTCCCAAGCGTTACTGTGCGGCCCCCTCGCCTGGGGATCTCCCTAGGGTGCAGCTTCTCCCTGGGCAGGTCTGGGGTGGGGCTTGAGAGCTACATCTTCTCTTCCCAGTGATGCTGATGCTTCTGGCTCATGGGCTACACTCTGAGTGGCAAGTCTTGAAACACAACATTTCTAAGCTGGTGTTTTTTTCCCTTTTAAAGACTGAATTTTAGTACCTCGCATAAAAATGTTTCTAGGCTACAAGGAGGAAAAAGAGACCCACAGTGAGAAGTGATTTCAAGAAGCAGAGGAGCACCACAGAGAAGAGAAGGAGCAGGCAGAGGCCTCACCCATTCCAAGCACAGCAGGAGAAAACCTCCCTGAAAGTACCCATGGCTCCTGACAGTGTCGACACATGAGGTGTCGGATGCAAGCACAGCCACACAACTTTGCTGGAAACAAGAGCTGAGTCACGTACCTGTTTGTCTGCAGCTTTATATATGAGTTGGGCGACATTAATATTTGTTCTGCTTCTATTTCAGGGTTGAGCAGCTGCAGCTTCTCAAACACCTGCAAGAGAGGGCAAGTTTCACTTCCGATGGGGCACTGGAGTCACATCCAGGCCAGATGTCTGCTTCTCTCCTAGCAGCAAGAGCCGAGGAGGGGCCAGAGAGGAGAAAAGCGGCTTTCTCGCCTGTCAGGTCACTGATGACATGATGTGAAGGGCTGACCTTTAAGAGGCCAAAGGTGTGGCCGGGTGGAGTAGCTCAGCCAAGGCGACACAGCAAACCCTCAGTCTCTACAAAATAATTTTAAAAATTAGCCAGGCATGGAGTGTGCAACTGTAGTCCCAGCTACTTGGGAGGCTGAGGCTTGCACTCCAGTCTGAGCAACAGAGCAAGACCCTATCTCACACACACACACATGGCCAAAGATATGATGAGAAAAGACAGGCAGGCTCATGTTTGTGTAGTCTAATGGGAGCTCCTTCAAGGAGCCTGGAAACACAGGCCTCTCCCTCCGTGCCCAGTGAGGAAGAACTTTACCTGCCAGGATGTGAGCGCGGAGGGCAGCACACACAACTCCAGCACCAGGGTCTGCTCAGGATAACTGTGCCAGGACTGAGCCTGGGCAAGGTGCCACCGAACTGCTCCTTTCTCTCACAGAGACATCCTGCTCCTCACTGCCACCATCTCAGAACAACCCCCGTTCCACCTCCCAGGCCCCTCTGGCTGGCTCTGGCCATGTTCTTGCAGGATCCACATAGACACACACAGGGGCCTGGTGAGGAGCTCAGTCCGGCAAATGATCAGCCTCATGAGGTCGGCTCAGATCTGATCCTGGGACGCCCAAGTGCTCCAAGGCCCTGGTGGCTCCCCGAGCCCATGGCAACAGCACTTACCTGGGAACTCCAGGCCCCTTCTCTGCAAGACTTCAGATGTGTCCACCACCTGTGTAAGTCCCCTCTCTCAGACCCCTCAGGGCTGCTGTCTCCTCGGCCTCCCAGCCTGGCTCAGGGGCAACCACTAGCTGGCAGGTAAAGCTGTGCCCTGAGCTCCCCACTGGCCTCTGATCAGACCAGGTGGACACCCCTCGGGCCTGAGCCCTGGGCCATGGCCAATATCATCGGATCTGACGAGTGATTCTCTGAGAGGAAGATGGCCTGATTCCACCCCTCCCAGCTCCTCTGTGCTCTGTCCACGTAAGCCTAGATTTCCTTGTGTGTAACATGGTCCACAACTAACATCTTCTCCATGCCTGTCTTGAGAGTTGTGGGCTCCATATGAGGTGACAGGAGGAGCAACACTTCCCAAACGGTGAGAAACAGCCTTTGGGAGCTGGGTGGGGTTTTGGCGTCAGGTGAGACGAGGCTGACTCAGATGCCCCCTTCCGGCATCCACACGGAAGCCACCTCACTGAGTCTGACTCGGACACACTTACTGCTTGGTAAATACATTCATAAATAGGATTCCTTCTATTTTTTTTTAAACCATGCATTCCTATTTTCTCTCTTTAGATGGAGGGGGAGTTGTAAGAGATTTCCCACTTTCCTGTTAACTATAAGAAAAGCAACAGCATGAGCACCATGGTAAATGGCAACTGATACTTGATCTCACTGTCAGGGAGACAACAGGGAGTGGCGGGGCCTGTGGCAAACTGGAGAGTGCAGCTCTAATGGAGTCAAGGTTGCTTCTCATTGCCTGCTGATTTTGCTGTGGCAGACACCATATCTTTAGGACATGCTGCATCTTAGATTTTTACCTGGAATCTTCCTATCTTTACATGACAACAAGCTGTCTCAAAGGCCTGAGTGAGCCAAATAAAACACGTTTGTAGGCTGGATCCAGATTCTCTAGTTTCTGATTTACTCAAACTCTACCTGCTGTCAGATAGGGAAACAGAGGCACAGAGCTGCCAAGTGACCCAACTGAGGTTACAGAATTTGGAAGCTGCAAAACCCTGCCTTTAATTCCATGATAGGCTCCAGGACTTACTTCCTTTTAACAAAGAACATGCATTTGGTGAGTGTGGGGATGTGCATGTGTACCTCTGTGTTGTATGTATGTGTCTCTATGTATGTGTGTCTGTGTGTGCATGTGTGTCGTGTGTGTGTGCGCATGTGCAGGCAGGGGTGAGGGGTTGGCAGATCGGTGGGGGTTTTTTTGTGGGTGTTTCTTTCTTGAAAAGTTTGCTTCTTTGCCCCTGATCAGGGAGGTGCTTGGGTTAGACATAGTTTATTTCTTCTTGAGGCAGGGACTAGAAACTGTTTCTTTTCTTGGGACATATAAGGAATACTTTTTGTTTTTCTTTACAGCTTAGGAGCACCCAGGGGTTACTGAGGCCCAGAGGAGCAGAACGAGGCCCTTGAAGACAAAAATGCTCTTCAGAGCCAACTTGCCAACTCTCCACCTTGCAGAGGGGCCCAGAGGGGCAGGAACTCGCCCACAGCCCATCCTATAAGTAGCAGGGACAGGCTGGATATAGACACAGGGCTGCACCCCAGGCAGGAGAACCACTAGACGCAGTCCTGACCCCTGGCTCTGAACAAGGCGCCTCCCTCTCTGAGGCTGTTTTCCAAATGCAGACAGGGCACAGTCCCCAGGCCTCTTGAGGCCACCCCCAACTTACCCTGTGACCTTGACCCTCCCCGCCTCAGGGGCATCAGCAGGTGGCAGCCCCTGCAGCCCCTGCCCCGCAGGCTTCACCTGAGGACTGGAGGCAGCAATACTGAAAAACGTGCAAGGGCGCCCCAGCCTCTGTTGGGTGCTCTATGTGTGTTAAATAAACACAAACGATTAAATTATCAGTCACTCAGACACAGTGAGCCCCAAGCTCAGAATTCTTTGCTCTTTTGGCCACACATCAAGTGAGTTCCCACCTCCAGGCCTTTGCCAGCCCCTCCCATCCTGAAACATTACTCCTCTGTGAAGCCTTTGCTTGGCCCCACCTCTGGGCTCCCATAGCACCAATCACACCCGGATGCTTACCCCACTGCGATGGACCACTGTCATCCCCACAGACTGAGAGCTTCTCAGGTCTCTCAGCCCCTGCCCATGCAACATGTGGCCCCGAAGGAAGATTGGGCAGCTGGCACTTCCTCTCCCCCTTCCCTGTGGCCTGTCCACCTGCCTCCTACCTGGACTTGGATCTCATCCGAGAGTTCTCTGGCCAGGCCATACAGCTGCCCCGATGTGGGGTCCACAGCCTTGACCACCACCCTCAGCCCGGTCCGGCCTTTTACCCGGCCGAGCACGTTCATGGCAAAGTTGTACTGTGACGGGAGTCGGATCGACGCCTGGGAAGACATCAAACACGTTTTCAGGGGTAAGGCCCAGGTCCCTGTGTCCTCAAAAAGGCAGAGCCGGACAGTAGCCCCAGACCCCCCAGCCCTCCAGTCCTGGTAGCTGTTGGCCTGTTCTCAAGGGCTCTGCCTTCCTGCCTGGGTTGGGTCTGCTAACCCCAGAGCTGTGCAGACCCGGCTTCCCCAGCATGGGTGCCCGGGTCCTGCCCTGCCTGCATCGCACAACATGCACAGATGCATTTGGAAAACACTGGGCCCACCCACATAAGCCAGGGGCCTTCATGACAGGATGTCCCTCAGACTTCAGTGCTTCCAGGTCACCCAGAGCGATGCTGGGTTTTGCAGTGTGTCCCTGCAGACTATTCTGTTTTGGGATATCTGCTAATAAGTCTCACTGTTTGTGTTCCATGGGAGCAATCTGGGGGAGCCCCCGGGCACCAGGGACAGGACTCTGTTCCCACTGGGTGGGGTCGGGGGGCATTCGTCCCACACTAGACAAGCTTCAGGCAGCCTTTAGGAAATCCCATCCCTGGGCTTCGGTCTCTTTCCAGGCCTCCATCCCCACTGTCCCTGAATCAGGCAGGGAGCGACCTTTCAAGCCACCCTCCACTTGGGTCCTGTGTGTCCAAGGCCCACCTGGGCTTGAGCCTAGAGTCACAGGGGCTGGTGCCCAGTACCATTTCCCCACTGGCTTGCTGGGCAACCCTGGGCAAGTCCCTTCCCATTTCTGGCCTCAGTTAACACAGACAGACTTAGTAGTCTCCCTGGCACCTTCCAGCTCTGACATCTTAGGAGAAGCCAGGGCCCCTCGCTGGGCTAAGGGAAGGGGAATTTGGCCTCTGGGATGAACCAGGAGAAACCGAGGGCTGCCAGGCATCATCTCAGAAAATGGTCAGAAGCTGCAGACTCTGACCTCCCAGGACTTTTGTGACTTCCTCACGGCTGCTTCTGTTAGGAGAGGCACCTACTCACCCTGTCTATGTGTTTAGCATTTGGGAGAAGGGAGTCCCGATGAACCTCGGGAGAGGGAAGAAAGTGGGAGGGCCTCTCTAGGTGTGAGGGTGGGGACTTCCTGTGGAACAATGTGGCAGGAACCCTCCCTGCCCCTCGGGGTGCTGGCCTGGGACAGGGGTGGGAGGTGAGCTCTGGAGGGGGTGGTTACCTACCTCGTGGTGCCGCCCTCGGAGGTCTAGGACGTCCCGCTTGGTGACAGACCAGTGGAAGGTCAGGCCTGGCACGGCATTGCCAAAGGAGAAAGGGTTCTGGTGGTTGGTGATGCCGGTGACATAGATGGGCATCTGCAGGGGAGAAGTCAGGCCCAGTGAGCAGTAGCTCCCAGCACTGGGAATGCCCCCAGAAGCTTTGCTGCCTCCTTCAAGCAGTGGGAGATGAACCCAATTCCTCCCCAACTAGAGAAGAGCATGGCACAGGTTTGGGAATTTTGATGAAATATCAAACGAGCAAACCAGAGGTGGGACTGTTTTCCCCACACTGTCCCTCCCCTGCAGCAGGCTGCGCCTCTCCATGGCCAAGAGACTCATTTCCGGAAGGAGTCCCTGGAGCTCTAGGAGGCCATGGGTCCCCCAGCAGCACAGCTCGTGCTGCCCCACAGTGCTGGTTCCTCCGGGCCCCTCTCTCCTAATCTAGCTGGGGTCCCTGCTCACAGGGCATGTGTGGGTGGGGTCCCTGGCTCCTTTAGTCTCTATTTGCTGTGTCGGCTTGAGGGCACAGGTGGAGGCAAGACGGCAAAAGGCCACAGCAGGTGTTGTGCCAGGCTGCCCAGTCCACTCCCAGTGCTGCCACTTCCTAGCTGTGTGGCCCTGGGCACGGGTCTTAAGCTTTCTGTGTGTTCATTTGCTCATCTGCGACACGAAGATGGTTCTGACACCAGCCTCCCAGGGCTGCTATGAACACCAAATGGATTAATGTCCAAGACAGCACGGAGTCGAGTAAGTGCCACAGTCACTGTGCTCCTGTTAGGCACCTGGTGCTATTCCAGATGTGGGAAGGTGACAGGCCAGCAGGAAGCAGGCCTTCATCAGTGGCTACCAGAGAGCAATGGAGGGTGTCTCCCTGGGTGGGGACAGGTGGGAAGCAGGCCCTAGATACCCGGGCCAGGCAGATGGAGGAGGTGGAGAAGCACTCTAACTTGAGGACAGGGTTCCAGCAGTGGCTCTTCGGGAACCAGGATTCAGAGCCCAGGAGGTCCCCTCACCTGGGTGCCCGTCCTCATCCGCATGATGGGGGCACGGATCCTCACGGCCCGTAGCAGCAGCACCTCCACCTGCACGAGGTCCTGGGGAAACAGGGTGGCACTTAGGTGTGGGGATGCAGTGCTGGCCAGGGATGTTTCAGGAAGGGACCCCTCAAGGGAAGCAGGCTGCAGCTCAGAGTCTGTGGCGAGAAGGCCCCTCAGGATGACCAGCACCGTGCTCCTCTGCCGAGGGAGGCCTGGCTTTGTGAGTGGCTCACCCCTCATGGGCCAGCCACTGCCTCTCCCAAGGCCCCGCAGGTCCCAACCCAGTCCCCTGAGGCTGCTGCCCTATCTGATCCAGCTGTTCCAGGTCAGCACTGCAGACTTGGGGCCGGGGACTGGTACCTGCTCTTCCTTAGGCCTGGCTGCCCTCAAGCAAAAGGTCTCCAGGCCCTCCCAACCCCAAATCCAGCCTGCCTGTCTCTGACTGAGCAGGGTACAGGGACGAATGCAGGAGCCCTGTAGAGTCTGATCAGAACTTATAACCTCCTTCATTCTGAACTCCACACTCCTATTAATCTGGCCAAAGACTAACTCTCCTGGCTTCTTCCTAGTGCTGCTGAGTCATGCTGAACTGAGGCTATTAAAACCCTTAGACTCTCTGACGTGCTCATGCTGAGCCCATCTTGAGGCTCATGACTTGGGCTAATGCCTGGCACACAGTAAGTCCTTGATAAGCACCCATTCCCCTCCTTTCACTCATCTTTCTGCTCAGTCTCCTCTTGCTAGTCCTGGCCCACCCCACGGCCTTGGGGTGCTGGTTGTGTGATCTGGATTGGACAGATGGAACTGGAAGCATCTGACCAGAATCACATTCCAGGCATGGACAAGGGGCCGCAGGTGAAACCCCTGCCTGCCTGGGCTCAGAACATGCCTTTCAGATAGGGCTCGTGGTGCAGCCCCTCCACCTGCCAAGGACCACCAGGGCCTTTCCCCAGCAACTCCCCAACCTGCCAGATGGGGGACCTAGAAGGGAGGGTGCCCAGCAAGGTTAGACCACAAAGACAAGGAATACGCAGGGCCCTGTGCCCCTCTTGCTGAATTTCTAGCCAGCTGCCCTTTACCTACGCCCTCAGGAGAAAAATCAGCCAGCTCCTGAGGCTGCACTCCTTTTTAGAGAAAAAAAAAAAACACAGAGTCTCCTGTGGTCCGGAATGTCACGCTCCAGGAAGCCCATCTGAACCCTACCCCATCCCCAGGACAGGTTTTTACATCCCCAAGGCTTCCTCTTTGTCTTCATAATTGACACACACTGGGAAAAGGAGTAAATCAATGAACTCAATGACGGATCAAAGTCAGCCTCCGAGAACAAGCACTTCCCTGCACCCTCTCTAGGGCGGTGCACTTGCCAGCTTCTGGGGTGCTGTGTTTATAGGTTCTGAACTCAGGACTGCACGGACTGCTTCCAGGGGACCTAGTTCTCATGAGGAATGGTATGACTGACTCTGAAACAGGTTTCTGTCCACAGTTGCATTACACATCACAGAAGGCTCTTCTTACAGACCAGGTTTCTGGCACAGCTGTGAGTGGAACCCCAAAGCAGCCTTCCGAGATGCTTCTGCAAGTCACTGCTGGCGAAGGAGGTCAGGGAGAATGCAAAGGCCCTGATTTTAGCCCTGAACCTTGAGAGGATTCAAGGAGATGAAGGCAAAGTGCTCAGAGCAGCGTCTGCCTTTACCATGATTGCCATCATCCTCCACTGGAAGGGCCCTTTGGGGCCGGGGGTTGCTGAACACCCTGTCCCGTAAGGAGCAGCTGGAAGGACTGGGAGACTCAGCCTGAAGAACAACCAATGGGGGTCTGGGTGCTCCCATATTGGCAGGGCTGTCCTGCACCAGGGCCCCTGCAGGGACTGCAGACCCAGGGGGCAGAAGCAGCACCCTTGGAGAGGGGTGGTCCTCAGAGGTAGAACTCAAACACAGTAAAGAGGCTTCTGTCCCAGGCACAGCTGCCCAGTCTCCAATAGCACGCCTGTTACCTGAGAGATGATGACCACCTTGCCGGTCTCTGCATCCACTGCCTGCACGAGCCCAGACACAGTGCCGTTCCCGACGGCGAGGCCCTGTACCAGCCCAGCAGCGCTCACCAGCGCAACGCTCTCATTGCTGATGGAGAAAAGGATGTTGGACTGAGGCTGGGGGCCGCCCTCGGAGGTGACCTGAGCGGGGAGGAAACAGCGGTGTGTCAGTGCCCGTCATGCCAGGCAGCCCGCACCTCCCACTCAGAGAGCCAGGGCCCCAGTGCAGGCAGCTTCTGCCTTCTTCTCCCAGTCACTGCACGCAGGGCCAGAGGCGGCGTGCCTGGAACCGGGTGGTGGCCTGCACTGGGGCTGGAGCAGGACGTGGCCTCTTGGCTCTCACCTGCATCGTGGCCCCGATAAGCAGTGTCACCTTCCTGGGCATCAGCCTGAACGGGGGAAAGACCTGTTGGGAGACACAGGAGAGAAAGGACTACTGTGCCCCAAGCCCATGGCGCCAAGCATAACTCACACACTACATGTTTCATGAGAGGAAAACCTGGGACATGGACATCACTCCTCTCTGAGCAGTGACCAGAGGGCCCAGGGTCCTGGGCCAATGCTGGGGGCTGTCTCCCAGCCACTGGCCGAGGCTCCCTGGTTCTCTGGGGTGTGTTCTTCTGTTTGTGACTGTGTTTCACTTTCCCTAGATGTTAAAACCCAAAAGCTGGGCCGTCCCCTTGATGGCTTTTATGCAGTTGAGCCATCCCCTTAGAGCAGCGGTTCTCAGTGTGTGGTCACTAAGCAGCAATGTCAGCAGCGCCTGGGGACACATTAGCAATGTACAGCCCCAGCCACCTGGCCTGTGGAGCCAGAGGTGGCCCCACAGGACAGCCCTGCCGATATGGGAGCACCCAGACCCCCAGAGGTTGCTCTTCTAGCACACCCTCTGGATTAGCCTGGGAGGAGACCAGGGACGTTGGTGCCACTCTGTGCAGCAGGTGAAGCCCCCACCTGCTCCTCCTGAAACCCCTACAAGAGCCTGCCTGGCAAGAGTAGGTGAGTGAATGCAGGAGGTGGCCAGGGTGCTACTTGTGTGGGAGTATCGGTCTCTGCAGCTGTGCTATTGATGGGCAGAAACAAATTTCTCATCACCAGAAGAAAGGTGCACCTCCATCTAGAGACACAGATGGCACCCACCTGCTTCAGATCACAGATTAATGACGCTCACCAGCCGCCGAGTGGCCCAGATGCAGGGTGGATGCTGGCAGGGCTGGTTTAATGCTGCTGCTGTGAATAGACTTAAAACGATGCCTGGGCCACAACTGCCGTGGCCTGTGGCTGCAGTGGGGCTCCTGTCATAACCTAATGCCCCGAGACAGCCCCATACCACACACTGAGCTGGTGCGGGGACCTCAAAGCTCCCTTCATCCAGGAATCACCTACTTCAGGAGTTCCCTTTATGATACCTCTGCTCACGCAGCCCCTGTGACAGGTGCCCACTGCCCTCGAAGTGCCTGTTCTAAGGCTCAGGACCAATGGTTAAGGAGTTCTTCTACACATGAGTCAGCATCTGTCTAAGCTTCCACCCAGTCAGTGCTTTCTGGGAATGGTCCTGGTGTGTCCCCTTGCCATGTGACCAGGCACACCCCTTCTCTGAGCCACACAATCCCCCATGTCACAGAGGAAAAGTCAAGTCACTTGGCCCCCTCCCTCTGGTTCTGCCAGTCTAACTTTGCTGCCTCCCAGATCCCTAGAGCTAGTAACAGCTGCCTTTTGATGAGAGGACATTGTGGGACACAGATTTTTATATGGCTTCTCTACAGTAGCTTCCTGGACTGTACTATAAAGACACTCCCAACCCCCAGCACTGGGCTGATCCCACATGGTGTGGGAAGAACCCATCTTACTTCAATCTGTTGTGGGGCTGAGTTGATTCTCTGTCCGGCTTTATTGGTCACACTTGCAGTTAGACTGGTCTGGCCGATGGCCACACCGCGGATAAGGAATGTGATGGTGTAGTTGTCAAGGGCTTCATCAAGGGCCCTGAAACAGAGGGAAGGGCTGGGACTTCTCCAAGACCACCCCATGGGAAAGGCTGCAGCTGGGGTTAGCACTGTCTCTGAGGTGCCCTCCTCTGACCCCTAGGAGAACTCACACCAGTGTAATGATCGGGGAGGCTGCTCGGAGCTTCAGGTCCATGAAGGGGAAGTATTGGGCCAGGAAGGGCTTCTTGTGCAAGTCCAGCACGCGGACGTATGCCTTCACTGTCTTCCCAATCTCCACCTGCATCATGGGGACAGAGGTTCAGGGGCAGCCTCCAAAAGACCAATCCTACCATCTATGGTGCCCCATGACTTTCTGAGATAGCATCACCAACCTCAACCCACAGACCTGGGAATCAGGAGAGTCACCCAGGTTGACTTCTGGACTATCAGCCAGTCAGCAAATGAAAATCGATGAGGGGGAGCTTGGGGATACTTAGAGGCATAAATTCCACATTCTACTCTTAAGTAACTAATACACTAATTAGGGAGATGAGACATCACTTAGAACAGCAGCATCCAGTAGGAGCTCAATAAATGCTCACTGACTGAACAGCTCACACCTGGCAGTGTATAATATAGTAAGAACTTTAGGAAATGAGAATCAGAAATACACAGCGAAGAAACAGATGATTAGCAAACAGCAGTGGAAATGACATTATAGGAGGAGTATGTGAGGCTGGGTACAGCATATTAGCTTCTTAAGGAGCCTAAGCCGCATGAACACTCCCCTTTTAATTACCAGCCCTTCTATCCACTGAGGAACCTGACTGCAACCCTCTGGAAGCCCAGCTTCAGTCACCTCAGATATCTGGAGTAATAAAAATTCTGTATCAGTGTAAAAGATAAACCGAGATCTATTCCTTGTCTCTTTTTGCAATGGCGCTTGGCATGGGTGAGTTGTACTCATTTGCCACTGACACCCCAGAGAACCCAAAACCTATATTCTGGGAAGAAAATACATGCTCAGCAGGGCATGTGCCTCGTTGGTTAATAACCTACACCAGCCAGAAGACATGAATTCCCAGGTCATGGCTAATTTAGAGATAGCAGGATTTACTGCCAAGCCTCATGGGTATGTCATCTGGGATGAAGAAGTCCCTTACTGAAGGGACTCTGGATCCTCCACTTGGAGCAAAGGAGATGGGAGACAGCTCTGCAAGCTCACAGGTGAAGGGATGCAGACCACAGGAGCAAAAGCAAAGGCCATGCGGAACATTCCTCCCACAGTCCCCTCGCTCCCAGTTCCTGCAGGTCAGCCGAGGGTGCCCCGTCATGAAGCTTCCACTGACCTTGTCAACCACACGGATGTACAGCTCCTGAATGTCCGACACGTAAACGATAGCCTTGGCTGGGGCCGGGAAGACGAGGCACAAGTCATGGATCATGATGGTGGATGAGCCCGGGAGCAAAGGGTGCACCTGCAAGGTTGGGGCGGAGGTGGAGGGGTGGGTGGTGGGTTATGCAGCTGCAGGGCCCCCCTCTGCTCAGGTTCGTGAGCAGTGCCTCGCCCTCAGCACCAGCCTATCACCTCATGGGATGCCAGTGGCAGAGCCCGCCAGGCCAGCACTGGGAAGCAGTGGACAAGGGAAATCCTACCCCAAGTAGTGCCCTGCCCACCTCTCGTCATAAGCCCCACTGCTGGCCAGGAGATGGGCTTGGGATATAACACATTAGTGCCAGGCTGGATCTCACAGAGCATTGATCTCCACTTGCACATTTTACAAAGAGAAGAAAATGGAAGCTGCTCCAAGGGGGCCAGTCAGCAGCCTTGGGACGTGCACCAACTTGAGGGCAGAGTGAGGATGCAGTCCCAGGATGCCACATCCTGAGCTGGCCACCTGCTGCTGCAGCCCTGGTGCTAGAGAAGCACCCCATGGGGTCTTCTGTGAAACCGCAAGTCAGGGGCTGGCAGAAAACGAGGCAGATGCTTTCCCACGGCAGCTTGCACAGGAAGTCCCAATCTGACTGATGGAACCACAGAGCCTGGGAGTGACCCGCAAGGCCACCCCAGTGTGAGCTATGTGCATCTCACTCATCTTTGTGTCTCATCACATCCCTAGCTCTGTGTGAAGCAGTGACTGCCAAGGTGTTGTGAGTGAATGAACAAATCAGAGCTAGTTTTTTCCAGCCTTTTCACTGCCAGAGACCCTTTTAACATTTGTTTATTTTATTTATTATTTTTAGAGACAGGGTCTCACTCTTTCCCCAAGGCTGGAGTGCAGTGACGGGATCACAGCTCACTACAACCTCAAATTCCTGGGCTCAAGGCAAGAGCCCACCTTTTAACCCTTTTCTCTCTACCCACTTTTAGGGATTCTACCTTTAAGACTCTCTCCCCTAAGAAAGTGCATCACAATCACCCTTTCATGCTGCAGAAGATGGGCATTCACACAAGTAACATGTCTGTTTATGATGGAATTCACACAGCTTGTCTTACTGCTTAGGCGCATATTTCACTCAGGTGGTCTTGGAGCTGGGCAAGTAGGGACAGGCCATGAGGCGAGTCCAGCAGGCTGCCCCACTCCTCTATCTGGGCCTGGCTTTGTTGCTTGCTCTTTGTGGTCTCATATTCATGGGGTGGGGAGCAAGAGGTTTTAAAGTAAGCACTTCAGGGTTTGCAAAGCTAGAGTTTCAATATCAAGAAGCTATAAAAAAATAAAAAATAAAAATAAATAAAATAAAAATAAAGTTTCTGACCCAAAGGTGACAACCAAATAGGATCATATCACACCCAACATCAACCCCTCAACAGCTGCCCAGTGCTCTGAGAATGAGCTCAAAGCCTTAGCACGCCCTGTAAAGCCTGGTATGGCCTGACCCCTGCCTCCGCTCCAGATTCCATGCACATCACCCTCCCCCACTACACTTACGCTCCAGCCACGCAGGCCTTCTCTCCCACTCATACAGACAGCTTGCTGCTGCCTGCCTCCGGGCCTCGCAGCCCACCTTAAAGACCTGGACTCTTTCCCCAGTCTCCACCTGCTGGCTCCAAGTCATCCTTCAGGCCCAGGTCCAGCGTCCTTCCTCAGAACAGTCTTCCCTCATCCACGTCAGCTCCTCCAGCACCTCTTCTCCCCTCTTCCGGGGGCTGGGCCTACCGGGTGCCATCAGTGTTGATGGGACCCTCAGTGCACTTGGCCTTCCCCTCCAGGCTGTCCCTAGCACTCACATGCCCTCGGGACTCAGCCCAGCATCTGATACAGCCTAGCCTCCTACGAGCACATCTTGATTGGATGAAGATCCAGGGCCGCTGCTCTGAGTAATTCTGGATAAGGTCATGGAACCTGGTGCTCCAGCCTGCTCAGCTTTACAGAGTAAAACCAGCTTTGTTAAGACTTGGAAATTCTGAAAATCACCTGCAACCCCCATGGACCTTCACTTATTTGGAAAGTGCTGATTCTGGTCCAACCACTTCAAAGTGCAAATGAGTTAACTGAGGCCCAGATGATGGGACAGGGATATGGCTTTGAAAAGGCAGAGCTGGGGATAGAACCAAATACCCTAACTCCCAATTTAGGCTCCTCCCCCGACTCTCCACTTCCCAGGGGAATGGGGCTGGAAGCCTCCTGCAGCCAGAACGGAACTGCGGGGCTGGGGAGGAGGGAGAGTGGACAAAAGCAAAGGCCTAGCTGAGAAGAGCCCAAGCCCACAGCTGGCTGGGGGCACGGAGGATCAACGAGCTGGCCCGAGCTGCACACACCACCCGTGTAATGATGGGTACATCAATACAGACAAAGCATGCCTGGGTTATTCCACACAATGACTTACAGTAGATGAATAAAGATCCCGGAGTGGACGTCACACTTATACTACAAAACAATAGCTTTGTGACTGGAGCCATTGCCACATGAGCCTGGTGTCAAGTATGGGCTGAGGAGCAGGGTCCAGGAGCCACCAGGTTTCTGGTTTTGCTGGGGCTGATTGACCCCAGGTTATTACATTTCTCTCAAAGAAAACTCATTGAAAAATTACAGAGAGTAATGACAGGTTTCTTTGAGAACCCAATTTAAGGCTCCAACCTGAAACTCCTACTGTAGTTACTGCTGTCAGGAGTGGGCAGGTCCTTCACAATGTGAAGAAATTCCATAGTGCACCGACTGCGGAGCCCCACGCAGGGCAACACAGGGCAATGCAGGGAAGGGCTTTTTCTCTCTTTTTTTCTCCTTTAAAAGAACCATCTTGCACATTTTAAACAAAGACATAAAATGGCAGTGGGGAAATCAATTGCTCTTCCACTCGATTTCCCAGGGGATGGGCATCCAGCTACCACCTCTGGAGCCCTCGAAGCGTGGCCTGCCCCTCAGGCTGGTGCACAGCAGCTAAATGCACCCCACAGCGATGCTGTAAGGGGGTGCCCCCCAGGCCACTCTGGAGGCTTGGGTAATGGAGGGCACTTGGCCGCTAGCTGGTGGCAGAGTGAGACCCTGCACCCACTCCTAACTACACTGTGCATGCAGCTCACACCACACAGCTTCTCCGTGCGTTCTGGACACACCTGCTTCCTGATTGACACATGGGAGAATGTTTGCGAGGGGAAAGAGGTAGTGGTGACCCATGCCCAGGATGAATTTTAATTTCTGAGTGTGAAGGTGCCACCTGAGAACATTGGGAAACACTGAGCCAAGAGGAAAGTTCTGTCAAGTCAGAGATGACAAATGTGTCATTGCTCATTAAGACGCTGAGTGCAGCCAGAGGCAGCTCTGCGCATGTGGGGGCTGAAACTGTCAAATACCTTGGAGCTTGCCAGGCCCCAAGGCTCTGCCCACATCATCTCTATCCCCGCTTCCTGGAGCCCTGATCACATTTCAGATTTGTCCCAACAGGTGGCGACTGCAGGGGATAAGGGACCTTGCAGCTATTTTTGAACATCACTGGAGCCATCGGCTTCCATTTCCTGCAGGCTGCTTGTCAACGTCACGTGATGGGCCAGGAAGTGCCAAGCGAGTGTGCCCCTGATTACCCGCCCTCAAGGCAAGCAGGGAAGGACCTAAGCTCACATGAAAATCACAGGCATTGAGTGGGGCCCTGGCCTGGGTGCTGGATGAAACTTCACACAGGGACCCGGCCAGCCCTGTGACCTTCCCAAGGGCGAGGACTGGGGACATGCACCACTGTCCACAGATCAGTCTCAGGGAAAAGGTGGATGCACCTGACTTCAGGCCCTGCAATTGCCACCCACTCCCCACTCATCCTGGACACATGTCCTCACCTGAACAATGGCCCCATGACGGGCTGCACCTCACAGGACCCAGGAGATGGAGAGAAGCAGCCGCAGCTCATAGGACCCAGGAGATGGAGAGACACAGCTGCGGCTCACAGGAGCTGGGCCCCCCGGCTTCATTCCCTCCTGAATCCGCAGTGCTTAACACAGCACCTGGCACACGATAAGCACTCCAGCGTCTCTGAGTGCACGAGTTAATGGGAAATGTAAAGTGCCCAGCAGGCTCCTTCCCCTGCTCTGGTCATCTCATGGGTTCCGCCTGGAGGACTTGATTGAAATGTAAAGAATCGTTGAAAAGAAGGAAAACTTAGGCTTAAATCGGATAAACACTCCTATGTGCAAACCAGCCGAAAACAAAATAAAGGCCCTTACAGAGCGTTCTGGGGATGTGTGAGCAAAATTCATCACGGCCCTGCACAGTCCATGTCCACTGTGTGGGGATAAAAACCCCCACAGGACCCCTGCTGCGTGAGCCCCAGAGAGCCCCCCAGAGACACTCCAAAGCCACACATGCCCGCAAGCCATCCTTGCGTGCTGAATATGTATCAACAGGAAGGAAAGAAACCCTTTCTGTGAGCTAACTGGGGAGCGCGGGGGCTTGTCTATCTCTGTGCTGCTGCTCAGCAGCTGGAAAAAGCCACAGCCACGAGTAGACATCCCTCAGAAACAGTCGCCTGCAACTGTTTCTGAAGCAACCAGGACTTGCTGCTGACGTCAATACTCCCTGGAAAATTCCTCCTGCAGGCTTCAGAAGAGACCAGAGGAACCAGGGCCTGATTGGAGTTGCGAGAGTCTTTGGCACAAGCCTGAATTGAAGGGAGGTGAAGACCCCAGTGGGCAGGGCGCCTCCATGGAAGGAAACTTCTGGACCAGAGCAGTTCGCAGGGCCTGTGGCACGGGCTGCTGCTTGCCATAGGGGAGACTCGTCCCGGGTCCTGCCTGCAATGGGCACTCTGTGTCACTCAACCAGGCCAGCGGCCATTCCACAATTCAGAAAGAGAGTGCCAGAGCTCCCCTGTGGCCACCTGTAAAACAGAACTGCAGAGGCACTCCTAGAATTGCAGCATTTTAGGATTCAAGAGGGGTTTAAAGGTCTCCTGGGGAAACTTGACTCCCATGCTGGAATCCCACCTTGAGTCTTTCAGACAAGTGTCCCAGCTTCTGCTCAAATGCCTCCAGAGACAGGGAGCTCACTACCTACAGCGGCAGCCTAGTCCATCACCGACCTCTAGGAACTCTTGTTCTTGGAGAAAAGGTCTCCCTCTGGTCACAAGTCCACCCTCAGAGCTTGCACAGAATGACAGGTGCAAGGTAAATGTGAATGAGAGGGTGCCTCGGTTTCACTAGCACTGTACACATTTTTCCCTAACTTGGAACTCCCCTCTTCTTGGTAATGGGGAAGTTTTTATTAATTTCCAAAAATAAACAAAACAAGGCATATGTCAAGCAGTCAGAATTAAGATGTGAGGTTCTCTTCACTCGTATGGCTGGAGGAAGAGCTGGGGAATTGTTCTTTCTTCTATAAGGGGATAAGAATGCTTAGGAGACACTGCTTGTGGTCTCAGGCTCCTCGCCTCCTCCAGTGTCCTCCAACCACAAGCATGTCCCCAGCTGCTGAGGGCGTCCTGCCATCCAAGGGTCTGCCTCTGAGAACAGGAACAGCGGGACTCCCTCCCCCTCCTCGAGGCACGGCGCTGAGAAAACATCCTCTTTGCAAGACAGCTGGAGACCAACATCAAACACTGAAGGAAGGTTTTCGAAAACACCCCAAACACCAAACAAAAAAAACTGAATTAAAAAACTTATTAAACAGGGGGTGTTTCACACAAAAATAGAGATCTCTATTTTCTCTTGAAAATCAGAAGCTCTTGCCTCACAGGCCCACACCCCCACACATCAAAAAACAGCCGGAGGTGCCAGTTCTGCACGACAGTGTAAGGAGGCCACAGACTTCCCCATGAAACATACACACAGCCGTTTAAAATCTCTGGGATGATTCCAAGGGCAACAGCAAATGAAGAAGCGTTTATTGGAGAAAGCCTGCTGACATCTGGGAAGAACAAGGGCCTGTGGTGCGTGAAATAAGATGCCCGTCCTCCCTGACCTCCCACCCCAGTGAGCGGGGCTCCGCTCCAGACTGGTTCCTCCAAGATCCCAGGACTCCCTCACCCCCAGCTCTCGATCAGGGTATTCGTTTCCTAGGAGGGGCAGGATGTCAACTTTTCTTTTCTTACCATGCCCCCAGCTACAGCTTGCTGAGACTGAGTCCCCGGAAAGTGGGCTCGGAGGTGGAGGCTCTCATCTTCCACCCAGACCCCATTCGTGGGATGGAGGCTCTGCCTTGGGTGCGGCACCCGTGAGAATGCTGGGGCCCGGCTGCCCTTCCCTGGCTCATGGGGTGGGGTTCCCTGCTAAGAAAGGCCAGCCAAGGAACACTGGAGCTGCTACCCCACTCACCAAGGGCCCAGCTCCTAACGTGCAGGTGTCACCAGAGAGAGATGCACCACTGTGCCCAGCACCATAGCTCTGGCTCAGAGAGTTTGCCTGGGAAAGCAGCTGGTGCACAGCAACTAAATGCACCCAGAAAACAGGTGTGAGTTGCTCCTGAAGGAACTGACTTCATGCTCAACAGAGCTCTGAGAAGTCCAAGCCTAAGCACACTCTCCAAAACACTGGAAGTTGTACTGAAAGGCAACTGGGAGGCGACGGAGAGCCTGGGAGGTGTGGGCTACACTGGAGGCCGGCAAGTTTGCCAGAGACAAACGGAAAAAGAGAGAGGTAGGAAGAGCTCTCCTGGGGTCAGAACAAACCTTAAACATCTTCTAGGGAAAGGGTCCCTTCAAAGGATCCCGAATAGGATTGGACTGATTTGTGTAGGAATGTGTGCCCCAGGGAATTACTGAAGACAGTGGAGCAATCAGCCTCAATTAGTGGAGCTCAACAGTTGAGTGGTCAGTGAAAGACAGCCAAAAAAAGCCCTGCAAAGGCCATAGTCATCCCAGAGTGACAAAGGACATACCAAGGTGTTATCCCCTAAGAGCAATATCAGAGACTTCTTACTGGGGAAAAGTGTGTGTGTGTGGGTGCGTGTGTGTTCAGCAAAATAACACAGCCTGTGTGTGTTTGTGTTCAGCAAAATGGCACAGCCTGTGTGTGTGTGTGTTCAGCAAAATAACACAGCCTGTGTGTTTGTGTGTGCGCGCGCGTGTGTTTTTGTGTCTTCAGCAAAATAACAAGGCCAGTCACTAAAGAAGTAAACAAGCAAATAATAACAAGCTCCAGCATGGGGATGGGGAATCAGTACCCAGAGTTTCTACAATACATTACCTGAAATGTCCAGTTTCCAACAATTATAGGACATGAAAAAACAAAACAAAACAGGAAAACATGACCCGTACTCCAGAAAAAAGGCAGATGACAGAAACTGTCTGTGAGGGCCACCAGAGATCAGATTCACCAGGCAAAGCCTTCCAACCAAACAACGATGAAGGGAGTAAAGGAAGATTTGATAACAATCTCATACCAAACAGCGAATATCAATAAAGAGGTAAAAGTTAGAAGAAAAAAAATAGAAATTCTTTTTTTTTTTTTTTTTTGAGATGGAGTCTCGCCCCATCGCCCAGGCTGGAGTGCAGTGGCGCGATCTGGGCTCACTGCAAGCTCCACCCGCTGGGTTCACGCCATCTCCTGCCTCAGCCTCCCGAGTAGCTGGGAATACAGGCGCCCGCCACTACGCCTGGCTATTTTTTTTTTGTATATTTAGTAGAGACGGGGTTTCACCGTGTTAGCCAGGATGGTCTCGATCTCCTGACCTCGTGATCAACCCGCCTCGGCCTCCCAAAGTGCTGGGATTACAGGCATGAGCCACTGCGCCCGGCCAGAAATTCTTAAGTTGAAAAGTATAATAGCTGAAATAAAAAATTCACTAGAAGCGCACAAGAGTAGATTTAAACTGGCAAAAGAAAGCATTAGCAAACTTGAAGACGGACTGCCAGCTTACATTAGCAACACGCAAAAACATAAAAACTTAAAATAACATAATAAAAGCAGAACATTAAATTATTCCATGCCATGAGCACAGCTAAAGTCAATGCTTGCAAGAGTAGGGAGAGGGTCAAGAGAGAAACACAGGAAAAATAGAGAAAGGTGAGACATCTTTTAAAAGCAATTTTCTTTATGGCTGTTACAGTGCTCCTTATGGAATAATATTTTAATCTTAAAGGACTGATTGAAAGGAAACCATTAGGTAACTAACAGTTTGTGGACAGGGAATACAAATCACAAAGGTTTCATGAGAATGACTAAAGTTGTAGAATGAATCAGAGAATCTAAAGACCTTGCTAATTATAGCTGATGTGATTAAGTGCCTTTTGGAGACAGGGTCTGGGTTTCTCACTCAGGTCTGTTGCCCAGGCTGGAGCATGACCACTGCTCAATGCACCCCTCAACCTCCTGGGCTCAAGCAATCCTCCTGCCTCAGGTTCTTGTGTAGCTGGGACCACAGGCCTGTGCTACCATGCCCAGCTAATTTTTGATTTTTCTTTTTTTTTTTTTTTGTAGAGATGGGGGTCTCACTATATTGTCCAGGCTGGTCTTGAACTCCTGGGCTCAAGTGATCTTCCTGCCTCGACTTCCCAAAGTTCTGGGATTCCGAGTGTGAGTCAAGTGCTAGCTTTCAAAATGATCAATCAATTAACCACACAACAGCCCAGATAAGGAATGAAAACCAACAGTGGGGACCGATGGCCCAAGCTTACCATGGCGACACCCCTGGCCTCCTGGTAGGCCACCTTGACTACATCTGCGGTGCTGGTGTTGAGGAAGAAGTAACCTGAGCCTTCTCTGATGCGGAGCTCTGCCTGCAGGAGGCAGATGCAGGGAGGGTTGGGCCGCATGTGGGAGGGCGAGGAGTCCCCCCGTGGGTCTTGCCCAGGAAGGTGGCAGGGCAAGGACTGTACCTGGATGCCAGGGTGGTTGTAGATGGTCACCTCTTCTGGGCTCACCCTCACGTCCTCCACCAGGATGAGCTCTATGGAGGCCGACAGAGGCACCAGAGGGTCATGCTGAAGGACAAGGGCAAGGCCATTAGATCCAGGAGGACATGATTAGGCCGCCCCTCGGGAAGAACAGGCCCAAAGGCCCTAGGGCCTGGCCTTGCTCCTGGCCATAAGCCCCTGGTGCTCCTGAGCCCAGCAGAATGGCCACAGACCCTTTGAGGTCTCCCTTCAGCCTCCTGAGGTGGAATGAGTTGCTGGCTCCTCCACTCCAGACTGAGGAGAGGGTTGGCAGCAATCCAGCTTAGAAGATGCCACCCCAACCCACCAGGCCCCAGTGGTGGGCAACTCACACACACGCCCTGCCTTGCAGGACCTCACAGCAAAGGGTCAGCTTCAGAGCGTGTGGCCACTGGCCAGGCCAGGCATCGGGGGAGGGTCCCCTGGAAGTGTGGCCAAGGCTGGCTCAGGAGAGGACAATGACAGCCCTCATCCCCTAGGGTGGCACATGACCCACTGAGCTCTGCTTCCCACCATGTGTCACACAAAGGAGCCACCCAGATCTGAGGCCCCCAGGAGGTCACGTGTTTGAGCACCTCCTCAGGGTCACAGGTGTGCCAGGCACTCAGGGTGCAGCAACTGCCTGCAGGGAGAGGTGACTCCAATGCACGGATGGAAGAGCAAGAGTGAGTCAATGACAGGAAGGTGTGCAGTGTGGGTGACAAGGACAAGGAAGGTGTCTGCAAGGGAGAGCAGCTCTCAGGGGAACACAGACTGCAAGGGGAGGAAGCATGAGTGACTCAGCTATGGGGGGTGGGGGGACATCAGGGCAGGGAGGAAGTGCAAAGTCATGGGGAGAACATGTCAGGGTGCTCAGGCATCAGGCAGGAGGCCGTGATGCCCCCCCACTCCCAATCAAGGGAATCCTGGTGCCAGTGAGGACTGAGCCATCAGGTACAGGCACAGGTGTGCCCCTTCAGTGACCCCCTCCCTCCAGGCCAGCCTCCCCAGTGCTGCCCCCATGGGGCCCCAGCCTCTTTCAAAGTTTGCTCCCAAGAGGACAATAGAAGTGCCTCATCCTGGCATTTAGGGACCATGGGAATACAGTCCCACCTTCTCCTTCCAGCCTGTACCTGCTGCCTCCACCTTATTCAAGACCTAAGTTTCCTTGTGGCTGTACCCCCCATGAGGTGGCTGTCATCCAGGAAGGGCTATTCTTGAGAAGCCCTTCCCATTCCCACCTCCAATGTACCTATTGGTCCCCTACTATTAATAGCAGTGCCTCTCCTGGGGCCTCCAAGAGGCTGGGGTGGGGGAGTGGTGGTCAAGCAGACAGTGACTCAGGACACTGTGATACCCGGTGGAATTTAAGCAGAAGTAGGAGGCTTGCCCTGCTACCCATAGCCCACCCACCACTGGGCCCTGGGAGATACCGGCTGCTTTGTTCTGGCAGAGCTGAGGTGGGACTCCTGGTAGCCAGTGGCAGTGGCAGTGATGGCTGTGGTTCCTGATGCCTCGTGAACCAAAATGGCCTGCAAACCTGAGACCAGGAAGAGGGAAGCCACCGTTGGATGTCTGCCCATCACCACCCCTGAAGCAGCCCCTCCCTCCTTCTGATTTGCAGTTTCGAATCTGAAAACAGACAACTGTGTGTGTTGAAACTATGTGGACTGTAAGAGTTAACAGGATCTAAGCACAGATAACTAAGCTCCCACAGGCACTGGCCCACCTTGGCAGGCTTCCTGTCTGGTCTCTGTTCTCCTGCCTGGGCCATCGGGCTTGTGCCCAGCTCACCGTGCAGCTTCTTTTGGCCACTCTCATCGTCCTGGGACACCAGCTGCATGGGCAGCTCAGGCTCGATGCTGGCCAACACTGGCCTGGTGGACTCCCACTGGATGCTCAGAGAGCTGAAGTTGTCGAACCGGCGGCCCTCCTGGTCATAAGCAGCCAGGTCCAGCAGGGGGTTGCGGTGGCTGGACACTGGGACCTGCAGGGAACACAGGTCAGATGCTGTGGTCACCCCCAGGACTGGACCTGGACACTGACCACGCAGTGCACTCTGAGGCCAGCAGCTGCCCTGTGGGCTCTTGGGGGTGCTGGTGAGGGAATGGGATATGCCAGAAAGCAATCCTCACTATTGCCACCCACCAGGTCCCCCCATGGCCCTGTCCAAGCTGGCCTCTGGCTCCAGACCACAGCTCTCAGTGGAATGAGAACCACTAGGGGGCCTTCAGCAACACTGGAGGCATTTCTGGCTGTCCCTACTCATGAGTCAGGGGGTTGCCACTGGCATCTACTTGGGAGAGGTCCATGATGCTGCTAAACACCCTATGATACACAGGACAGCCCCCCACAGGAACTATCTGGTCCCAAATATCAACAGTGCCGAAGCTGGGAACCCCCATCCTGACCTACTACTGTGGGCAGGCTGCTCTCCTTCCCCTCTGCCCTCACCTTCCCAAATGATTGCCATCCCCCACCCAGGCACATGTCAGTGCCTCTAGGATGGCCCCACTAGTGGTTTCACAGAAATGCAGATTTCAACGCCTAAGATGTCCCAGAGCCACTGGGTTTGTACAGCTCCTTTCAAAGTGGAATACTCGCCTAATCCTTAAATGTCCCAGGAAGGTGGAAGGGGTCATCCCCACGTGAAGGAAGCACAAGCCCAGTCAGGGAAAGGAGCTCATCCAAGGAGGTTCGCGATGGGAGCGCCAGGCTGCAGGTCCAAATCCTGGATTCCCACCACTCTGGCGTGATCTCTCGCTCCCTGAGCGGACTCTCCCCTTAGAAACCAGCTGAATCAAGCCTCTTTCCTGTGGGCTATCCCTCCCTTCTCTGGCCACATAGCATGGGGGCAGTGTCGGCTGGGCCATAAAGCAGAGGCCAAGTGTCTCTGACCCCACAACTTGGACTGAGCCCCAGCTCCACCTCTCAGTGCCCAGGCAAGTTATGAACTCCCTGAGCCTCAGTTTCTCCAGCTATGACACACAAAGCACAACTGAGAGATTTAAATACGGGGACTGCAAGGTCATTTTAGAGCCTTCCTACATTCGGGTAGGAAAGTGGGCAGCCATGAGCATCATTCACAAACAGGGCTAGTTTTCCATTCGGGGAGAGGGGGATCCTGCAGGAAGAACTACCCTTCTCTCATCCTCTGGTTAGAAGTGACTGAGGCACTTGTTATGGCCAGTGAAATGGGACTAGGGGGAAGCTTCACTGCCAGATCCCGACCTGCCACATTCCCTTTCTCTCCACAGTGGCACCTGCCATGATCAACATGGTGGCTGCTCCACAGCCCATGTCTTGGAATGAAGATCACAATGACACAAAGCAGGTCTCCCAGCCAACTAGAGAGGCTCATGCAGCATGGGCAAGAGGTGAGCTTGTGCCATGTGAAGCTATGGGATGTGGGCCTGTTTGCCGTGGCAGCCTGGCCAGGCCCTGCCTGCCTGACCGATACAGTCACAAAACACCCCACCTGCACCATGAGGGCTCCTCCCAACTCCTTCTAGCTCTCTTGCCCCAAGAGAACACTTGATTCAAGCAGGCTACAAATTCTTAATCCACACCCTGCTCTGAGTAGGCCAGCACCATCAGCAGGCATGCAAAGGTCTCATCATTATTCATAATATAGAAGCTGGGAGTTTGGGCAGGGGCTGTAGGGACCTATCCTAGGTGCTCCATGGCTCCCCCAGATGCAATCCTGGCTGGAAAACCAATGCTCCTCCAGGGAAGGAAATTGACACTGGCCAAGCACATGTGCAAGCTAACTGGCCCATTTGAGGCAACAACATAAGCCCCATATTACAAACAGGGAGGCTGAGGTCCAGGGACGTTAAATGTTGAATGACTTGTCCAAGGTCACACAGGTTTAGGGGTGGATCTCAGCTGGCCTGATTGTAGAGCCCAAGGACCTCCCCTGACTCAGTGTGGCCAATCTCTGGTGTCTCATCTGGGGGCAGCCCCATTCAAGCCCCTAATCAGTCCCATGCAACTGGTGCCCACCCACAGTGAGCGAGCCACATGCTAGAGGACCTGCTCGGAGGGCCAGGGTCAGGCTGAGCCTGGCTCTACCTTGTCATTCTGATCAGTCAATTCCATTCTGGTGTCTCTCCTCACCAATAATTTAATCTGCAAACACATCTTGGGTAGCCTCTGAAGTTGGAGAGTATAAGATTACCTTGATCCTGCACCCAGGCTGCATTGCGGGGATATATCTTTCTCAAAGTTCCCTAATGACTGGCCAGGCATGGTGGCTCACGCCTGTAATCCCAGTACTTTGGGAGGCCGAGGTAGGCGGATCACGAGGTCAGGAGTTTGAGACCAGCCTAACCAATATGGTGAAACCCTGTCTCTACTAAAAATGCAAAAATTAGCTGGGCGTGGTGGCGCATGCCTGTAATCCCAGCTACTCTGGAGGCTGAGGCAGGAGAATCACTTGAACCTGGGAGGTGGAGGTTGCAGTGAGCCGAGATTGCGCCACTGCACTCCAGCCTGGGCAACAGAGCGAGACTCTGTCTCAAAAAAAAGAAAAACAAAAGTTCCCTAATGAGGCTGTAAATTGCCAGAGTCACGCCTGAATGGCTGGCTGGTGGCTCAGGAACCTGAGCACTGATGGATCACACAGCTACTCCGTGTTTGAGGTCCATTATTTTCTGGCGACATCTATGATGTGCAAAGCCAAATCAGAGTCAAGCCCTGCAGCCATCATATTTAAGTCCAGAGAGACAACCCTGGGCTAAAGCAGAGGTCCTGGCCAACAGACAGACCAGGACCAATCCAGCCCCAAGGTGGCCTGCTCAGCTCACAGCCAACGCTAAGGACAGGGAAGATGCACATAGGTATGATTTGTTTTTCTTTGAAAATGAGAAAGCTGGGCCAGCCTGGGGTTGAATTGACTGTCCCTGAGCTGAGCAGGCTGCCTGTCCAGAGAAGACCTGCTCTCCAGTTCAGCTACTGCCTGGCCAGTTCTCCAGCAGTGTGGCTTCTCCACCCATGAGTCTGCAAGAGTCAAGGGTGAAGACAGGAGTGGCGCATGCACAGTGCATTCGCTAGTTCACTCATCCTTCGCTCCTAGTTACCGAGCTCCTCCTATGAGCCAGGGTCTGCTCTAGGACTCGCAAAGAATCAATGGAGTGAGTTCCACAGCGTTAGATAGCGGTGAGCTCGCACATGCCCTCCTCAGAGCCCCACTCCGCTCCTCCTGAGCAGCCTCCTCCTCACTCTGCTGCGTGCCCTATTTCACTTCCCTTGCAGCGCTTGCCACCTCTGATCCATCTTATTTGTGCATCTCCTGGTCTCCCTGTCATCTCTGGGAGGCAGGTTCCTTGCCTGTCCTGATTAGTGTGCAATCCAAAACTCAGACCTGTATCTGACACAGAGGACATGCTCCATAAGTACATGCTCAAGGAATGAGGAGCCGCCCACCCCCCTCCTCTGAAAAGGGGCTGGGGGCTGGTGCTGGCCAGAGGATGTCCCATGTCCCTTACCCTGGACACACTCAGCACCTTGGGCTCTGAATGCCCTAGGGACTAAGGCATGGATGTCTCAAGTCCAAGGGGAGCAGACCTGTGGCTTCCCCTACCATCCCTGCTGTTAGACAGACTCCCAAGGGACTTTCTTCCTCTCCCAACACTTACTTCTGAAACACAACCCCATGTCGCCCACATCATGGGGATGCTGTAGCTGGTCACCTCTCCTCAGCAGCCCCCACGCCTACTCTGACCCTACATACTCTGTCCATAGACAGCAAGCCCCATTTTAACACCCTCAAGGCACAGAAGACAAGAAGTTGTTTTTAAACTACCAAGTGCCAAACAAAGGCAGGCAGCAAATGTGGAAGAGGACTCTATCTTCACCTGGCACTGCCACTAGTAGCTGTGACTTTGGTATGTCCCTCACCTCTCCAAGCTGTGTGTCCCCTGCATATAAAACACAAATGAAACCAGCACCCTCACAGGGCCAGTTGTTGAGACGAAGGAAGTGCAGCGTGGAGCTATGTCCGTTGCAATGCTCGGGACCATGGGCGAGGCCACCAATGTCCTCCCGCCCAAGCGGGTGGCACCCTCACCTCCTCCCGAGCATAGCCCACACTCACCACCTGCTTGTTCTGCTGCAGCAGCGGACAGGACACGTCCAGCTGGGGGCTGGTGTAGACAGGCGCGAGGGTGAGCCTGGACGGTGAGGCGCAGACGAACTTCACCACGGCAGGCTCCACCGCAGGAAAGGGGTTGGTGAGGCTGGGCTTGTTCCCCACCGACAGGGCGATGACCTGGTAGGGCACAGTGAACAGTCAGACCCCCAAGCTTGAGTTCTCACTCCTCTCTGAGCTGTGCCACACCCCACCCCAGCTCCCTCTGACTCAGTTTTCTCCTCTATAGGATGGGAGTGATGATGATACCCATGCCACAGGGTCTTAACAAAGGCCCAGTGGCACACAGGTGGGAATGCACTTTCTCAACACCTAAGAGACTCTCAGATGGGAGCCCACGTGCCCTATGGGCTGCTCCTATCCCAGGGAAGAGGTAGACCCGGTGAGGCTTCATGGTTTCCCAGGACCCTAGGAAAACCCCACGGTTGCATTAGAAAATTCACAAGTTCAAGGATGCTTCAATGAGGAGTCCATATGGAGGTGAAAACACCCATGGAACGAGGAACAGACGTGGGAAGTGCATGCTGCAGAATGATAACAGGGCAAGCGAATCAGATAGGAGCTCTACAGGACAACGCCCAGGAGGAGCTGCAGCCTGGAGGCAGGGCCTGCCCTCCGCCTGCTCATGCTCTGCAGCTCCAGGGGCTGCTGCAGAGAGGAAAATCCATGGTGCAAGAAAAGAGGGAAACCTGTCTGCCTGGAGAGCTGGGACCTCAGAAGTCATATCTGGCCTCCTCTTTTTTGGAGCACCATGGCTCAGGGCCCATCTTGAGGTAGCACCCTCAGCCTCCTCAGATGACATGCACTTGATGGAGGACACGAGCCCCTACCCCTCCTGACCATAAGGCAGGACCAAGGGCAGTGTCCTCCATGACTCCATGCAGGCTTTCTGTCTGCACCCGGTGCCGCATGTGAGGGAGCCACAGAGCAATGGATTGGGAGGGCCCTAGAGGTAACCCCAATTGGAGGTCAAATTCTTACAGCCCTGAGAGGGGACAGGGATGGTGGGGTCATGCCAGGGATAAGAAATATATCCAACTTAATTCATGAGGAATTTTATTCTTCTTATTGTATTATTTATTATGATGCTGTTATTGTTCTTGTTGTTTTATTGTTTTTCTAAAACCACCCCACTGGTGAGTGGAACCTATCACCAGGCATCTTTTCTGGCCATACCAGGGCAGCTGTGGCATGGCTGATACCATAAGGGCACTGTGGGAGGCATGCATGTGCGTTTTATTGCCAATTGACATTCTTTGCCCTGCACACATGCAGGAAATACCCTTCACTTCCCAAAGAAACGGGCTCTCTCCCATCTTCCTGATTCCCACCGAATACCCCTTTTGCTTTGGGCTTCCTGCCTTGGAAACAGAGCAGTAGATGCCCACCAGAAGCCCCACAAGCTCTCAGCTCACCCGCCCCGGGGAAGGAGTGTCAGGCCCCAAGGCGCCTGAACAGCAAGATGCCCTCCAGCCAGCATGTGGGGATTCAGGTCACACATGTGTTTTGTCTGGTCTCCTCAGCCTCCTCAGCTTTTGGTTTTCAGCATTAAAAAACTTAAGAGATTACCTATACAAAAAAAAATATTGTGATTTCCAGGTTAACCACAAGAAACAACAAGATGTGTCAAACCTGGGTCTACAGCCTCATTCATTTACGACCCTGGAGACATTGGACTTGTGACCCCCGAACTCAAAGCCTCCAGCTCTGGTTTGGTTAGTGGGGGATGCTGAAGCCCATGGAGGTGGCAAGCCACCCAACTGGCCTACTCTATGAAAGCTGGCATAGCGGGAGGTCCCTATTGCCACACCTGCCTGGCGTTCATTGAGTCACATTCCACCTCACCACGCCTCAGTTTGCCTGTCTGTAAAATGGGTACAATAGGAGTGGCTGTCTCTCAGCGTTACTCCAAGGAGTAAATAAAACAATACTGAGAGAGTCATTTTCCACCCCTGCCTTAGGGCAAGGAGGGTCTGGAGCAGCTGCCCACTCACCTGCTCACCCAAGGCCTGACAGGTCACAAGGATCCAGTGTTGCTGATAATTCCGGGAGGAATGGGGGGCAAAGAGAGCCAGGCCGATGCTGTCAGTGTCCTCAGCAGTGACGTTCTGGAAGAATTTGGACGGCTCGAGGATCCAAGGTCTGGGACCTCCTTCAAACAGCATCTCCTTTGAGGAGCCCAGGGTTACCAAGGCAACAGAGGAGGGATCCACAGCCTGGGGACAGAAGAGGCAGAAGAGTTGGCATTCTTCTAAGGCAGCACGGGCAGGAGCCGGGCATCCCGGCCCCGCATCCTCACCCCGCTTGTAGGGGCTGGTGGTCAGGCAAGCCCCATCTCCTGTTTGAAACTCATTCTCCTCAACTGCAGCACTCATGGGGATCATTGCAAAGATCCAGAGGAATGGGGTGTAGATAGAACTAAGCCCTCACTCTGACAGACTGCTGGAGGGTGTACATGGATTTGCCTCTTTTGTCAAACAATCTGGTAAAAGCCTTGAAAATACCCACAGCCCTGGAACCCAGGAATTCCCCATCTGGAACCTAACCTAACAACACAATGGAGAGAAACATGTCAATGTACAGACAGATGTTCATCACACTATTATTTCCCACAGCAAATAACCAACAATAATCTACAATCCAGCACAAGGGGCTCAGTACACATGGTGTTTCCCAGTGACGGAACCTTATGTGGGCCCCCAAAGCAGTCTTCACAAAGATCTACAAGCGCAGGATACAAATCTGATGGTGTAGTTTGATCACAATCATGTTGCTGTAAAAAGCATAAAACCATCCTAAACAGATATCCACCAGGTGACCAAAGGAGATGCAGCCTGTGGTGTCCTTGCTGGCATCATTGCCAGTGGTCCATTCCCTTCCTTCTGAGCCGCTGGGCTTCCCACACTTTGCACCACGTATGCACGAGCTTCGAGGGTGGGTCTTCTGGCACCTAGAACCATGCCTGGCACATAGCGGGTGCTCAACAATTCTTTGTTGAATGAAAGTGAGTTGGCAAGTAAAACTATGGAGTCCTTAAAGTACCCAGTAAACAAAGGAAGAATTAAAGTAGTATTTCACACAAAGCTCTCATTTCCTCCATGGCCTAGGGCAACCAATGGTGCCCAGGGCCCCATGGCCTCCTGGTGTGGGCAATGGCAGTGCTTAGATTCTATGTAACAGGGTGTCATTCCCAGCCAACCTCCAGGAAGACGTGGAGACTCCACAGGAGGACTCCTCCCTCCAGTGACACAGCAGGGGTGCGGAGAGGAGGGATTCACTCTGAGGGGTCCCGCAGTCCTGCTCCTTGACTCCCTGCCCAGCTGGGCTAACCTCCCACTGCAGAGGGTCCCACTGCAGTGACTGCCAAGTCCTCACTTGTCAGTCTGCTCCCCGCTAGACCCATCTACTCTCCCTTCAAACAGCTGCCCATGTGTCCCTCACTAAGACACAGACCTGACCCTGTCCCTTGTGCATTAAACTATTCCACAGCACCCGCGGCCCTTGGAATACAGGTTCAGCTTCTGACCTGGGACTTGGGCTCTCTCAACCTGGCTCCAGTCCCAGCTTCAGACTAGTGGCATCCTTCTAGAGAACCAGGCTCAGCTGTCCCCAGGCCTTCGAAGAGGCTACCCTCCTGCCCTTGTCTCACTTAGGCGACCCCTCCTCACACTGCAGGGCTCAGCACACTGGCCTCCAGAAAGCCCTGCTTCCTCCCCCACCCAGCCCCAACCGGCGGCCCAGGCGACTCTTCTCTGGCCCCCACTTCACCTGGTGCTCCTCACCCTGAAGGAGCTTCATGGCCTGGGGGGTCTCCCTGATCATGCTATAGGCTCGTGGAGGGTACGGTGTGTCTGTTTCCTTCTGTGTCTGTGGCATGATCTTAACCACATGAGGAAGGAAAAATCTTATAAGAAAAATATTCCCTCCCCACCCACAAAAAAACCTCTTTCACCCCTGCACGCAGTGGAAGGGTCATGCTAGCTCTCTGGGTTCTTTTATAAGGGCACTAATCCCAGCCGTGAAGCTTCTGCCCTCATGATCTAATCACCCCTCAAAGGCCTCAGCTCCATTGCTGTGGGGGTCAGCATTTCAACATATGTATTTTGTGGGGACACAAACATCCAAATTATGGCTATCTATGAGGAAGGAAGCCCTCACCAGTCACCAAAATCTGCTGGTGCCTTGACCTTGGACTTCCCAGCTCCTAAACTGCAAGAAAGAAATTTCTGTTGTTTATAAGCTACCCAGTCCAAGGTGTTTCGTTAAGGCGACCTGAACAGACTATGACTTCTCAAATGAGAATTCTGTCCTTTTGACTTTGTTTTTGAATATGAACATTTTTGGGATCTGATATAGGTTATCGACTGTCTCTGGGTATCCCTCCCTGCACATGTGTGCTCACACACAAACAATTCCAAGGAGCCCGCGGTACCCCTGCTGTGACCCATCCCCGGACTCGACCTTCAACAGAGCCAGGCGTGGCCCCTGTTTCCTGCAGGAGAAGCACTAAGTATGCTCAGGGCCTTCATCTCTGCTCCTCTCAGAACTCCCCGCTGGAAAGAGCAGCACAACCCAGTTCTGCATGCCACTCAGGCCTCTGCCTGAGCGTCACCTCCTCAGGCAGGCCTCTGCTGAGCCTGTCTGAAGCAGGGTCTCCCTTCCCCTGTCACCTCCTTTCCGGCTCAACTCTTCATCTCTGCCCCTCAGACATCACTGGATATACCATCATTTGCTTCTCTGTCCCCACTGGAGTGAAGTTAGTGTGGGACCTTAAACAAGTTAATGTCTACAAGGCTGTTTCCCCATCCTGTGAAATGGGTACAATGATAATGCCTACCTCGCGGCGCTACTGTTGTGATTCAGGGGCTGGAATGAAAGACCTGAATATGTGACTGGCACACGCTCAATCAATGGCCCCTGCTGTTAGAAACTGTTATGATTATTAACTGTCATCCCCACTTTATAGACAGCAAGGATAAATCCCAGCAGATGAAGACACTTAACCAAGCTAACCCAGCTGGTGGGCCCAGGTCTGTTCTGACTCTTGATCCCATGCTCTTACCCACATCTCATGGCCACAACCAATAAAACCCCACTATGGGCAAAGCAGGCCATTGTGTATCTTGCCAAAGACATTTTCATGACCAGCCCAAAGTGAAAGAACTGTGCGAAGGAGCTGTGTGTTCTACAATTAACAACTGGAGGATGAGGAATTATCACCTTCCTGTTTAATTCTCTCCCTTAGGCATGAAAGTATCATGGAACCCTGTGCCAAGGAGACAGGTTAACAACGCAGCTGATGAAGGATGCTCATGAATTGTGCAGGCTCCTCAGCGGATGTCAAAGCCCAAATATTCCAAATATTCCTCACGTGCAACAGAGACATCAATTCCTCTATTGGTTAAGTCCCTGTCACTTGGCTTTTGTTCCTTGTAAATAAACCTGATCTTACCTGCTAACTAGGAAGGAGACAGATGAAAGGAGAAGAGATCCATATCCACTTTTCTCTATAATCTGTCCAATCAGGAAGCCACCTCCCTGAGGGACATGTCTACCTTATCTTCATTGTTACATCCCAGCTCAGGACTGTGAGCTCAGCTTCTGGCTTCTGCTGATCCAGCCAAACACCCTGATAATCCAGAGACAGGAGGGGCCCTGAAGAACCCTCTCCAGGTGCCTGGTGAAATGCTCTAGCTCCCAGAATGTGCGCAGGGCAACCCCAGAATGCCTGCTGTGCTCGGGGATTTCAACTCTCTCCACTCTGCTCTCTGACACTCTCACCTGCTGCAGTGCTGTGCTTGAGTTGGGATGTGGGGGCAGGTCTTGATCTCCTCATTTTAAACTTCCACCCCCATCACCCATTCATGCTCTACTTTTTTCATGGCAAGCAGAGGCAAAACACATTCTTTGCTTTGTTTATGGTCATCTCTACCTCTCTTTGCCAGAATGTCACTTCATGGGGACAAAGGTTCTGTGTTCTCTGCCCTGGTGCAACTCTAGGGCCTGCAGAAGGGATTGCACAAGTAGGTATTCATGCCTGTGTGCTGAAGGAACAAATGGGTGGAGGATAAGGAGCAGGGCTAGGCCTCTGATCACTAATGGACATCTGAGAAGTGTCTGTTATGTTTGCTCTGGAGGTCAGGAGGCCTTGGCTTCTGCCCTGGCTGGGTGACCTTGGACACATTTCCTCACACGTTCATTCTAAACAAAACCACCCTTGGTTGATGTCTGCTCTGTGCCAGGCACTGAACCCAGGGCTAGGGGTTCAGAGATAAAAGATCCTAACATTGCCAGGCACGGTGGCTCACGCCTGTAATCCCAGCACTTTGGGAGGCTGAGGTGGGAGGATCATCTGAGGTCGGGAGTTCGGGACCAGCCTCACCAACATGGAGAAACCCTGTCTCTACTAAAAATACAAAATTAGCCGGGGATGGTGGTGCATGTGTGTAATCCCAGCTACTCAGGAGGCCGAGGCAGGAGAATCGCTTAACCCCGGAAGGCAGTGGTTGCGGTGAGCAGAGATGGCGCCATTGCACTCCAGCCTGGGCAACAAGAGTGAAACTCTGTCTCAACAAAAATAAACAAATAAAAGAAAAAGAAAAAGAAATCCTAACATCACCAGGCTTCCTTCCAATGAATGCCTGAGAGGAAGAAAAAAATGGGACAAACCATGAGGACCGGAGCTGTCTTCAAGGCTGACACTGGGAGCAGAAAAATGCAAGGACTGCCTGACCAAGCCAGGGAGTCTGGGGCTCCCCTAGGACTGCTCTCCAGCCCTCCCTGGAAGGAGGAGCAGGAACTCCCCATCAACGAACCCTCTCTGCGCCTCCTGCAAGCTAGGCAGAGTTCAAAGAAAGGAATGATTACAGTCAGCAGCCTCCTGCATGGCAGCCCTCGCACGGAGCCTTCACACCCACCCCGGAGGAAGGCCCAGTTCTTTTTTATCCATGTATAATAACTAACCCTTCCTGAGCCTGCACTACCCACTAGACTGTGTTCTGAGCTCATTCCATTTGTGAGCTCAGCAAATCCTCATCACGACCCCATGCGGCAAGAGCTGTCTCAGTCCCATTTTACAGGCAGGGAATGTAAGGCCCAAGAGTGGGTGGGGGTCAGGCTGGACTCAGCTCAGGAGGGTGGTATGGACACTGAGGCTATGTGCTCTGCTCCGCACAGGCCGTGGCCACCACTGTCCTCAGATGGGGAGCAGGATGGATGCACACTAGGCCAGGGCAGATCCTCTCTGACCCCAGTCTTGGAGGCCTCAGCATCTGCCATACCACATGGCCACTGTCCTAATTCTAGGGCTCTGTGGGGACCCTGAAGGTTAGCTCTGGAGTGGAGCGGAAACACTCCCCTGTTCTGACCCTTGCTGAACACACTTCTGAAGCCCTTGCAGCCCACACTCCTACCTTCGTTGGGAGAGGCTGGCAGGTCGGTGTCCTGCCAAGCCTGCCAAGCGCTGTCTCGTGTAACCACAGAGATGCCCACAACCACTGCCCCATCAGGGAGGCTCTGCTCCTTCCACATGGATCCTGCTTTCAGCCAGAAATCATGGGAGAGGAAGCTGTGCCAAAAGCTATTTTGAAGGAATCGGGTTTATCATGCAAATTCGTCAGAGCAAATGGGTAATTTGCATCTGGGAAGGAGTGGGCAGGGGGGTGGTAAAGGGCAGGGCCCCTGGCTCACCTTGAGGGGCAGGTAGGCAGCAATGGTGATCTTGGCACTCAGGTGGACGTGGCCGTGTCTGTAGCTCACAAGAAGCGTGGTAGAGCCCTGGGCCTCGGCCTTTACCCGGACGCCGCTGCAGTGCTCAGAGCCTGGCGGCAGCCTCCCTACAGAAAGGAGAGAACTAGATGGTCACCCTGAAATCACTTTTTTCTTTTTTTTGAGATGGAGTCTCGCTGTGTTGCCCAGGCTGGAGTACAGTGGCATGATCTTGGCTCACTGCGACCTCAGCCTCCGGGGTTCAAGTGATTCTCCTGCCTCAGCCTCCCAGGTAGCTGGGACTACAGGCATGGACCACTACACCCGGCTAATTTTTGTATTTTTTTTAATAGAGATGGGGACTCACCATGTTGGCCAGGCTGGTCTTGAACTCCTGACCTCAAGTGATCAATCTGCCTCAGCCTCCCAAAGTGCTGGGATCACAGGTGTGAGCCACTGTGCCCAGTCCTGAAATCACCTTTGGTGGGGAAGGCACAACAGGCTGGAGGCCCCCCTCTTTCATCCCAGGCTTGATCCTTGATCTGATTTCTCTTTTTTTTTTTTTTTTTTTGAGATGGAGTCTCACTCTGTCTCCCAGGCTGGAGTGCAGTGGCGCGATCTCAGCTCACTGCAAGCTCCACCTCCCGGGTTCAAGCGATTCTCCTGCCTCAGCCTCCCGAGTAGCTGGGATTAGAGGCATGCGCCACCACGCCCGGCTAATTCTTTGTATTTTTAGTAGAGATGGGGTTTCACCATGTTAGCCAGGATGATCTCAATCTCCTGACTTCATTATCCACCCCGCTCAGCCTCCCAAAGTGCTGGAATTACAGGCATGAGCCACCGCACCCGGCCCTGATTTTTAAAAAAATATTTAATTCAGCCGGGCGCGGTGGCTCACGCCTGTAATCCCAGCACTTTGGGAGGCTGAGATGGGCGGATCACCTGAGGTCAGGAGTTTAAGACCAGCCTGACCAACATGGAGAAACCCTGTCTCTACTAAAAATACAAAAAATTAGCCAGGCGTGGTGGCGCATGCCTGTAATTCCAGCTACTCCGGAGGCTGAGACAGGAGAATCACTTGAACCCAGGAGGCAGAGGTTGCAGTGAGCCGAAATCGCACCATTGCACTCCAGCCTGGGCAATAAGAGTGAAACTCTGTCTCAAAAGAAAAATAAAAATGTTTAATTCATGGCCGGGCATGGTGGCTCACACCTGCAATCCCAGCACTTTGGGAGGCTGAGGTGGGAGGATCACCTGAGGTCAGGAGTTTGAGACTAGCCTGACCAACATGGAGAAATCCCATCTCTATTAAAATACAGAATTAGCTGCGTGTGGTGGCGCCTGTCTGTAATCCCAGCTACTTGGGAGGCTGAGGCAGGAGAATTGCTGGAACCCGGGAGGCAGAGGTTGCAGTGAGCCGAGAACGCACCATTGCACTCCCGCGTAGGCAACGAGGGAGCAAAACTCAGTTAAAAAAAAATAAATAATATTTAATTCACATGAGTATGTAATTCACAATGATTTTTCCACATACTGGACCCACCCTATATGCAGCACCCACATCAACAAATAGAATATTATATGTACCCCCAGAATCTCCTGGAAACCCTTCTGGTATTTGGCCTTTCCCTAAAGGAAAACCGCCCCCCTGGCGCCTACCAGCACAACTGAATCATGCTTGGTATTGTTCCCATAAAGGGAACCATGGGCATAACTCTTTTGTGCCTGGCTTCCTCAACTCAGCAGTGTTCAAGGGATTTCTCATTGGTCACACCTTGAAGATCCTTTGTCCACATTCTCCATATGATTCTGTTGCATGAATATAGAGCAACAGACTGACCCATGCTAAGGTGCACATCTGGGTTTCTTCCAGTTTGGGGCTGTGCTATGCGGTATTGCTGTAAACATCTGGGTGCCTTCCTCTTGGGGGACACACCTGGGCATTTCTGTTGCGTGCGTTCCTAAGAGAGGAAGTGCTAGGCTGCAGGGCGTGCATGTGTTTAGCTGTAGAAATTGTTGGTTGCTGTTGTTAAATATCTTCCCAAAGTGGTTGTGTCAATTTATACTGCTGCCAACGGCTGCCCTACATCCCTGCCATTATTAAATTTTAAAATTTTTATTTTATTTTTTTGAGACACGGTCTTGCTCTGTCGCCCAGGCTGGAGTGCAGTGGCACAATCTTGGCTCACTGCAACCTCCACCTCCTAGGCTCAAGTGAGTCTCCTACCTCAGCCTCCCGATTAGCTGGGACTACAGGAGTGAGCCACCACACCAGGATAGTTTTTTCATTTTTTTGTAGAGGCAAGGTCCCATTATGCTGCTCAGGCTGGTCTCAAACTCCTGGGCTCAAGCAATCCTCCCATCTCGGACTCCCAAAATGCTGGGATTACGGGCATGGGCCACTGTGCCCAGCCTAAAATTTTATCTTAAAAAAATTGTTTAAAAAAAATTCTGATAAAATACAACTAAGATAAAATTTCCCACCATAACACCTTTTGTGTGTATAGTTCAGTGGCATTAAGTACATTTATGCAGCCTGTGAATGGATGTCGCCACCATCCATCCACACAACTCTTCAACTTACAAAACTGAAACTCTGCACCCAATATACAGTAACTTCCCAATTCCCCTCACTCCAGTCCCTGGCCACTACCATTATACTTCCTATCTTCATGAATTTGATTACTCTAGGTATCTCATATAAGTGGGATCATAGAGTATTTGTCCTTTCATGACTGGCTAATTCACTGAGCATGATGTCTTCGAGGTTCTTCCATGTTGCAGCATGGGTCGGAATTTCCTTCCTTCTTAAAGCTGAATAATATTCCACTGTACGGATAGACCTCATTGTGTTCATCCATTTTTCCAACGGTGGACACCTGGGTTATTTCCACCTCTTGGTTATTGTGAATAACACTGCCATGAACATGGGTGCACAAATACCTCTTTCGGATCGTACTTTCAACACCTTTGGATGTGCACCCAGATGCAGGATTGCCTGCTGGATCATACGGTAACTCCATGTTTACTTTCTTGAGGAACCACCATACTGCTTTCCACAGCAGCAGCACCTTTCACGTACACACCAGCAGCGCATAAGAGTTCCAGTGTCTTCACATCCTTGTCAACATTTGCTGTTTTCTGTTGTTCTGATCGCAGCCATCCTAAGGAGTGTAGTGCTTTTCATTGTGGGTTTGATTTGCACCACTCTGATGACGAGTGATGTTAAGCATCTTCCCGTGTGCTTATTGTCCGTGTATCAGCTTTGGACAAATATCTATTCAAGTCCTCTGCCTACTGTTTGATTGGGTTATTGGTGTTATTGCTGCTGACACGTAGGAGTTCTTTACATATCCTAGATATTAACCCCTTATACAATTTGCAGATGTTTTCTCCCATTCTGTAGGTTGCCTTTGTACTCTGTGGTGTCCTTTGATATATAGAACTTTTTTATTTTGTTGTAGTCCAGTTTGTCTATTTTTAATTTGTAGCCTGTGCATCTGGTGTTATACCTAAAAAAAATAATGCCAAATTCCAATGTCCTAAAGCTTTCCTCCAGTTTTCTTTTAGAAGTTTTATAGTTTTCAATTTTATATTAGGTCTTTGATCCACTGTGACTTAATTTTTGTGTTTGGAGTTATGGAAGGGTCTAACTTCATTCTTATGCATGTCGATACGTGGTTGTCCCAGCACCATTTGGTAAATAGACTGTCCTTTCCCCATTGGACAGTCTTGGCACCCTTGCCAAAATTCATTTCACCATGTACGAGCAGGTTTTTATCTGGGCTCAGTATTCTATTCTGTAAGTCTGTCTATGCCAGCACCGTGTTGAGAGAGTCACAGTAGTGCCCACAGCCCAGGGGCTTTCAAGAAGATGCCACCCAAGAAGGCAAGGCAGAAATGGGACTGCCAAGTCCAACTGCAGTAAGCAGAGGGAGCCACAGAGGGGAGGCCAGCCTGGGCCAGGGCTACCAGGGCTCTTCCTCAGAGCCATGATCAGAGTCTGGCTACCTGTGCTCTGAGCCTGGAAGGTGGCAGAGGGAGTTTACCTAACATGGGACCAAATTTGTTTCTTTAGCTGAGTAAGCTCCAGGGTGGGTATTATAGGGACAGGTCAACCTGCTGATCCAACCTGCTCTTGAGCCCCATGGGTTTCTGTGGGGTGAGCATCTCTGTCCTGACAGAGCCCAGGTTTCTAAGATACATATTTTCATACAGCCTGGGCCCTACACACCTCCCTACACATTACCATGCACACTCCACACCAGGGGCGGTACAAGGCACTTCCTAAGAGAAATTTGACACCACAGGATTCCCATCTTGACTGCTGTTTTCAGAAGTCAAACTCCTGGAGAAACGCCCTGCATCGTGCTGAGGGATATTCACTTGTAACCATCACAATAAGCAAAAGCTGCCATCCCATTTTACAGTTAAAGAACCCAAGGCTCAGAGAGGCTAGGCAGCACACCGGCATCATACAGCCAGCAAGGGAGTGGAGTGGCTCAGACCCAGGCTTGTGGAACTCCAAGCCCTGAACTTTCCTCCCTGGGACCTGAGCCCATGCCTGAGCAGCACCCTGCAGACTCCCTCCAGGACGGTTGTGGCAGGCAGTGCAGGGGAGTGGTTCGTGTCCTGCTGTTAGCGGGCCTCTCCCACGTGCAAGACTTTTCCTCCATCCTAAGTGATTACCTGGCAATGACACTGTAGACTTCATGAGCTTAGTTTCTCCTGGATGCAGTATGCTCAGGGATTTTTCAGAGATACTGGCCTCCTTCTGTGCAGCTTCAAACTGCAAAAGCTCTGCACGTAATTACAGCTACAGTTGCATGCACAGCCACTTGGCACCACAGGCGATCCTACAAACACCTCTGCCAATAAAGCTTCCTAAACGCTGCCAGGATCACATCGCTCTTCTGTTCAAAAACCTTCAGTGGCTCCCCACTGCCTGGACACTAGGTCCAAGCCCTCCAAAACACGCTGTGATTCAACGGGTCCTCTGTTCCCAGTCCTCCACGTGCACAGGCACCACGGACTGCCCACCTCCGGGCCCTGGTACAGGCGCCCCTGCTCACCAAATGGTGTCCCTGTTAACCTCCAATGCTCTGCCCAAATCTTACTCCTATTCAATAGTTCGCCTGTCCTTTGGTCTTCTTCTTCAGCAAATCAGAGAGGAAGCCCTTCCTTTCCTTATCTTTAGGGCCCATTTCACAGGTGAGTAAAGCCCCAGGGTCAGTGTCAGCCACACCCAGATCTGCACCCCATCCCTGTCCCAGGCCATGTGTGACCTTAGGCAGCTACAGCTACACAGCCTCAGTTTCTTCATCTGTCACATGGGCCAATAACAGATCCTTCTCCTAGGGTGGTTGTAAAGTCCTAATGAGGTCAGGCATGCAAAGTGCCTGTCCTGTCCTGACAGGGCTGACACTCGATAAACTATCACAGTCAGACTCCACCCATGTCACCATCAAAATCCCACAGCAGATGTGGCAGAGAACAGATGGGTGGGCCTTGCCTGTCACAGGTGAGAGGACCCTAGAATTAACCAAACCCCTATTGACAACGCATTCTGAATACCAACTGCATTCCAGGGACTAAAATAGGCACTTTGATGTGATTCTATGTAGATGACACACAGCTTAGAGATGTGAAAACTGAGGCTGAGCGAGGCCACTGATTTCCCAAAGTCACACGGTGGGCAAGATCCAGGCCAGACAGGAACAGACTGTGGATCAGGAGACAACTGCCATTCCTTATGTTGCAGCCCCTCTGCTGCCTCAAGCTCTCTCTTTGGGAATCTGGCGGTCCATGCTGAGAACCCAGACAATCTGGCCCCAATCCCAGTATCTGGCACCTGCTCAGCAGCGCTGGTTTACCTGGGAGTGGCTGGAACACACCCTGGTTCTCCACCTCGACAGCCAAGTCAAAGTGGGAGCAGTCGCTCAAGGTGACCACCTCGCTGGCCCCGCCGGGCATGAGGCCACTGATCCTCAGGGGCAGCTCCAGGGCCTGGCCCACACGTGCCTCCACCTGGCACGGGGCAAACTCCATGCTGTGGGGCTCGATCACATACACCTGGAAGACAGGGGCATGGCCTGGGCTCAGCTGCCTCCACGGGAGAGGCAGGGCCTGTTGCTCGGATATCCTAAGTGCTGCTGTGTGCTGAGCACTGAGGATACATCTGTGAGAAGCCTGTCGCGGGCAGTGGGGTGATTCAGGGACAGAGAGCAGGGGAGGCCTCTCTGAGGAGTGGCCTAGGAGCTCAGACCTGAGAGCCACAGCCAAGGCAGCCAGGCAAAGCCTGGGGGAAGAACACTCTGGGTGAAGGGATGGTGCGTGCAAAGGCCCTGCAGCACCTACCAGGCCAGCACCTTGGAGGAACATGGAGTCCAGTGTACTGAAGTGGACTGTGCAGGGGCAGTGGAAAGAGACGGGGCTGGCAGCCATGGTGAGGAATCAGTGTTTACTGTGGCTGAGCTGGGGGACCTCAGAGGTCCCCATCACCCTGGCTTCTGTGTACCGATCAGCAGCCAGCTGAGCAGTGTGGTGAGGAGGCTGTTGGAAAGCCCCAGAGAGAGATGCGACAGCTTGAGCCAGGGCAGGCGTGTTAGGACCAGTGAGATGTGGGATGTGTTCTGAATGTCTGGCTCATCAGATGGACTGGTAGAGCGGCTGGAGCCAGGAGAGAGGTAAGCACAGCCATGATTGTATAAAACTAGAATCCCACCTCCTGGTTAAGGAGGGGCTCTCCTCAACCCCACTCACCTGGCGAAGCACTGGCCTGAAGGGAAAGGGCAGGCTCCCTTACAGCATGCTGGGTCTGAGTGCAAGCCCCGCTGGCTGGCCCCGGAAGCCAGGTTCTACCCAGAACGCACGCTGCCTCCTGAGGAACTGTCCTCAGGATCTGGCTGGGCTGCTGGGCGAACAGTGCCACAAGGGGAAACTGGGGTGAGAGGACAGGGGTCCCAGTTTATCCCAACGCTGGACCTCATGCTTCATCTCAAGGGCCTGTGTGAAGCCCCCTCTCCATGAGAATCAGGCCTCACTTTAGACAGAGGTGGCTCTGGGTCTCAAGCAGAAGACTGGCCAGCCTATCCATCCCTGTCCCCAATACTGTAAGAGCAGGCTGCAGCTGGACTCCATGGGACACCCCTTCCTGCCCCAAATGAAGGAATAAAGGGGCTCTGAGGTCAGAGCACCAGGCAAGTATGGCCTGGGGTCAGTGGCCACAGGTGGGGCTGGCAGAGGCTCAGCTGTGACCACCACCACCTGCCACCATTGTGAAGTGAGATGGCCCCATGTCACTTAGGGCCAAAAGCCAGGTGTGGGGACCTGTGCAGGGAACACCTGCCTTTGTACCCAAAGGTGAGTGAAGGGAGAGGAGTCTGGCCTGGTCTCTCGGAGCCTGGTGGTGCCCTTTCACTGAGTTTACAACCCAGTGCTTGGTGGACCTTCCAAATGGAGATTACTATCTTTCAGGTCTGGGGAATTTTCTAGAATGGCTCTTAGATTATCTCCCCTCCAGAAACCCAGCCCTGTAGACACTGGCCTTTCTGGGCCCATTGTTGGCTGGTGTGAGACATCCTGTCCATCTTCCTGACATGGCCATGAGCTCCTAAGGGAAGGGCTGGGGCTTGAGCTCCTAAGTACAGGACCCAAGGTTGGGGGTGTTTCTGAGTGAAGTCGAGGCTTGCTCAGAGGGGGCGGCTGGAGACCACCATCCGAGCCTCCCAGGGGGTGTCTTGGCCCTGAGCTCTCACCTTCATCTCACCGAAATGGAGTGGGTTCTGCACATCATGTGCCTGGATCACACTGAATCCGATGTCACTGCCTGTGGTCATCACGCCCTTGACAGTAACTGTGGCAACCAGGTAGCTTGATGAAGACCAGCTGAAGTTCCCACTGCCACCGTGGGCCTGCGGAGGAAAAGCCATCACAGGACCGGCCACCCACCCTTAGCCTGCTGGGGAAGGCAGAGGGTCAGAGACACGTGCGTGTGCATGCACGTACTCACACTCATACACATTTATCCTCACACTCATGGGTTCACCCATGCACACACTCACCATTCACACTCACATGTACAGCTACTTGCCCATTCACTCACACACTCACCCTCACACTCATGCTCACTTACCACTCACATCCACAGTGCACACCACGTACACCTACTCACCTGCTCACACACTCATTTACTCTCATGCTCACATGCTCACCACTCACACCCACAGTGCACACTCATACACCTACTCATTCGTACACATGCTCACTTACATTTACCTTCACACTCACACTTTCACCCACTCACCATTCGCACCCACAGTACACTCACATATTCACCTACTCCCACCAGCTTATCCTCACACGCACACAAACTTTCTCACACATACATACATTCACACATATATACTCGCACCAATACACTCAGACACATACACACTCTCACAGGCTCTAAAACACCTGTGGCCACTTCCTCACTGACACACAAGGTCGATGCCCACAGCAGGGAAAAATGTGGTATCAGCTAGGGTCTGGCTAGAGGCTCCCCCTGCCCTCACCCTCTTTGTCCTGTCTCGTTTCTGTCCTCATATTCTGGGGACCTCGAGACTGATGCACACAAACACACACGCCCATGACAGAGGCCCCAGAACCTGGTGGCACCTCCCAGAGCTCAGGCTGGAGTGGGACGAACCCTTGGTCACCGAGCCAGTTGCAGGATGCTACCTCCCTGACCAGACACAAGCTCCCAGCACACACCCCTGCCCACTCCTCATTGTCTGCTGGGAGGTCAGCGACTGCACCTCTGCTCCCAGACCAGAGGAAACAACCCCAAAACCCAAGGGGCCAGGATGGTGATGCACCTGAGCAGAGAGCCGGTGCCAGTGCACAGACAGGACACCTGTCACTACTCCATGGGACAGCAGGACTGATGTGCCCTGCACTGACCACGAGGACTCGAGCCCTGTCTAAGGCGAGTCCTGCTGGCTAATGCCAGGTGGAAGCATTAAGGTCAGAGCAGTGATACATCCCATGTGATGAGGTTGGAGATACTTATCCCTTAAATTTTAATGTTTTCTCTAAGGGTGTGTATATATATAATGCTTTCAAAAAAGATTTTTAGAAAAATAAACGTTAATGAAATTCAAAACTGTATTCCAGGTTTTCTTTATTCTATTTTTTCTCTTTTTTTCCCCCCTTTTTTTGAGTAGAGATGGAGGTCTCCCTATGTTGCTCAGCCTGGTATCAAACTCCTGGGTTTAAGCGATCCTCTCACTTCAGCCTCCGAAAGTGCTGGGACTGCAGGTGTTAGCCACCGCACCCTGCCTTATTCTCAATTTTTTCATTGTTGGTTTTTGTTGTTTTTTTTTCCTAATTAACAGAATGCATTGCTATGATGGAAACCTCAGGAAACAGCAGAAATCATAAAGACTGTGATTTAAAATTCTCCACGACCACTAGAGAGTAATACTAAAAGTAATAGAATGGACAAAAAGCCACAATCCCATGAAAACACCAAAGGAATGCATGCAGAGGTGAGGGGTCTCACGTACCTTTATTGTGTACTGATAGGTGCCCGTCTTTGGTTGCCATGGAAATGTCAAGATGCTGGGATACAGGGTGATCGGGATGTGAATTTCCACCTCCTGCTGGTTCCACACAGGCACCTGTAGTATGTGGACCCCTCCATCCTACAAGGGGTGAAGGTGCCACACGTAACCATGACAACCATGTCATCATCAGTCTTTCCCAGTCACCGGACCCCCACCCCTCCCTGGGGATCGGGCCACAAAGGTGGATTTGGGGGAAGAGTGGAGAGGAAGGTGCCAGACACCCTGCTGCCCTCTCGTTCTCCATGGGGATGGCTTTGTGAAGTGCTTTCTGGAAATGCTGCCTGACTGAATCCTCAGGGCACCCTGGCAGGATGGATGTGGTGTCCCCACAACTTTACAGACGGGGAAACTGAGGCTTGAGAGCTAAAGCAGCCCGCCCAGCCCCCAGAGCTGAGGAGGCCGACTCTGGCAGGAGTCACTGTCGGTGCATGGGCATTTCTTCCTGTTACAGCCTGCTGCCCCTTCCAGGCCTGGAGGCCTTCTGTGCGGGGTAGGAAAATGGGAACACCCAGGCCGATTTTCCAATCAGCAAAGCTCTGCTCCCTAAGGCTGATGGGCTTCTTAAAGACTAAGGAAAAAAGAACCCAGGATGCAAGTAGCCCAAACAGGAAAAGGGATGCAGGTGGCCCAACTCCCTGGGACTCATGGCCCTCCTGGGCTGACATTTCTGCCTACAGAGGGTGGCTTCATAGGACAAGGCACAACGCAGGGGAGACACCAACTTGCCTGGTCCACCACAGAGGTGAGGGCCGCGTCAATGGCCGTCTGTCCCCTCTTTAGTGCCCTGATGCGATGGTATGACCCATTCTGGGAGGACGAGAGCACCTCGAAGAACTCAGCAGGAAGCACGGTTTCAATTCGGATGTTCTGGAAGGTGAGGCAGGACAGGAGAGAGGTGCTTCTGGGGTGACTCCAGAAAGTCAGAATTTGGGCACAAAGCTACAGGACTGAAACCAGCAGCCAGGCCAGGCCAAGGGGCCCCCTGGGGCTCAGCAGCCTCCACTAGCAGCAGACGGGTGGGCTGGGCCCTGGAACAGAGGTCTGATCACTATGGCCTTTGTCCCCACCGAGGCCACCCTCCCTGCATGGCCTGATGACCTGCGCTTCTATTTCATCCCCCTGTGTGGCACCTGGAGCAGCTTGGAGCCTACCGAGGTCTCAACAAGGAACCAGTAAATACAAAAAAAAGGGCATCACGTCCCCTACAGCTAACTGCAAATGGTGACCATCCCAGCCCTTGTTTGATAACATGAGCAAAGCAATGACTTCTTCAAGGACACCGAGAGGAACCTCGCCTTTTTCTTCTAAAACCTCCAACGCCACCTGAAGGGCCTTGGGGTGCTCACTGACGAGCCTGGAATTTCTCACAGGGGACAGAGAGGCAGCCAAGACTCCTGCACATTTCTTCATCTGTTTGACACCCACTTCCAGAACCAGAAAGTGTGCTGAGCTCGGCCTCTGTCATGCAGGGCTCCAGGTATTTCTGGGACCCAGTACGGAGAAAGCCAGGACGTGCTCCATGACTCTCTGCAGGGCAAGAGGAGAATGGATTCTCTGAGGTCCCCAGCTTGGGGAAAAGGGGGCGGGAGAGTGGCAGGCAGAGACCTCCTCCCTATCCTCCTATCCTGGAGCCCTGCCGCTGTGGCAACCTCTGCCCTCCAGCCCAACAGGGGCTCTGCAGCTGGGCCGGTGTGCAGGCTCACAGGCTCTGGAGATGCCCCGGGATGCCTCAGCACTGTTTCCCACAGACCCGGGAGCGCCACTAGAAACAGGACCCCTCCTCGGTCAGCCTGCATGGGGGCTCCTGTTGCTTTGGGGGCTGCTCTTCAGCAGCTGCGTCAGACAACGACCCCACCTCATCCCCCCAGCCAGGACCTGAACAGGCACTCACGTCAGATACATAGACCTTGTTGCTGAACTTGTCAAAAACTTCGATGGTGACTTCATACAGGCGGCCGGTCTCCAGCACCCACCTGTCACCAGGGTGAACGGTGAACCCTAAAACAGGCAGGGGGAGCCTGAGCACTCAGGCCTCAGGGGCAGCAGGGTGGAGGAGGATGGGACCACCACCCTCAGCACAGGGGCCCTCAGCATCCACACGGGAAGCCCCACTCCACCCACCTGCAGGCCCCACACCACCCACCTGCAGGCCCTACACCACCCACCTGGAGGCCCCACAACTACGGCCCTGGCCTCCTCCACAGAGAGGGACCTGCTGCTGAGGAGCAGAAGTCTAATGCTACCTTCAGCCCTAAGTCCTGAGCTGACCTCGCCAGGACCAACCCTGGACTCATCCCACTCTGTCTGATCAAGGCTCTTTCAAACTCATTCCCGTCCTCAGTGGGTCTACACTCAGAATCCAGCAGCTCTGTCCTCAACACACAGCAGGCCTATGCTCTGAACCCTCGGCAGGTCTACGCTCTGAATCCACAACAGTTCTCTGCTTTGAACTCTCAGTCCTGAGCTGACCTCGCCAGGACCAACCCTGGACTCATCTCAGCAGGTCTACACTCTGAAGCCTGTCACTGAGCACTCTTGCCATATGAGTCATCCCTGCCCTCCCAGGTTCTCAGTCCCCTCCAACACAGGATACCACAGCACTCTTGCTGTCCCCTGGGATGCCCAGTGTACTTTTTCACTTCCACACCACTGCCTAAGCAATTCCCTCTGCCAGGACACCTTCCCGCAAAAGCTCTGAGAAAATGCCTGCCTTCAATATCATCATCATGTTCCTCCCCTCCCTGCTAAGGTACCTGCCTACTGTCATGTCACCTTAGGGTCCCTCTATAATTGAGCTGACACTGGGCCCCAACCTCTAAATGTCCATAGCAATGGTCAGGTCTGGGAAAAGCCGTGGTATGAAAACCAGGAGGGTGCAAGCCCCTCACCACTCTAATCGGTTCTGTTTCTCTCCTTGCTGAGCCTGCCGCCTGCCTGGCTTGGCTCATTCTACCTATTTCTACACCAAACAGGGAAGGGCTGGTGAGTGCCCTGGGCAATGGTGGTCATAGCAAGTGGCAGAGCTGGCCAGAGGGAAGCATTTTCTGTGGAGCTATTGCTTCTTTTCTATTTTTTAAACTCATATAGTCACAACTGAGCAGCATCCATGAGGGCCCAGGAGGCCCACACTCACCTAGGTATCCAGGTTCGACCACGTAGATAGTGCTGTTGGGTAACCTAGAAGCACCTTGCATGCGAATACCTGAATTTTTAATTAAGGGGCAAGACATATGACAGCAAATAAACCAGCTGGCTGGCCAGTTTCAGCTTGGCTCAGAATCCTGATCATTAAGACATCACATGGAGAGAAGAAGAGGGGATGAAAACTCCCCTGGCTTAGGCCACGTAGAGCAAAGGCACTTTTCAGAATCAAAGGCCACACTGCGCTTGCCACACTAGCAAAGGGGAATCTCTGTGAGGGACACTGGAGACCGCACAGGACACAACAAAAAGTCTGGGGCATCAACACTCCATTATGCTAGTATGGAAACAGCCCCCGCCAGGCCCCCTCTGAGAAGGCTGCAGGTACTGGAGAAGTTTCCGGAGACAAGGAACGACACTCAGCTCCTGCCATCACCTCCCACCGCTGGGAGCCTCTGGGGTGAGTCACCCACAGCCGTGAGCAATTCCACTCAGCAGTGCTATTTCAGTTCTTTCTGATTTTCAGACCGTTGAGGGGAAACGGCTATTTTTAGCCCTGCCGAGCTTTCAGGGAAAAAAACAACTTGACTTCCAAACAGCAGCTCCGCTATGCCTAAGAACACACCAGCCCAAGAAAAGGATATTCCTGTGGCCAAGGACGAGGCTGCTCTGTCCCAGCTGCAGTGCAGTGACCATCGATGTGTCCTGGGCCAAGATAGCCACCGGCCGGGCTGGGTCTCCTTCGGGGCCCGGGATGCTGTTCTGAAGCTGCAACTCGTACTGATCGGAAGGCATGGAGAGTTCTGGCCACCAAGAAACAAAAAATAACAGGGAAAAAGAGAGCAAAGACAGGAAATGATAGAAGCCAATACACTCCCACTGCCACCCCGAATCTCTGCACCCTGCTCTCAGTACAGCTGACGCATTTTCTTAATTGTTTTCAGTGCTTTAAATTTTAATATTGTTCTGCATGCTGGTGGACAAAACTGACACTCCATGAATTTTCAGAGGCAATCAGTTTTTCTGTGTAAGCTCTTTAAAAAAAAAAAATTAACCACAATCTATTTGCCAACTGCTTGGAGAATATTAACATTATGCCATTTCTGAACATTGCAAAGTGAACTCTTTGCTTCTACGTAGAGGGGGCTGTTTGGGGGCACTGGGGTTCTTGCTGGTTCCGTCCAGCCTCTAGGGGTTTCCCAAGAAGCTCTGGTCACTGGTCTCCCATGGGGTCTATAATTGCCAACAATGAACCCTGCTGCCATCCTCACCAGCTTCAGTGTTCCCCTGCCCTTCACACCCACTTGGCAGAAAAATAACTTGCCCAACGTGGGCTAGGATGGAGAAGAGTTTCCCTGAGAAGTAAGAGTTCTATAAAGTGAGCAACATCGATGTACATCTTCCTTGCTCTGTGGGCAGAGATCACAAGCACTTTTGACAGCAATGGTGACTGCTGAGCAGGGATCAAGATGCCTCAGAACAATGAGGTGTCTCATGATCACATTCCCTCATATCCCTCAATAGCCCTGGGAACACACTACTGAGAGCCACATTTTGGGGATAGGGGACTGAGGACATCAAGATGAGCAGCCTGCTCACCATTGCGCAGCTAGTGGAAAACAGAGCTGGCGTTCTGATCCAGAGAGCCTGACCACTTTCACATTCACTCTCCTAAGTCCGCGGAGCTTCCTAACCAGTCACCCATTCACTGTCCCCACAGGTGGGACATTCTAGCCCTCCAGCAAGAGAAGAGAGAAGAGGACACAGGAAACAGCAGACAACATCTCTGCTTGGCCCTCCTCTCAGGCCAGCTCAGGGCTTCAACACCCCATAGAGGGTGCCAGGTCAGGACTCCCAGAGGAATTTCAGCTAAAGCATGTTTCAGAATCTCCAGGGATTCTGATGAGAATTCTAAAAGAGAGGAAACTTGCCTGGCCCTTGTCCTGGGTTATTTTTCACGTGATCTAATAAGTATCAAATAATTTTCACTAGAACATTGGGTCCCCAAAGTGTAGTCCCTGAACCATCAACATCACCTGGAACTGCAAATGATGGGCCCCATCCCAGACCTGCTGAATCAAACTCCAGGGCTGGGCTCCAGCAAGCTTTGTTTTCACAAGCCCTGTAGGTGATTCTGATGTAGGCTAGAATTGAGAATCCCAAAGGGAATGCACAGCCCACATCCTCATCTCTAATCAAGTGATTCTTGCAGATGATGTGTCTAGTGTTCAGAATATGGAGCAGTGCATCAAAGATAAACGTCAGAATAAAATAACACAGTTGCTCAATGAAGCAACATTACTTTATACTGATTAATGAAGCACTAGCTTCCTCCCTTGTTTACTTTAAAGTTTTCTAAATGAGTAAGGCCCTTTTGGGAAATGAAAATGCTTACACTGAAGGGGACTTACATAGCACAGATGTAACCCTCCTTGCAAATTCTAAGACTGAAAATAAGGACGATTTTGTGACAGACTCCTTAGATACCTCTTTTTCTTTCTTTTCTTTTCTTTTTTTTTTTTTTAGAGATAGGTTCTTACTATGCTGCCCCGGCTGGAGTGCAGTGGCTTTCTTAGGTGCAATCACAGCTCACTGCAGCCTGGAACTCCTGGGCTCAGCCTCCTAAGTAGTTAAGACTACCAATGCACGCCACTATACCTGGCCTTAGATACCCCCTGTATCCTGGAACTCACTCCTTATAAGAGACACTGAATGTGGAAGTCTTTGCAGATATTAAGGGCACTGCCCAGTTCCTGTCTTTGAATTATTGGGCCAACAACAGAAAGGCGCTCCTGAGGCCCCAGATCATCCCTGCTATAATCTGCAGGGGGTGAACAGCTGCCCTTCTATAGGTCAGGAAGCCCACATTCTTCTAAAAGACATGATCTCTATCCCCTGCTGACCCTGGCTGATCCCCCCAGATTTGTTTCTGTCAGCGCCCCCACTCCCGGACCTTGCACTCCACATGAGCTCCAGGGATGACCATGGAGCTCCTGCGGAGCTGGGTCTGAGTCAAGGATGATGGAGAGCTCACTCCCTGCCTCTGACCTCAGCCCCTGCTCAAGCAGCCCCAGATACATTAGTTCTGAGCAGCCACAGTTAAGTGCCTGCCAGATTCAAAGTTCCTTCTACAACTGAGTCTCTGACACATGAACCTCAGCCCAACACATGTGCATGCTATTGGTTTTGCAAACCTAGTACATTTTATTTCAGTAATTCCAGCATTCTATCCACTCAAGTTCTCTTCAGATACTGATTCCATCAGCCAGCATGCCCTTCCCACATTTTTATTACATCTAACAACTTGATCACAGTGGCAGTCATGTCTGCAACCAATCCGAACACCAACAGGACTTAGGACTAAGGACTGGAGATGGAGACCACGGCTCCCACTGGAAGCCCATCCTATAAGCAATACAGATGCCCTGCTATAAGCCTCAGGAGCCTGTCTCCTCCACTCACAGGCCTCACTTGCAGACATGATGTGACTGACTGTGCTCCACCTCTGCTAGGCTGTGAGCTCCAGGAGGGCAGGAACCGGGCAGCCCTGCTGACCACTGTGCACCCAGCACTTAGCAAAGGGCTGGCACAGAGCAGATGCTCAGGAAATGTATTTGCAAGAAAGGGAGGAGCCAAAAAAAAGAAGAGAGGCAGACATAAAGGAAATAAAAATACCAAAGAAGAAAAAATTACCGTAAGGAAGGAAACCCAACAGAAAAGAAAATATAAAGAGTTAATCTGCAGTTATAATTATCGCATGTTAATGAGCCCATGTAACTGTCATCCAACGCAGAATGCTCTGAGGCTTCCACAGGATGCCGGGCAAGACAGAGATTTGCTGAAATTCAGGTCCCCTATGAAGACACCATTCCCTGACTTTTCTGTCTAGCAAACCTGCAAAAACCAATATAGTCATGTGAATTATACCTCAATGAAAAAACAATCCAGCTAGGCTGAGCATGGCAACTCATGCCTATTATCCCAGCACTTTGGGAAGCTGAGGTAGGAGGGATAACTTGAGCCCAGGAGTCTGAGACCAGCCTGGACAACATAGAGAGACCGCATCTCTATTAAAAAAAAAAAATTAGCCAGGCATGTGGTGTGTGCCTGTGGTCCCAGCTACTCAGGGGTCTGAGGTGAGAGGATCACTTGAGCCTGGGAGGTCAAAGCTGCTGTGAGCCATGATCATGATACTGCACTCCCAACATGGGTGACAAAGCAAGACTCTCTCTCAAAAAAACCCCAAAATAATTCATCTAAAAGACTCAGGAGTTTCCATTGGTGTGTCTTGTTCACAGTGAAGTTTTGCTGGCTCGGCCCCTCTCAGTTTTGCCAAAACATCCATCTGGAATCTACTGCAGTAGCATCCAGTGCCATCAATCGCACAGGAGTGTGTATTTTTGGAGTACTTTCACATCTCATGACATGATGAAAGGGAGGTGGGCCCTGCCTCTTTCCTTTCCTGTCCCAGGGCATCTTTCATGTGCTCCAATTCCTTGATGTCTGTGGCAGGAAGGTCAGTGACCAAGCTCGTAAGTTTTCTAGGTACCTTGGGAGGTGCAGTTCCTCTGGGCTGTGATATCTGAGCTAATTTAGAGTGAGCTCTTTTTTTTTTTTTTTTTTTTTTTGAGACAGAGTCTCACTCTGTCGCCCAGGCTGGAGTGCAGTGGTGCGATCTCAGCTACTGCAACCTCCTCTGCCTCCCAGGTTCAAGCAATTCTCCTGCCTCAGCCTCCTGAGTAGCTGGGACTACAGGTGTGTGCCACCATGCCCAGCTAATTTTTTTCTGTATTTTTAGTAGAGACAGGCTTTCACCATGTTAGCCAGGATGGTCTCGATCTCCTGACCTCATGATCCGCCCGCCTCGGCCTCCCAAAATGCTAGGATTACAGGTGTGAGCCACCGTGCCTGGCCGAGTGAGCTCTTTCTAAAGTCAGCCCATCCCCTCTTAACTACATGGGCTCTGCTTGCCCAGCTGGGGCAGTTTCATGCCCCATGAGTCCCATGCAAATGGACCACCTCACCGCTGCCCTGGGAGACTGTAAGGCCCTGTTTTTGTTTGTTTGTTTGTTTTGAGACAGTCTCGCTCTGTCACCCAGGCTGGAGTGCAATGGCGCAATCTCGGCTCACTGCAACCTCCACCTCCCAGGTTCAAGTGATTCTCCTGTCTCAGCCTCTTGAGTAGCTGGGATTACAGGCGTGCGCCACCACACCTGGCCAATTTTTGTATTTTTAGTAGAGGCGGGGTTTCACCATGTTGGTCAGGCTGGTCTCGAACCCCTGACCTCGTGATCCGCCCGCCTCAGCCTCCCAAAGTGCTGGGATTATGGGCGTGAGCCACCACGCCCGGCCGGCCCTGTTGTTATAATTAGCTTTTTTCTGGGTTTCCTTTGGGGAGAAGCGGCAGAGGGAAATTCCAATTGATCCTACAGGGGTGATTAAGGCCAAGGAGTCCAACAGTTTTGTGAGCTTCAGGTCTTCTATGCCTCAGTTTTCCTCATGTATGAAACAGGGTATTAATGAAATCTACCTCATAGAGCTGTTGGGTTATATCCAGGTACACAACTGGAGTCCCAGCTACTCAGAAGAACTGAGGCAGGAGGATGGCTTGAGGCCAGCAGTTTGAGATCAGACTGGGCAACATAGCAAGACCAAGTCTCTAAAAAATAAAATGAAGTAACTTTAAAAAGAAAAGCACTTACAACTGCCCAACACTGAGGAAATGTTCAGTCATGGTTAGGTGCTGTCAGCAGTGACTAGGCTCTCCAAGCGTCTTCCTTCAGGCCGCAGTGCCATTTCTTGATCAGTGTTCATGGATAATTTTATATTTCTGAGACCTCCTGTTTGTGCCCTCTGGCCTTTCAACACGCTTCCCCTTTGCATTCTTCCTTAGGCTGCTGTCCTCAGAACTCTACCTTGGAGCCTCCTCCCCTTTCAGAGTCTCAGAAAGCCACATCTTGGACTGTCCCTGTCCTAGAATCTGCCTCCCTGAAGTCAGGTAAACATCGGGCTCTGACCAGGACACCCACGCTTGGCTTCCTACAAATCCTACTGCAGGCCATCCTCCTGTTGACTTGACATCCTGCTGAAGGGCAGATGCTGCTTGCCCAGAATCAAGAAACATGAGTTTGCTTCTCTTCAACTAGGACCCCCTTGCCAGAAAGAACTGGGCCCAAAGGCAGGAGTGCCTGTCTTCAGTTTCTTTGTCCTCCTGAGAGAAAGCGTTCTGCCACACAGGAATGACCAACCAGATGACTGCTCTCAGTTGAGCAGGACTTTAAACAATGCAGCACCTCCCATCAACTGGAGACACCACTCAAGTTGCTCTTATGCTGAAGTGTGTATCTGCCTGCCTCTTAAGTGACACCCTGTATCACAGGTGGAACCGACCTACCAACCTGGCAAAGTCACCTGACTGAGGCCCTCGGATGGACTGGACCTGAGAGCTCTTATGCCCATGACCCTTCAGGTCCTATGCTCTGGATGTTAAACATACACAGCTTTGAACAAAATGATAATGATCCTTAGGAGGACTGGCACTCCATTGAGAACCGTCACTATCTAAACACAAGTACACAGTACAACTACACTCCTATTGATTCATTTTGTCCTCACAGCCCAGGCAGAAAGGCCTCAAAGCCTCCAATGAGAAACAGCCCTGGAGAAGGGCAGTGGCTTGCCCAAGTTTGTTCAGTTGTCAGTTGCAGACTGGGGCAAAGCCCAGCTAAACACAAAGCCCACAGCTCTGGACTTGCTGCCACTGAAGGGGCATATACCCCAAAGAATTTGAAAGCAGGGACTCAGATATTTGCTCACTATGTTCACAGCAGCATTACTCACAATGGCCAAAAAGTGGAAGCAACCCAAGTGTCTGCTGATGGATGAATGGGTAAACAGAATGTGGTCTATCCATCCACACAATGGAGCACTATTCAGCCTTAAAAGGGAAGGGAATTCCAACCCTTGCTACAACATGGATGAAACTTGAAGACATCAGGCTAGGAAAAAAAGTGATATAAGCCAGTTACAAAAAAATAAATACTATATGATTCCACGTACATGAGGTAACCAGAGTAGTCACATTCACAGAGACAGGAAATAGAGTGATGAGTGCCAAGGGCTGGGAGAGGGTGAAGGGGAGTTAGTGTTTAACAATGCAGAGCTTCAGTTTGGGAAGATGAACGAGTTCTGTGGATGGATGATGGTGATGGCTGCAGAAGAGTGTGAATGTACTTGATGCTACCTGATGGAGCACTTAAAAATGGTTAAGATGGTAAATTTTGTTACATGTATGTAACCACAATAAAAAAAGGAGGAAGGAAGCATCTGTCATGATGGCAGAGCCAATGACACACCTGTAATTTTCCCTTGCCTGATCTTCTGCACCTTGTAGTGAATGGAGGTTCCCACCATCAGGTAGACGTCATAGGCCGGGTTCAGAAGGATGTTTTCCAAAATCAGCAGCCTGACTTCTGCAGGGCGTACATTCTTGGCATAAAGAAAAGGCAGACAAAGTGAGGTGCGGACAGGGAATGGGGAAGTGGTGGTGTGAGCAAGAGAAAGAGATGTTTTAAACATGGGAATAGGGAAGTTAAGAGGAAAGAAACAAGATATCATTCCCAAATCCTCACTTTCAGAACCCAGAGGTCCCAGGGGAGCTCCATAAGTATAGCAGGCACCCAGAAAAAGGGCATTACCCAGACTGAGCCCTCACACTGACTGCCCATTGTGCATGGTTTATCTCTATGTGAAACCATGATTAAACTGGAGTAAAAGAGGAAAGCCAGGGTGAACTCTAGGGATGCTATGGCCACCGGGAGCTCAAGTTCTCTCCACACAAAAGCCCAAGGTCCAGGGAACTTGAGAAGCCCCAGGCCAACATAAAAAGCAGGAGAGGCATATGCTGTGATGAGCCTTGGCTGCTATTCCTTGACCCCTTCCCCTGCCCGCCTTTCATCCCCGACCTGTGACCTCCTGCCTCCTCAGGAAAACCTGTGGGCAACTTCGCAATGGGAGAAAGATCACTAGGTGCCCTGTCTAGTGCACCCTTAGGTACTGGATTCTCCAGAGGCCTGCACCTTTCATTGTCTTTGGCCTGTTTGATGGCAGTGTACATTGCAGAAAAGCAACAACAAAGCAAATGATTCTTGTCCACAGAAACGCAAAAACATTTCCTCAGGTGAAGGCGCAGCTGACTGCCCTCCTGTGGGTGTGGGTATTCTACATTTTTCTGAGTTCAGTTCAGCATGCCTGGTGTCCTGTGGCAACTCTTTGGATTCTCCTTTAAGCCTGCTGTCACAACTGACAGCTTTCCTCACTTAACCACTAGTTAATATCTTCAGTGTGTCCAAAACAGACAAGTGTATTGGGCACCACCATGGGCAGGGCTCTGTGGCGGCTGCTTTCCAGCACACAGGCAGGGAGGGCCACTGAATGTCTATGGGCAGGACAGCAAGTCTGCCTTTCCAGCTTAGCAGTGTGGCTGTACCCCATCCCAGCCTGGGCCCTACACAGGAGCAAACTGTCTCTAAGTACTACCTGCAGAGTCCTACGGGATTAGCCCCTATAACAGGGCATGTCCCCATGTTTCCATAACTTTCCAGGACTCCCAGATGCAGCAAACCCACTACAGAGAGTGAATCAGAAAAGGATTTCTCTGTCTGCCACTTTACAAAATTAAATGGCAGGCCAAGTACCACAGTGTTCCTGCCTGTGCTCCAGACACTAGGCAAACAAAAATATCTCAGGGTTGCAGCTCAAAACGAGGCACTGGTTGGGTGGACATTAGTCCACAGGGACAGAGAAGGAACCAGGACGTTGGATAGACCCACTCCTCACTCTCCTTTCCTCTGGCATACCCCCACTACCCTGAGAATGGGATGCTGGTGAGGCCAGGAAGACATGGGATCGGCTGGGGCAGGGGGTTGAGGTGATCTACATATAGGATCCCTGGGCCACCAGTCTCAGGGCTCCAATAGGGGCCCAAGGAGAGACAGCATAGAAGACACCCAGGAGCCCCAGGTTTTGTCAAAGCCCCAAGTGCTTGGGAGCGTCCCTATACCAGCACGGTGGGGGCCCCAGTTGGAAACAGGCGAGTTACTGGAAACCTCCTGCTCTTGGACCTCCCTAGAAACTAAGAATGAGCAAATGCTATGCACCCCTAGAGATGCTTTCTGGGGCCTCAACCACCTTTCTTTGTAAGCTGAGGCTCAAACAAACCAAACCAAACACATAAAAATATGAACCCACATCCTGAAATCATGGGACAGCATCTCACTTCCACTATTCAACGTGCCTATAGGTGTGATGGTACCTATAGGCAGGTACCGTCAGCCTGATTCCACCCCAGGAAGCCCACTGACACCCCAGCGCCCCAGGCCCACCTTGTAGACAGCCTCCTGGATGCGAGCCTTGAGCTTGGAGCTCCCGGTCTTCATCCCAGACACCAGGATGGTGTCCCCTTGCTTGGCAGCCTTCTCCATCTCTGAGATGTAAGAAGGAGGGATGTACGTAGACTCCAAGAAAGTGAGGATTCTGGAAAAGGAGCATGTTGTCAAAGTTTGTTGATCAAACCCCAACACAAGATTTGTCAGAATCTACCACAGCATTCCCTATCAGTACCTCCCACTGGGGCTGATGCTGAAATAAGGGGTGTCCCCCTAGTCAGGGCTGGGGCTGCCTAGAGACACGGCCCTGCAGCTTCCTACATCGGAACTGCCAAAGTCCTTGTGAAAAACGCAGATACTTGGCTCCTGTCCCAGGCTTTGTCTCCAAGATGCCTGGGAATCTGCATTTTATCCACATGCACACGTGACGTAAATACTAACATGCGAGACCAGCTGCTGAGTCCACATGGGAACAGTGAGGCCCGGGAGATGAGGCAGCAGGCCCAAGAGCACAGCCCAGTCACAGCAGGGCCAGCAGCACCCTCACCTCCCCGAGGCTGCCTGCTCCTGTCCAACCTCCCCGGCCTAGCGCCCAGCTCTGGGGAACGATTCTCCATGACTGGTCCCCTAGCCCTGGGCACCAGACGGCACCATGTCTCACTCTCCCTGGATCCCAGCTTGGGGAGATGTCGGGGACGTGGTGTAGCCTGGAGTGTGGGCTGCTGGGCAGGCGGACTTCAGGGATCCTTCCCACGCAGCCTCCCACTTCAGCCTGCATTTACAAACGAGCCCACTGTTCCCCTGCACAAGAGCAATCTGCCAATGCTGGGCCGCACTGTGATTTATTTCCTCGCCTGGTTACTCTAGGTGTCACACGCCAAATTACAAATCCAGGACAATCCAGCTCCAACCCGCCTTGGCATCTGGGATTTCTGTTAGCATTTGGCTCAGGTGCAGAGCTAGCTGCCTGGAAGCTCAAGGGGTGGGGAATGGGGTATTGTCAGAAGGGGACAGGGATTCAGCATCCCCTCAACATCCAGCGTGTGCCAGGCCCAGAGAGGGGCCCTGAGTGGATCAACCCACTGAGCTGTACAGTGGCCCTCAGAGGCAGGCACGGGATCCCCTCCAGCTCTGTTTCCCAGGGCAGGAGGCTGAGGCTCAGGTGGGTAACGTTCCCTGGCTAAGGACACAGGCAGGAAGCGACAAAGCCAGGACTGGAATCCAGGTCTCTGACTCTCTGGCCCATGGTCATTGTTTTACAAAACACCAGAACCCACAGAGCTGGTCCAGCAGGCTGTCTCCACAAGGGCAACTCGGCTCACAAAGGCGTCAGGACATGAGGACGTCGGCCTGGAGTTGCTGTGAGCTGAGCCCTGGAGAAGGTTGTGACAGAGGAACCACCACATCCCCAACATCCCCTACAGCCCAGAGCAGGACTTTAATGGCGTAATGAAAGACCAGACAGTAAACTCCCTGACAAAGGACTTATAATTATATAGGGGTGAGAAAGCGCAGAGGCAAGTGGAAGAGCGGAGCGTCACTTCTGTGATGTTTCTGCCAAAGACACAATGTTCGGACCCTGGCCGTGAGGGAACAGCAGACAAACCCAAAACAAGGGCCACTCTACAGATAACTAGACTGTCCTCTTCACAAGCGTTGTGGTGTCCAAAGTCAAAGCCCGGGAGACAGTCCCAGGCTGACAGAGACTAAGAGAAACAGGACACATGCGGCAGGTGACTTGGGGTTGGGATCCTTCTTTTTACTGAAAAGGATAAAGCTGGGACAAATGACCAAACTCGAGTAAGGTCTGAAGACGGCCGGCAACAGTGTTCGTTTCCTAGTGCCATGACTGCATGGTGGCCGTGCAGGACAATGCCCCGATGGTCGTAAAGCACATGAAAATCATCAGGGTGACAGGACATGAGGCTGGCAGCCGGCTCTCAGGTGAATGAGGGAGACCACTTTTTGGACTAAACTGGCAGATTTTCTACAGGCCTAAAATTGCTGCAAAAGGAGACTCAAAAGATTCAAAAACAACTTTAAAAAAGGGACCATGCTTTTTAAAAACCACATGGCAAATCATGAGGAAGGCGGCACAGTCGGGAATACAAGCTCAGACCTGGGACCTGCACCAGCACCGGCAGAGGACCTGCGTGGCTCTGCTCCTGCCCTGTCCCACATGTGGCAGCGCAGTGAGCCATTGACAGGAGGCTTGTGCATCTTAGGAACTGAACTGCTCATTTTCTAACTACAAGTAAATAGCTCTGGGGCCCGTGGCTCCCATATGAGACAGTGCAGATCCACGGATCTGAGTTCAGACTCCAGCTCTGTCCTCCCGGAGCTCAGACAAGCGGCTCGGCCTCTCCAAGTCTCAGCCTCCACAACTACTCGATGGAGAGCACAGTGGTGTGCAAGCTCGTGTGGCTGCCAGAAGGATGACACAGGTCAAGATGCTTAAGGTGTCCGCCTCACAACTGGTCTTACTATACCGCCGTATGGGCGACTCAGCCTGTTCCACCTGAGACCCACCGGCACAGCTGGCCTGTGCCCCAGCCGAAACCTGGCTGCCCTTTAACTGGCCCCCCAGAAGTGTAGCCTGGGGCCACCCACACTTTCCCTGTGCCCTGAGACAGCCATGCATGTCTCATTTCTCCAGCTGGACATCCCAAGCCTCTAACAGCTTCTCACAGGACACTCTCTGGGGGCTGCAGAAGCAGCCAGGCTCCCGCACAATGGTGTGAGTGGATCCCATTCCTTAATCAGACACTCGGAATGTTGCGGGCATCCTAGGAGTCTCCCAGACTCCTCAATGACCCAGATGAAAGCCCCCCGCTGGTGAGGAGCTCACAGATGTCCCCCTTTCCCCTTCCCTTCAAAGGGGCCAGGCCTAGCAGAGGCACCCCTTACCGCAGCGCATTGTGGGAGTCTGAGAACCTGTCCGCCTCGGAGTCCTTCACAATCGTCCACTCGAAGACCAGTCCAGCCAGAGTGCTGAAGGTGTTCCCTATAAGAGCAGATGGGAGAGGCAGACAGATATGGAGTTAATTTCCCAGGGTGGAGGGAGGCGTGATGGGAGCTTCTGCCCCATGCAGGAACCACACTCCACATCACCACCCACCAGGCAGGTGTCATAACCTGTATGTCAGGAGAGGAAACTGAGGCTGAAAGGAATGAAGACACTTACTCATGGTCATGTGACCACCAGGGGGCGAGGCCAGAATTTGAACCTAGGGCTGTCCGATGAAAGCTTGTGCTCTTCCTGCTGTGACTCCCTGCCCTTGACTGCAAGACCAGCTCAGTGCAGTGCATAACACTGCTGCCCCGCACGTCTGTGAGCGGTTTACAATTTAGGAGGCTGCTTGGAAACCTGGGCCATTCATTCCTGCTCACCACTTCCTGGGAGTAAACTCCTCTCCCTCCCTGTGCAGGGGAGGGGACCCAGGGTGGAGGGGCATTACCCAAACTGTCTAGTGTCACATGACTCTTGTCTCTTCACCTTGACTGTGAGACTCCTGAGGTCGTGGGGTAGGTAGGGGGCAAGGAGAGCCAGGCCCAGCCAGCCTTGGCTCTTATGTCCTGGCTTGCTGCCTGGGAGCCTTCTGATCTGTCCTTTCCAATCAAGAAACAGATGCTACATGCAAGTCTAGTTCTCACCTCCTCTTGAAAGGATGAAGATTCACCCACCTGGGCCTCATTCCCTCTGAGGGCCAGAAGCTGCTCGCCCTCTCTAGAAGGGGCCATGCCACACTCCTCACCAGCCCCTGATGCTCCACGCCTGTTCCACATCCCTCATCCACACTCCCTTTCTGACCAGCTCCCAGTACAAGGGATCTGGGGGCCAAGAAAAGCTGTTTTCTACAGTGCAAAGGGCAAGGTATTTAGAGTCGGACGGGCCTGGGGTCCTGCTTCTCTTCACCCCAATCCCTGGCCCTGCAAGGTCTCAAAGACTGCATGAAATAGTGCTTAGCAGAAGCTCCAGAAAACTCTGCTCCTTCGCCTTACTTCTCAGGGCATCTTTTATGAAGAGAGGCATCTTCTTACAGTTCCCTGGGTGTCTTTCCGTCAATGTGAGCAACTGATCAGAGGAAGACAACCCCCATCTATGATGTACATACATGCGGGAAGATATTTTCTTAGAGGTCCAGAGCAGGATTTTGAGCAAATGAAAACTCTATGGTTTCCTGAAAATTAATCTGTCTTCCTAACATCCAGGGCATTAGGTGAGGATGGTGGATATGAAAATCCACACCAGCGAAGCACATCGGCTGCAAGACAGGAGTCCTCTAGTCCAACCCCTGGATGCTGCGTCCCCATCAGATGGGGGCTTGAGACCCTTCCCGCATACCCCAGGGACGAGGAGCTCATCGCCCAGCACAGCCCATTCCTCTGTTCAACAGCTCTGACTGTGAGAACCTTCTTCTGCACACTGAGCTGAAACAGGGTGCATATGGAGTACTGCTGGCCCCAGTTCCACTGTCCGGGGGCAGAGCCAGCAGGTTGGCTTAGCAGTGTGCTCAGTGAGGGGAGCCTGGGCTCCAATTCCACCTTCTCGGGGAAGAGCCCAGCAGGCCGGCTTTGCAGTATGCTCGGTGAGGGGAGCCTGGGCCCAAATTCCTGCCTTCCAGAGTCAGAGCCCAGCAGGCCAGCTTTACAGTGTGCTCAGTGAGGGGAGCATGGAGTCCCTATAATAGTGTGACCCAGTAACCAGAAACACAAGACTGCAGACCACTAGGCAGGCCACTCCCTTAACACAAATACATGCCAACACCACAAGAGTCCTGAATAGCTACCCTGGGGCTTCCACCCAGCTCAGCTCCAAGCACGGCTTTTCTCTTCTGTAAAATGGGGATGAAAATACCAACACATGGGGTTGGTGGGAAGATCAAATTGAGAAAGCACCCCCGTGACATGTCCGGTGTTCACAACGGTCCGCTTATGGACAAGGCGATGGAGGTGGGGGAGGCCCTGCTAAGGGGCTCTTAGCAAGGAAAATGGTGGGAGAGAATCATGCCTGCAGACACTTCAGGGGCTGCACGTGGAGCTCTGTTTTTCATCATCTTTGCTCCCCACAGTCTCTCCTGGAAGTCCACCATGTTCAAATGTGGAAGAAGAGTTGAATGTGTGGTAATTTCAAGGGCAGAAAGTGTCCTTAGGCTTCTGTAAGTTACCTGCTCGGGCAGGTGCACACACAGGACCGAGTGCAGGATTTGCAGGGCTCCGTGCAGATGAGAACACAGGGACCCTCGTTCATGCATGGGCCTGCCAGCTGCTGGCCACTGGCTTTCTCTCCCGCCAGCTGCTGGCAACATGGCCAGACCCAGCTGCGTGGGCCCTGGGGATGTCAAGGCAGGTGTCTGCCTTTCCAGGGCCTGCTGCAGGTGGGCATCCCTAAGGGTGGCAAGGGGGAAGGGAAAGCTGTCAATAAATCTGTGCCCAAAGTTTTGCTTTTTCCACTCTAAAAGAAGCTATCAGTACCTACTATGTGCAACGTAGCCCTTGACCTTGAAGCCTCACAGCCAAGTTTAGATATTAACCAGGAAAGCCAGGGGTCCAGTCTCCAGAGGATCTACCTCCCCTGTCCTGCAGGAGAGCTGAAGGAAAATGTTAGGCAATTCAACCTAGCAAACATTTACCCAATGCCGGCTGGCCCCAAAGTCCAGTGTCAGGCACAGAAAAGTCCAGAAGAATGAACTGATTTCAGTTATGTCTTCCTAGTGCTGACCTTGACAAGCCACAGTAGAAAATGCCTTGTATCCCAGGTCAGGGGGCACTGCAGAGCTGAGGGACATCGAAGGGAAGAACAAGTCCCACCTTGGGCAGCCAAGGAGGGCTCCCTGAAGGAGGGGACACCTGAGAGGCAATGCCAGAGGAAGCATAGCTTCTGAAAGCAGAGTTCAGGAGGGGAAGGTGCTCCAGGCAGAAGAGATGGGATAAGGAAAGGTGAGGAGGGGGCATCTTTGGATACCCTGAGCTAGTCCAGTTCTGCTGATGCAAGAGGCACAGGTGGGCCAGGAAATAGCTGTGAAAACCTCTGCTCAAAGTTTTGCTTTTTCCACTCAAAAAGAAGCTATTAGTACCTACTATGTGCAACAGACAGAGCCCTGTCTGGAGGCGGGCACTCTGCAGGTGGCTTCTGGCCAAAAGGGCAGATCCCAGCCATGTGGGGAGGGCCCCCAATGCCCAGGAAAATGCAGCAGTAGGAGACAGGCAGTGCATCCAGCAGGAAACAGCTCAGGCGACAGAGTCAGACATCCTGGATCCCAGGCCCTGCTCAGCCACCCATGAGCTGTGTGACCATGGGCAAGTTACTGAAGCTCTCTGAGCCTCAGCTTCCTCATCTATATAGTGGGCATGAGACCATTTATAAGCACAATAAGACATTGTACTTACTAAGGGGACAACATACTGCCTGGCATCCATGGGCAGCCAGGGTGCCACTGTTCGTTGAGCAATTCTCTTTCTTGACATTCATCAATACAGATAAGGCACATCATTTCTGGGACTGCCCTCAAAGGTTCTAAGGGTCAAGTTCATCTTCACAGAGGAGACTCTGATCAGAAAAGAGGTCACAGGCTCAGAAAAAAAGGCAAAAGAAATGATAAAGGTACTCATCAAAGTATTTCGGGGCGAGGAGGACCAAGTAGAAAGCATGATGCCCTCACAGTGGGCGAGGAGGGAAGTTATCCATTTCCTTGCTGCAAAGGTGGGGCCTTGTCATGGGCTACTGGTGAATGACCCAGTCTGTGGAGACCAGGTGACGTCCTACTCTGGAACTGGCTGCAGGGGCCATCAACCCTCCAGGAGAGGGGGGAGTGTGAGAGGAAACCATCCAGGGCTGCTGGGCACCATCCTGGCATAACAGTGGCCTGGGAAGGCTGAGGCAGGCACCTCCCCAATCCCGACATCCCCACCACCTGCCTGGGGAGAATGGATACACATTCAAGAAAAAGTGACTTAAAGGGGGTTTAACTAGAACCACAAGGATGAGCAATAGCAAGTGCTGGCCAGGACGTGGAGATCATGGCACCTTCACACACTGCACCCAGGAATCTGAAACAGGCTGGAGTGCAATGGTGCCATCTCGGCTCACTGCAGCCTCCGCCTCCTGGGCTCAAGCGATTCTCTTGCCTCAGCCTCCTGAGTAACTGGGACTACAGGTGTGCGCCACCACGCCTGGCTTATTTTTATATTTTTAGTAGAGACAGGGTTTCACCATGTTGGCCAAGCTGGTCTCGAATTCCTGACCTCGAGTGATCTGCCCGCCTCGGCCTCCCAAAGTGCTGGAATTGCAGGCATGAGCCACTGCGCCCAGCCTGTATTTCCTTCTTTTTGTGGCTAAATAATATTCCATTGCAGGGGTCGACCGTGTTTTGTTTTTCCACTCATCCGTTGATGGACTCTTGGGTTGTCTTCACACTTGGCGGTTATGAATAATGCTGTTATGAGCATTCACATGTGAACATGTGTTTTCCGGTCTCTTGGGCAGGAGTGGAATTGCCGGGGCACAGGATAACTCTGTGTTTAACTGTTTGGGAGCTGCCAGGTACTTCTTTCCCTATAGCAACACTGGTGCCTGGACAATGCCCAGTTTGTACAAAGTGCTCAGAGAAACACCCCCTGGCTTACTGAGTACCCACGCAAGACCGAACACTGTACATATTTCTCACTAAGTCCTTATGGTCCCCAGGACAAGCATCACTATCTCAATCTCACAGGTCAGAAGGCAGTGTCAGAGGTTAAGGGCCTCATCTGATGAATGGGTAAGCGGGGAAGAAAGGGTCTGCTAGTGCTCTAAACAGTGGTTTGGCCCCCCAGGGACATTTGGCCATGTCTGGGACATTTTTGATTGTCATGGCTTGGGAGACACTACTAACATCTAGTACGTAGAGGCCTGGGACGCTGCTGAACATCCTATAATGCACTGACAGCCCGCATCACAAAGAATTATTCAACCCCAAATGTCAATCAATACTATCTAGGCTAAGAAATCCTGATCCAGAAATTTTTTTTCAAAAACAGGAGCTAGAGTTGTCAGAAAAGGTTTCAAAGACAAGGTGAGCCTTGGTTTGGACTTGGTTTTGGGGCAGATCATCTGAAAGGCATCTTTTGCCTGATTTTTATTTTCTCTGACAAGAATTTTAACCTACAAAGTTTCCCTTACTGGCCAGGTGCGGTGGCTCATGTGTGTAATCCCAGCACTTTGGGAGGCTAAGCCGGGTGGATCACCTGAGGTCAGGAGTCCAAGACCAGCCTGGCCAACTTGGTGAAAACCCGTTTCCACTAAAAATACAAAAAAAAAAAAAAAAAAAATTAGCTGGCCTTGGTGGCAGGCACCTCTAATCCTAGCTACTTGGGAGGCTGAGGTAGGAGAATCGCTTGAACTCAGGAGGCAGAGGTTGCAGTAAGCCAAGATCGCACCACTGCACTCCAGCCCGAGCAACAAGAGCAAGACTCTGTCTCAAAAAAAAAAAAAAAAGTTTCCCTTACTTCCTTTAAGAGATCACCTAGAAGAATTCCAGCCTGGAAACAAGCCCATATTTGACTCTGGCAAGGTGAAGATGTGAGGGCAGTGCCCTGGGCCGGCAGCATAAATGTGACCTGACCCACAAACATGCTCTGAGGTCTGGAACAGGAAGCCACCACTGGCCCTAAGAGCCAGAGCAGGGAGCCTCTCCCTGCCTCCCATCGCTGCCAAGAATGCTAGCTTCCCCAAGATGTGCTGCACCAAGGACCAGCACTATGCAGGCAGGGTCTGGCTCCAGGGTCACAGAGCCACAGCTCTGAGCACACAGGCCCCACTGCAGGGGTTCCTGAGGGCCAGGAGTGACCATGATTCGACACCACCGAGGGCCTGAGGCCCACCTCAGAGGTGGTTTCTGCCTCCTCAGCATCTCCCCCAGCACCAACTTCACCTGCCTGACCAGAGCTGCCCTCTAGGGACCTGCAGGGTTGGATGCCAGAGGAGTGGGGAACGCAGAGAGGCCAGAGTCATGGTGGGGGGATGATCTAGCATGGGCTGCAGAGGACAAACAGGCAGGGGACGTCCTCACCTTCGGAGTCCAGGGCCTGGATCTTCAGCTCCAGGGGGGAGTCCTCCAGGTAGAGCTCGCGGGTGGTGGAGACGATCTGGATGTCATGGATGAGGTCCACAATGGCATCACAGCGCAGGACCTGGCCTGTGGCTGGAGGAACCCCAGGGAGGGGTCAGCACCAAAGACAGTCCCCGCCCCTGGCTCCACTTCCAAGCCTTGCAGGCTTACACTCTGGCAAAGACCACGGCAACCACCAGCTTCACCCTCAGAAGCCAAGCAGCTGCCTCGCACATGGCCCCACTGACAGTTAACAGGGACTACCAGAAAGGAAGGGCTGTGGGGGCCTTGTCACCACCCATTCTGGCTTTTCCAGCAGGGCACCAGCATTTAAAGCTGTGGGCAAAAAAAAAACTCCAGGAAAACTTAGTTTTGTTCAGGGTGTAAGCATTTTGTGAAGTGACAAGGGTTATAGTATGATGAGTTCCCATCCCAAAGACGAGAGCCCTGTCCCTTCACTGAGATTAGGGATTACGCTGGTGGTTTTTGGTTTTCACATATGCTGGTGTTTTTATAAAAGACTATCAACTATAGTACAGAAGGGGCTGGTGGGCACACCCAGAGATTTTTTTACTTGCTCCATAAATAAGGTATGTAAATGGCATTACCTGGGGAACCCTCAAGTGTAAGGATAGCAGCAAGAGATACAAAATTGTTCTGACCATTCTCCAGGTACCATATAAAAATACTTGTGCACTTTAGTGTGGTTTTCTTGCACAGCAATACAGTCCCATGTATCAAAAGCCTTAAAAGTATTCAAGGTTGGCCAGGTGTGGTGGCTCACGTCTGTAATCCCAGCACTTTGGGAAGCCAAGGCAGGTGGATCACTTGAGGTCAGGAGTTCAAGACCAGCCTGGCCAACATGATGATACCCCATCTTTATTAAAAATACAAGAAAAATTAGTCAGGCATGGTGGCACATGCCTGTAATCCCAGCTACTTGGGAGGCTGAGGCAGAAGAATTGCTTGAACCCGGGAGGCAGAGGTTGCAGTGAGCCAAGATCACACCACTGCACTCCAGCATGGGTAACAGAGCGAGACTCCATCTCAAAAAGTAAAAATAAAAATATTCAAGGCTGTGGCCCAGAAAAACTGGGAATTTATCTTAAGAAATAATGTAAAAGGACTCTAATTTGTTCTCTATATAAAAACATTTATTTTTATATGTAACACTGAAACAAACAGCTGAAAACACTCTAAATGCCCAATACAAGGGAATGCTTATAGGACAACCTCCTGTTAAGAATATTATTTGGGCCGGGTGTGGTAGCTCACACATGTAATCCCGCCACTATGGGAGGCCAAGGCAGAAGGGTTGCCTGAGCCCAGGAGTTTGAAACCAGCCTGGACAACATTGGGAGACCCCCAACTTGCCACAAAAAATTTTACAAATTAGCTGGGCATGGTGGCATGCACCTGTTGTGGTCCCAGCTATTAAATACTTGAGAGGCTGAGGCAGGAGGATTGCTTGAGTCCAGGAGGTTGAGGCTGCAGTCAGCAGTGTTGGAGTCAATGCATTTCAGCCTGGGTGACAGAGTAAGACACTGTCTCAAAACAGCAACATAAAAAAGAGAATATTATTCAGCATTAAAAATCATTGTATGGGCCAGGTGCGGTGGCTCCCGCCTGTAATCCCAACACTTTGGGAGGCTGAGGTGGGTGGATCATGAGGTCAGGAGTTTGAGACCAGGCTGGCCAACTTGGTGAAACCCGTCTCTATTGAAAATACAAAAATTAGCCGGGTGTGGTGGCGCATGCCTGTAGTCCCAACTACTCGGGAGGCTGAGGCAGGAGAATCACTTGAACCCAGGAGGCGGAGGTTGCAGTGAGCCAAGATCGCGCCACTGCACTCCAGCCTGGGCGACAGAGCAAGACTCTGTCTCAAAAAAAAAAAAAAAAAAAATCATTGTATGGTAAAATGGAACATGTCCTATAATCTAAGTAGGGAAAAGCGTGATAGAAAATTATATTGTTGTTGTCAAACTATTTTACAACTAATATAATAAATTAGATATGGGGAAGGAAAAGGAGTGATCTCACAGATTAGGACAACTGTCATAGTAATGAGTTGCTACCCATTAAGAGTTATTTAGGTAACAAATAATAATTTAGAAATTTAGCAAGCCAGCCTCCACAAAAGGGAACATGGTACGAAGTGCTGGCACAAGGCCTGGGATGGGTGTTGCCTGCTGGGTGCCTGTCTCCTGCCTGGGTGTCCTGCCACTCAACAAGAGAAAGCCCTGCCATGGGCTCAGGTAGCCTCTAGGACCCTGGGTCTCAGTGGGCGTTTCCCTGTCTCTGGCTCCCACCGGGGATCACACACAGCACTCAGCCCTTACTGATGTCCTCTGCGAAGATGATGCTGGTGAGGCGGGCAGGCTGGGTCAGGCGGGCCTGCACCACTGCCTTCTGGGAGCACTGCTGCTCGTCCAGGCCCAGCGGCTCGATGCTGGCCACCTCCGGCCGGGTGGACAACCTGCAGTGAAAGAAGACAGCATTTACTCTCTGGAGCTGCACTGCAAGGCACAGTGGGGTCCAGACACCAGGCTGTGGCTCCCGTCTAGGGCGCAGTCCTGGACCCAAAGACAGAAGTGAGGTGGGCCGCCTAACACCAGCTTCAAACCCAGAGGAGACGTGGAGCCCTGCCAAGGCCTCTCCAGTTAAGACCTCCACAAGCTGAGGGCTCCGGGGCTGTGCACACAGTCCCCATGGAGCAAATCAAACAGGAGACCTCACACCTGGAAATGATCTCAAGGCTCAACAGATGGCCACCGTCCAAGACTCCTGCAGATGTGGGAGTCGTTCAGTACCAGCAGGAAAGCTGCTCAAGGGATCCCACAAGGGACACGTTGCACAGGGAGGGGGCACAGGCATCTCGACCGACCTCTAGCCCAGGCCTGGCACACAGCAGGCTCCGGGCATCAGCTTCCAACCCCAACGGGTTCCACTAACCCTGGGGATCACTACCTGTAATGATAACCACAACCATGAGCTCCCAGTGCCTGCGGAGCGGATATTATAGCCACAGTGGGGAGACAGACAGATAAACACATCCACAAATGAGCCCAGACGTCTGTGAGCCAATTTCCCCCGGGAGGATAACAGGAGGAAGGATAACAGGAATGTGTGGGGAAAGCTATCTGCTGTCAGCGCCTCAGTTTCTCATCCATGGCCCAGGATAACTGCCCCAGGCCCAGGTGAGAAGGGGACGAGAGGCAGAGGACAGCAGACTCCACACTGAGCGTGCCCAGCTAGCATGTGCTGTCTACAGAGAGGCTCTCAGGCCTAGTGTACAGGGCCTCCAAAAGAATGCCACCAGGATCTGGGGTGAAGCAGGGCCATGGGAAGCGGCTGGCCATGCTGCCCTCAGAGAGTTTATAGTGTGACCAAGGCCCCAGGAGGGGCCACTAAGCCGTGCCTGGTGCTTGTCTCTTGGGGCCGCACCCGGCACAGCACCCAACACAGAGCAGACACTCCGGGGTCTCTGCATCCTCCCTAACTTTGCCTAAACTCACTGGAACATCCACAGCCACGAGTATTCTGAAGGAGACTTGTCAGAAACTGCCTGGTGTCAAAAAGCAATGGTGCATGGCCAGGCGCAGTGGCTCATGCCTGTAATCCCAGAACTTTGGGAGGTCGAGGTGGGCAGATCACCAGAGGTCAGGAGTTCGAGACCAGCCTGACCAAGTTGGTGAAACCCTGTATCTACTAAAAATACAAAAAATTAACCAGGCTTGGTGGCGGGTACCTGTAATCCCAGCTACTCGGGAGGCTGAGGCAGGAGAATCGCTTGAACCCAGGAGGCGGAGGCTGCAGTGAGCCAAGATCAAGCCATTGCATTCCAGCCTGGGCAACAGAGTGAGACTCTGGGTCAAAAAAAAAAAAAAAAAAAGGCAATGGTGCGGAACACACCTAGGCAGATGTCCCGCCTTCTGGCTGGATGCCAAGTGTCTTCCCTGGGCCAAGCCAGCACAAGGCCTCTTCCAACACACCTGAGCATGCCGACCACTCCGACACCACCTGGCCACAGTGGGCTGCAGCAGGAGGCCTCCAGATGGACCTTGGAAGTTTACGGAAAATGAGCTGCACCCATCAGTGAAGGAAAGCAATCTACACCCCGGAGGAAGTGTGTCTGTGGCCCCTTGTGGATTTCTTCCAGGAAAATAGCATGGCACAGAGTCGAGGAACACAGCAAAGCAGGCACAAGCCCACACAGGAGACAAGAAGCAGGTGCCTATGAACCCGGCCCATACTCACTGGAAACACTCCGTCCAACCATCCAAATGCTGACAGCACTAGTGCCCTACGGTGTTTTTCGAGGGGCTTTAAACTTCCCATACACAAGCACACAAAAGAGAGTGTGGAAACAAGGACAAATTAGAAAATTCACACAGGGCAGTAGAGGCTAAGGAAACTCAACAAATCCTGGGTCCTAGATTCGATCTGGGGGCAGAAAAAGGAGCCTGTACTTACTACTGAATTTTGCCATAAACCTAAAACTGCTTTAAAAAAAAAAAGTCTACTCTGCCAGGTGCGGTGGCTCATGCCTCTAATCCTAACACTTTGGGAGGCTGAGGTGGAAGGATCATTTGAGCCCAAAAGTTCGAGACCAGGCTGGGCAACAAAGTGAGACGCCATCTCTACAAAAAAAAATTTTTTTAATTAGCCAGTTATGGTGGTGTGCACCTGTGGTCCCAGCTACATGGGAGGCTGTGGGAGGGAGGATCCCTTGAGCCCAGGAGTTCAAGGCTGCAGTGAGTTGTGATTGTGTCAATGCACTCTGCCTGAGTGAGAGAATGAGGTCCCGTCTCAAGCAAACAAACAAGTAGAATAAATGAATAAATATAAAGAATAAAGAAAATAAAGTCTATGGGGGAAAAAGAGAATTCATCATTTCCCACTCCTGCCTTTAAAAACACTGTGGTATGTATCATTCGATGGCCCCTGGGAACTGGGATCTGGGGTCCTGGTCTGGCCTGTAAATCCCACACCCTCTCCTAGCCTCTGTCTCCTCAACAAAATAGAGATAACCACTCTTTTCTTGCTTCATAACAGCAGTGTATTAATCTCAGACACAGGCCCAATAAATGCAAACAGAGCTCTTCCTATCCAAGTAAAAGAAGCCTGAAATTCTCCTTGCAAAACTCCCCAAGCTCTTCCCTGGGCTGCCACACTGAGATGCCTGGACAGCCTGCAGAACCCGACTGCAGTGACCACACCTTTCATGTCCATGTAGCAGGGCTACATTAAGGACTCATACAAGCCTGAGATAGCCCTGCACAACAGACGTGTAACACAGGCTACGTTTTCATTTTCCGTCAAAAAAAAAAGTAACAGGTGAGATTAATTTTTAATAAACCTTGTTTTTTAAAGCAGTTTGAGGTGCACAGCAACACTGAATAGAAAGTATAGATTTCCCATACATGCCCTGCCCCATACATACACAACACTTCCCTCAACATCCCCACCAGAGTGGTGCATTGGTTACAATGGAGGAAACTGTGGTGACCTCACAACTCAGAACACTCGCAGCTGACATGAGGGTGCACAGTCGGCATCCCATGTCCTGTAAGTTTGGACAGATGGATAACAGCCCACGCCTGCCATGGCAGTATCCTTCGGAACAGCACCACTGCCCTAAAAGTCCCCTGCACTCTGCCTATTCCTCCGTTTTTAAATCCCTACTAAAAAGTCATATTTTTAAGAAAATACGTGATTTACCCCAACATATCCTAAATATCATGCTTCTGACATGTAGTACTGGCTGCATTTTCAGAGCTCACAGTCACACGTCTTAGTCTTTTGGGGCTGCCATGACAAAACATCACAAACAGGGTTTTTCCAACAACAGAAATGTATTGCTCACAGTTCTGGAGGCTGGCAGTCCAAGATCAGCTGGCATACTAGGTGTCTAGTGAGGGCCCACTTTCTGGGTCATGCCTGCTGTCTTCCCACTGTTGTCACATGGCAGAAGGGGCGAGGGAGCTCTCTGGGGCCTTTTGTATAAGGGCACTAATCCCAACCATGAGGGCCCCACCCTCATGACCCCATCACCTCCCAAAGGTGCTACCTCAAATGCCATCGCCTTGGGGATCCTCAAATGCCTTGGGGATGAGCTGTCAACACATGAGTCTGGGGGGACACAGACATTCGTTCACGTGGTGAGTGGTTCCAATGCTGGCCTGGCTCTGAGGCCTGGCCTCCTGGTGGAGGGCCGTGCAGGCGCAGGGCTCTCATGTCCTGGGGTCTCTGTGGACACCTCTGACCCCTGCCCAGGCTCTACTTGGGAGGCAGCAGGTGCTAAATGCTCTTGTGACCTTCTTAAGAAAGTCCCTCCTCTCAGCACTCAGGGCTGACGACAGAGCCTGGGGGAGAGAGAAAGCAGCCTGGCCTGGCCTGGGAAGGCTTGCCTCAGCCATCTAAGGTGGCTCCCACCCTTCAGGCCCCAGGGCCTGGGGCTTGATCCCTGCATCCCCTCTTCAGCTGGCTGAGCTCTGTGCAACAGGAGTAAGATTCCATCCACCCAGGGCTTCCTCACAAGCAGACCAGGCCACGTCTGGCCTCTGCAGATCCCCGCTCCCCTGGGGCCTGCTCTCTCTGGGTCAGGACCCGCATGGGAATCAGGGGCAGCCCATCCCAACACCTCCTGGAGGCTGCAGGCAGCTCACGCTGGTTTTCCTGTGACCAGTGTGAGTGTTCCTTTCAGTTATCTGACTTCCTTCCCGGGCATTCTGAGCCCACCCATAGCTTTGGGCATGTCTTTAAGGGACACAAAATAACTGCAACAGCCACCAATTCCGTCCTCATCTGTAAGGCAGGGCCCCCACCCACCCTGCCTTCCTCACAGGGGTGTGTAATGCTGGATGAAAAAGCACAACAGAAAGTGTCTGCCAGAGAATTACAGAGGGAAAGGTTTGCACCAAACTCAAAATAGAAAAGGTGGAAGTGGAAATGGTGGGGGCAGTAAGGAGGAATTCACTTTTATTCAGAAGGCTTTATTTCTTTAAAAAAAGAATGGAAACCAATATAGGTTGTTACACAATGGCTAATTCTGATGGTAGGAATATGGGTATTCATTACATTATCATTTCTTTTCTGTGTTATTCTGACTTCTAAATGAAAATATCTTCCCCCTAATGTTAGTTGTAACTTAGAGAACTACTGCTATGTCCTCATCTTACAGATCGGTAAATTGAGGCTTAGGAAAACAGGACTGGTTTAAGGCCACAGAGGCCAGGCTAGGACACAGGGGTTCTAAGCCCAAAAGCAGGATGCTTTCTGCTATCAGGGCCACGCAGAAGCGCCCTCCCTCCGAGGGGCAGCAGCTTTCCAGGATGGGCCTTAGAAAAACCCTATAGGTGTCCCTGGAGATTCAGGCTGGCTCTTTCCCAGGCTGGGAATGAAAGAGCTGGCCAGTCATGTGCAAGTCGGGAATGTTTCTGTTTCCAGGATCTGGGGAGAGAAGAATTACATCTACATGGAGGGAGGGTGGGTAATTCTTCACAGACATGGTAGTTGATCAAACCAACCCAGGCAAAGAGAGACAGGGAGTACAGGAGGAGATAAGAGAGGTGAGGGCAGGCAGGAACAGTTCGTTTCTGGAGAGCACTGAGATATCCAAGGACTGTTTTTTATTAAAATAAAAGTGTGCTGGTGGAGTGTGAGGATTAACTTTACATGTTAACTTGACTGAGCCACAGTGACCAGATATTTGGTCAAACACTAATCTGGCCATTTCTCTGAGGGTGTTTTTGGATGAGATTAGCATTTGAATCTGTGGCCTGGGTAAAGTAGATGCCACCTAATGTGGGTGGGCCTCATCCAATCAAGTAACGGCCTGAACAGAACAAAAGCCTTAGCAAGGAGAATTCCCGCTCTGGGCCTCGCAGTCATTGAGTGGGGATGTCAGCATCCCTGTCTTCAGACTCGAGCTGAAACATAGGCTCTTCTGGGTCTTGAGCCTGCTGGCCTTCAGACTAAAACTAAACCATCAGCTCTCCTGAGATTCCAGCTGAATGCAGCTCTTAGGACTTGTCAGCCTCTATAATCATGTAAGCTAATCCCTTATACTAAACCTCTGATATACATATGAGGGGGTGTGTGTATAAGATATATATATATAGGCTATATATATAGCCTATTGAATATATGCATATGAGCTATATATATATGACATATATGTCCTATTGGTTCTGTTTCTTCAGAAAACCCTGACTAATCAGGGAGGGTATAAGAAATGAGAAGGGCAACTGAGGAAAGGAAAGGGCACCATGTATCAGGCCCAGAGCTAAACACTTCTATTTATCACTGAATCCTCCACCAGCCCTGTATGGGAAAACCAAACTGAGGCTCAGAGTGGTTAAGTAATTTGCCCAAAGCCACACAGCTGTCAGCAGCAGGGCCAACTATCGCAGCTAGGCCTGGGTGACTCCAGATCAGATACCTCTCCCATTCCAGGAGCATTTTCCTCAGGATATGACACACCCACCAGTTTAGATGATGCACAGATGAGCTATTTTTTAACAGACTCATTATGCATTTTAACTATTACATATTCATTTAAGTGTTTTAGGAAAAACAAATGTACCAAACTCATGAGCTCATAAATGTTAATACGAAAGATAATGTCAATGTTTTTTAAAAAGTGAGTCATTTTGAAGGAAATGTTCAGTAAATTCTAGTATAGGTAGTACATAAAAGCAGCAGCATTTTAATGGTGGCAATGAAGTGACTGCAGTCCCCACTACCCACTGAAGCACACCTCGGGAAAGTGTGGGTCCAGGGAAGAGGGGAACCGAGCCCTGCAACGCCAGCCATGCCTTCCCTCTGGTACAGAGTCTGATATAAGCTGCCATTCTCCAATTTCTGGGAGCACAGGGGCAGGGCAATGTCCTACACTGATATCAGGAACTCTAAACACCAGACGGGCCTCTCCCTGGTTGGCTGGGACCCACCGTGAGGAACAGAGGAACCACTGGAAGAGGCACGTGGCTACAACAGCTAACACAGTCCCTGACCAGTACAGGCTCTGGGCCATAGGTGGCCCATGTAGCCACTCAGTCCATACTCAAAACCGGGTCTGGAGACACAGCACTCAAGGACACACAGGGGCTCACTAAGCAGAAAAGGCAGGGTCTGCACATAGGGCTCACTGGCTGAGATGCCAACACTTTCATCTGCCACCCACCGAAGCCAGGTCAGCCAGCTCATAGCCCAGTTCACTTGGATTCCACATCAAGTTTGGCCAAAGAAACAGAGTCCGGCGACTTTTCTGAGGAAAAGCCCTCCCCTGCCCATCCAGTCTAAATGAATAGCCACTCCTCTAAAAGGACACTTGGTCCTCTTACCTGCACACCTGTCGTTCTTCTCTGCACCTCAGCAGGTGGGCGGCATGTCTGCCCTACCCTCCCACTCACCAACACCTCTGCCCCAACCCCCTCCACCCCCCACACGGCACACATGGCAGGTTTCATAGTCGGGAGTGGTGCGTGTGGCTTTCCCAGGGACCCCTCATGTAGTGCAGCAAGTAGCCCTCGGGGATGGGGACATGGCTCACTCGATTCTCTCATCTGTTGGTATCTGTGGAATGGGAGGTCGTAAGACAGACAGGTGCTGCCACTCACCAGCTGCGTGATCTTGACCAAATGAGCTAACCTCCCTGGGCTGCCACATCCTCATCTGCACAATAGGAATGAAAATAGCACCTATACAAAGCACTGGGCTGGGATAATATATATCAAGCTCTTCTCACAGCTCTCAGATCTAGGAAAAAGGAGGGGGCTCCCAAATGAAGGAGTTGTGGTCCTGCAATGTTTGGGATGATTCTGATCACAAGAACTTTGCTTTTTAAAGAAAGGAGAAAAGCTGGGCGCAGTGGCTTGTGCCTATAGTTCCAATTATGCAGGAGGATGGCTTGAGCCCAGGAGTTCAAGGCATTGTGATTACTCCTGCTTGAACCTGTCCTTCCTCTTCCCTGAAGCCTGACCCTAAAGCCCTAGGGTCAGGGCCCTCCTCACGGGCCTCCCAATGATACCACCAAGGCATCCTTAAAGCCTGAATCAAAGATTCAGGCCCAAAACAGAGTTATTGGCCCAAGGTGGCACTGCTGGAAAGAGCCTGAACCACCTGCCATCAAATCTAACCTCTTTTCTGAAGCCCCTGCCTCCCACTCCTCCCTCCCTCCCAGCTTCTCCACCTCTATTCCTCTGCTGATGCTGGTCCCTCCACCTCACATGACCTCTTGACCCACAGGTATGCTGTCCAACCTTCTTAGCTCACCAAACACGGCAACTCTTCCATGGACTGTCCCTATCTGCAACACCCATGCCCCTCCTATCAGCTCCCATGGCACCGCTGGTCCTCCTTGAGGTCTTTAAGGCATTCATCCACTTATTGAAACCATAAATACTGGGCTATTAGTGATATTTAAGGTAGTGTTCTAGGTGCCAAGGACACAACTAAGTACAGACTACACATTAACCTCTATCTTCACGGAGCTTTCACTTTAGTGGAAGGAGAACAAAAACAGACAAAATGAGTGAATGAAGATGGGATCTTAGTAATGGCTAAGGACAGATAAAATGCTGGGAGGGCCAGGGCTGCCATCTTCCATGGACACTCAGAGGAGGCATCACTGAGGGGGCACTGTGCAAGCAGAGACTTTAAGGACAGGCAGGCATGGACTCTATCAGGTGTGGGTGGTGAATGTTCATCCATGGAGACAAATACATGGCTTTTCTTCTTTATTCTGTTAATATGGTCATTACACTGATTTTTTAAAAATATTGAACCAAGTTTGCATTCCTGGGATATGCCCTACCAGATCATGATATATTAGTCTTGTTTATTTTTCTGGATTTGATTAGCTAGTATTTTAAAAAATTGTGCTTTTGGTCTGTGGGATTTTTTTTTTTCTTATAATGCTTTTATCTGGTTTGCAATGGGTGTAATGTTGGCCTCATAAAAGTGAATTAGGAAACAATTGCTCCTTCTCTCTCTCCTGAGAGTCTGTAAAGAACCTGTATCATTTCTTCCTTAAATCTTTCACAGAATTTACAGACAAGGCCATCTGGGCTTACAGTTTTCTTTATGAAAAGGTTTTTAGGCCAGGTGCCGTGGCTCATGCCTATAATCCCAGCACTTTGGGATGCCAAGGCATGTGGATCATGAGATCAGGAGTTCAAGACTAGCCTGACCAACATGGTGAAGCCCTGTCTCTACTAACAATACAAAAATTAGCCAGGCATCATGGCGTGCACCTGTAATTCCAGCTACTAAGGAGGCTGAGGCAGGAGAATCGCTTGAACCCAGGAGGCAGAGGTTGCTGTGAGCTGAGGTCGCACCACTGCACTCCAGCCTGAGTGACAGGGAGAGACTCTGTCTCAAAAAAAAAAAAAAAAAAAAGGTTTTTAATTACAAACTTAATTTTATCAAATGTACCAAGTGGAACAGAAGGCATCTAGGGCTGCATACTCTGCAAGTGTTTTCAGGGCATCCCAAAAGCTCCGTGCAGCAGCAGGTCTCATGTGACCACCTGACGGCTGCTGAGACTGAGCTCTGGTGCTGTCACATGGCCAGGTTGCCTCCTCAAAGGCACCTGACTCTGTTCTGCTCAATGTCCTCCCTCATCACACCAGCTCCCCTGTAAGTCCAGGGTCTGTAGGCCTCCCCTGCCCTTCCCACAAACAGCTGTCAACAGGCAAGCAGCTGACCTGTGAGTGCCATTTCTGTGGGGGACACGTGCTGGGTTTGGGCTGCCCAGCCTCCACATACCTTCCAGTAACAGCACTCAATTTTTCTGTAGGTGCCTGTCTGCTATGGTCTGAATGTCTGTGTCCCCCCAAAATCCAGATGTTGAAATCCTCACCTCTGAGGTGATGACATGTGTTAACAGGTGGGGCTTTTGGTGCGTGATTAGGTCATGACGTCTGAGCCCTTATGGATGGACTAAGCACCTTTATAAAAGAGGTCCCACAGAGCTGCTCATCCCTTCCCACCATGAGAGAATGTTACAAGGAGTGAGCAGTCTAAAACCTGGAAGACAGCCTTCACCAGAACCTGACCATGCTGGTACCATCTTGAAACTTTCATTTATTCTATGCTTTCTTATGTGTCAATCACAGAGTGAAACATATCATGAACATTTCATTTGCTTCCAAACAATCCTATTAAAACCCCCATTTGATACATGAGGAATCCTTTGCATGGATGTTAAGTGACCTTCATGAAGCCACGTCCCTAGACATGGGCCTTAGTGTAGTCTAGCTCAGAACCCCTGGTCTGGACACTCTCCTGCTCCCTTGTGCTAGGGTACACGGAGTTCAAAACAAGGCCACAGGCCTCCCACCTTTACCTGGTGCTGCCTCCAGACCAAGCAGAAGATGGCTTTAACATCCACCTGAATCAGCCCCCACCTCCAAATGTATCCTGAATACTAATTTTTTTTTTTTTGGAGACGGAGTCTCGTTCTGTCACCCAGGCTGGAGTGCAGTGGTACGATCTAGGCTCGCTGCAACCTCTGCCTCTTGGATTCAAGCAATTCTCCTGCCTCAGCCTCCTGAGCAGCTGGGACTACAGGTGCACGCCACCTGTAATTTTTAGCACGCCACCCAGCTAATTTTTTTTTTTTTTTTTTTTTTTGTATTTTAGTAGAAACAGTTTCACCGTGTTGCCCAGGCTGGTCCCTAAATCCTGAGCTCAGGCATTCTGCCTGCCTTGGCCTCCCAAAGTGCTAGGATTACAGGTGTGAGCCACTGTGCCCAGCTATTACTGATTTTTTTTTCCTTTTTCTTTTTCTTTTTGAGACAGAGTTTCACTCTTGTTGCCCAGGCTGGAGTGCAATGAGACAATCTCGGCTCACCGCAGCCTCCACCTCCCAGGTTCAAGTGATTCTCCTGCCTCAGCCTCCCGAGTAGCTAGGAAAAGGCATGTAGCACCATACCCAGCTAATTTTGTATTTTTAGTAGAAATGAGGTTTCTCCATATTGGTCAGGCTGGTCTCAAACTCCTGACCTCAGGTGATCCGCCCACCTTGGCCTCCCAAAGTGCTGGGATTACAGGCGTGAGCCACCGTGCCTGGCCAATACTGATTTTTAAAAGCACCACTGGGCCAGGCATGGTGGCATATGCCTGTAACCCTAACACTTTGGGAGGCCAAGGTAGGAGGATCACTTGAGACCAGGAGTTTGAGACCAGACTAAGCAACAGTGAGACCCCATTTCTAAAAAAAAAACAAAAAGGCCGGGCATGGTGGCTCACACCTGTAATCCCAGCACTTTGGGAGGCCGAGGTGGGTGGATCACGAGGTCAGGAGATCGAGACCATCCTGGCTAACATGGTGAAACCCCATCTCTATTAAAAAATACAAAAAATTAGCCGGGCGTGGTGGCAGACGCCTGTAGTCCCAGCTACTTGGGAGGCTGAGGCAGGAGAATGGTGTGAACCCAGGAGGCGGAGCTGGCAGTGAGCCGAGATGGCGCCACTGCACTCCAGCCTGGGTGACAGAGCAAGACTCTGTCTCAAAAAAAAAAAAAAAAAAAAATTAGCCAGGTGTGGTGGCATGCACCTTTAGTCCCAGCACTTTGGGAGGCCAAGGTAGGAGGATTGCTTGAGGCCAGTAGTTTGAAACTAACCTGTGCAATAGTGAGTCTCTAAAAGATAATAATAATAAATAAAAATTTTAAAAATTAGCTGGGCGTGGTGGCTCACACCTATAGTCCCAACTACTCTAAAGGCTGAGGTGGGAGGATCACTTGAGCCCAGGAGTTTGAGGTTATAGTGAGCTATAATTGTGCCACTGCACTGCAGCCTGGGTGATAGAGCAAGAACCTGTCTCAGAAAAATAAAAGTACTACTGAAGTTTTAAAATCCAGCTGAAGGAAACTGGGTAAACCAACAATCATCTGAGAAGGGTGGCGCATTTCCCCAGGCATCTGAGAGTGAGTGTGGTTCTGGATCTGAGGCTGGTTTTGGACACAGCTCTGCCACTAACCAGCTGTGAGGCTCTTGGACCCAGGCTCCTCATTTGTACAGTGCAGTCATTCTTACCAAAGGAGTTTTTTTTATTGTTCATTTTTAGGATTAAGTGGGGGCATAGTATGCAAAGGGATTAACAGAAAAATTGGTTCTTTCATTTTGGCTCCCTCTGTCCATCCCCCCTGTCACCACCCCCACATCTCCTCTGCAACAATGGAAGCCCCTGCCTCTGGACCTGCAGGCTGTGGCCAGGAAGGGCAGTTGCCTAGACACCTGCACCTGCCGACGGCCCCTCCCCACCATCAGGCTCCTCTTGGTTGGACACCTGCCCTAGCCCAGTCACATACAGGTATGACTTGTATTCGTTTATTTACTTATTTATTTATTTGAGACAGTTTCACTCTTATCACCCAGGCTGGAGTGCAGTGATGCAATCTCAGCTCACTGCCACCTCTGCCTCCCGGGTTCAAGCAGTTCTCCTGCCTCAGCCTCCCAGGTAGCTGGCATTATAAGCGCCCAGCACCACGCCCAGCTTTTTTTTTGTATTTTTAGTAGAGATGGGGTTTCACCATATTGGCCAGGCTGGGCTCGAACTCCTGACCTCAGGTGATCCGCCCTCCTCGGCCTCCCAAAGTGCTGGGATTACAGGCATGAGCCACTGCATCTGGCCAGCCACTGCACCCGGCCTAGTTTTTTTAATAGACAGGATCTCACTCTGTTGCCCAGGCTGGAGTAGAGTGGTACAATCATGGATCACTGCAGCCTTGACCTTCTGGGTTTAAGCAATCCTCCTGCCTCAGCCTCAGGAGTAGCTGGGACCACAGGTGCCTGTGCCACACCCAGCTTTATTTTCCTTTTCTTTTTTTTTTTTTTTAGTAGAGACAGGGTTTCGCTATGTTGCCCAGGCTGGTCTTAAACTCCTGAGCTTAAGCGATCCTCCTGCCTCAACCTCCCAAAGTGCTGGGATTATAGGCATGAGCCACCACGCTCGGCCCTTTTCTTATTATTGTATTAAATGGATTCTTCTTTACTAAAAAATTACTTTAAAAGGAAACCTTGGCCAGGTGTGGTGGCTCACACCTGTTATCCCAGCACTTTGGGAGGCAGAGGAGGGCTGATCACCTGAGGTCAGGAGTTCAAGACCAGCCTGGCCAACATGGCGAAATCCCGTTTCTACTAAAAACACGAAAATTAGCCGGGCATGGTGGTGGATGCCCGTAATCTCAGCTACTCAGGAGGCTGAGGCAGGAGAATCACTTGAACCTGGGCAGCAGAGGTTGCTGTGAGCCAAGATCTTGCCACTGTACTCCAGCCCAGGCAATACAGCAAGACTCCATCTCAATTAAAAAAAAAAAAGGGAGGCTGAGGCAGGTGGATCATGAGGTCAGGAGATCGAGACCATCCTGGCTAACACGGTGAAACCCCGTCTCTACTAAAAATACAAAAAATTAGCTGGGCATGGTGGCGGGCACCTGTAGTCCCAGCTACTTAGGAGGCTGAGGCAGGAGAATGGCGTGAACCCAGGAGGCGGAGCTTGCAGTGAGCCGAGATCGGGCCACTGCACTCCAACCTGAGCAACAGAGCAAGACTCTGTCTCAAAAAAAGAAAAAAAGCCAGGCACAGTAGCTCACGCCTGTAATCCCAGCACTTTGGGAGGCCGAGGCAGGCAGATCACGAGGTCAGGAGTTCGAGACTAGCCTGGCCAATATGGTGAAACCCCGTCTCTACTAAAAATACTAAAATTAGCCAGGCGTGTTGGCGCATGCCGGTAGTCCCAGCTACTCAGGATGAGGCAAAAGAATTGCTTGAGGCCGGGCGCGGTGGCTCACACCTGTAATCCCAGCACTTTGGGAGGCCGAGACGGGCGGATCACGAGGTCAGGAGATCGAGACCATCCTGGCTAACATGGTGAAACCCCATCTCTACTAAAAATACAAAAAAAGCTAGCCGGGCGTGGTGGCAGGCGCCTGTAGTCCCAGGTACATGGGAGGCTGAGGCAGGAGAATGGCATGAACCCGGGAGGCGGAGCTTGCAGTGAGCCAAGATCGCACCACTGCACTCCAGCCTGGGCGACAGTGCAAGACTCTGTCTCAAAAAAAAAAAAACCAAACAAAAAAGGAAACCTTACACACTAGTGTAAATAAGAATATCACAGCATTTGTCATCCATCCAGATGACTCAAAGCAGTGTCAGTAAGTCCTGGGGGGAAGCTGCTACCTGCAAAGACTCTAGGCGTCTGCCTGTCCTCTTGGGAGACAGGCAAACATCAAAGAGTACAATGAAAAGATGGTGTTGGCCAAGGCCCGCGCAGGAGAAAATAGGGAGTTGCTATTTAATGGGTACAGAGTGTCCATTTGGGAAGATGAAAGAGTTCTGAAGGTGGATGGTGGAGGTGGCTGCACAACAATTGTGAACGTACTTCATGCCACAGAACTCTACACCTAAAAATGGTTAAGGAGGTCGATTATATGTTATATATATTTTACAACAATTTAAAATAAAAAAATATGTAAACCACATACGGACACCAGAAGAAAACTTTTATTTTGAGGAAAATTAAAGGACTGACAGTGAGTTTTGAAAGAGTGAATTTTTCTCATTCCCACTGTCGCATGAGGCCCCACTGGCACACAGAATGTGCTGGCGTCTGGCAGGCACTGCTTTTGAGGGGGTGCTCCCCACTCTTCACAACACAGGAACAGGAGGCGGGCAGGCCATAGGGGAACTCAGGGACCTGGGTCAGGCCAGAAAGCAACAGTGAAAAGAAAAGAGAAGTGAGAGTTGCACAAAGAACAAGGATGGGTGAGGGTGGTGGATGACACACGCCACCTCCCATCCACCCGCAGGGTCCAGCCCCTAACGGTGCCCAAAGGCAGTGTCTACAGAGCGGAAGCCACCTCGTGGGGCTGACAGAGCTCAGGCAGAGTGGGGGACCCACAAAGGAAGCAGGAAGAAAATCACCCAAGGCCCAAGTCAACCCAGGTCCACAGACACTTCCTGGCACTTCCCTGCTGCGGGCCTGGTGAAGGGAGTTGAGCAAGGCCTGGTCCAGCCCTGCAGGGGCCACAGCTACAGACAGCCCTCAGGGGCCAGGGAGAACAAGGCCCAAAAACCAGGCCCAGTCTAACCCTGCCCAACATCTGACCTGGCATTCTCCTTCCTGTCTCCTAACCACAGCCCACAAGGTCCCACATGGCCCCGCCCTGCCAACCTCTCCACCCTCCCTCCCAGCCCTGCTGCCCTGGCCAAACGTGCTGCCTTTGCACACTTCTGACAAGCTCCATCTCTCCTCCGGCCCTTTGCACTTGCTGTCCCCTCCAATTCAACCCCACTCCACTCCTAGTTCGACTCCCAGGAGGCTTATGCTGAGCGCCCTCCCCAAAACACATTCCATGCCTTGCAGTTCTGTTTCCTTCAGGACTTACTCCTGCCTCACATGCATCCACAGATCTCATCTTAATTAACCGTTTAACTCCGGCAATCAACTGTGAGTCCCTGAGAGCAGGGCATCTCCTGCTGCTTCACTGTCACATCCCAGGACCTCAAGTAGTGCCTGGCTCATAGTAAGAGTCACAGACAGGTGGGTGTGGTGGCTCATGCCTGTAATCCCAGCACTTTGGGAGGCTGAGGCGGGTAGATCACAAGGTCAAGAGGTCTAGACCATCCTGGCCAACATGGTGAAACCCTGTCTCTACCAAAAATACAAAAATTAGCTGGGTATGTGCCTGTATTCCCAGCTACTCGAGAGGCTGAGGCAGGAGAATAGCTTGAACCTGGGAGGTGGAGGTTGCAGTGTGCCGAGATCGTGCCACTGCACTCCAGCCTGGCAACACAGCGAGACTCCATCTCAAAAAATAAAAAGAGTCACAGACATTTGTCACCTCTTATTCAGTGACTCTCCAGCCCTCCTCGGTGAAACATGTGTTGTCCATCAGTGCTTGTCCCCTGGTGCTCGGGCAGGACGGGTCTTCACCGTGTGCCCTCTCCCAGGCCCTGCGGGAGCTCTGGTTTCTCCACCCCACTTTCTAACTGCCAGAAATGCCATCAAATAGGCCCAGATGATAACGCAATCGACCAAAGCCTGTGACTCTAAGGCCGGGCATAAGGAAGGAGACAGAGATTTGGCCTAGGTGTGTGGGGATGCAGCATGCACACAAATTGAGTGGTACAGGGGAAAACACTCTCAACAAAAAGAGCAGAAGTACAGGTGTGGGCTCAGGGAAGGCCAAGTGAAGGAGGTACAGAAGAGCAAACTGGGGGCCTCCCGTCGAATTCAACTCCCTCTTTTGGGTTGCTTCCACTTTGTGAATTTTTTATTTTGACTATGGGGCAACTTCTTACAGGCCCTGTTGCCTCACCTGTGCAGTTTCCAGCATGTGACCTGCTGACGTGCCCGTCCCAGAGGCTCAGGGTCCCTGAGCCCAGCAGAAGCCAGCTAGGCCAGATGACACTCTGACTTGGCTCAGCGTGCATCCCTCACCCTTAGTGCCCAACTTCACCCACGAAGGCCTGTGAGGGGATTTGCTGCAGCTTCCCCTGCTGGGGCAGGGAGAGGGACCCAGGACATCCATACGCAAGGGCAGTGCTGGCCTCTGGCCTCCCACAGTCACCCCTCAGCAAAGAGGGACTCCCCAGGGGTCATCTGAACTGCCTGGGGTACAGCATGCCCCAAGGCCAAGCTCCACGGCATAGGGACCAGTGCCCTCCCTGGCCCTGAAAGGACTCCCATCTGCGTGTTTGAGAATCCTTACACCTGTGACTGAGAAGTGCCCCAGACCACATAAGAGAGGGTGTACCCTGGTGCAGGACCAGGCCTGGCACACATGTTAGATGGCTCCAAGGTGCCCAGGAGAGACTGTCAGGGGCAGGAAAGGAGAAGTCTGTGAACAGCTTGGTATGGCAGTCACTGTGCATGCTGTGTCTGGATGTTGTTCACCAGGCAGGTCCACATCCCCTCCCCACCTCAGCCAGGGGAGCTGCAGGTCGTAATTCAAAACCGAGTGTCTTCGCCAGAGGCCCGGGAGGTCGCACAACATCCCCTTCCCCAGGGGAACCAATGGCTGCCTGACAGTGGGTACAAAAGCTCAAAGCTTGGTCTCTTCGCCTGAAGGCAGGACAACCTGCAGGCAGCCTCCCTTCCCTATCCAGCTGCCCAACAGAGCACTTTCTCTGTAAACTAGGGCAGCAGAATCCTGCCTCAGGCTCCACCCCTGGGAAACCAATCTGAGCCACTCACTTTCTCCAAGACAGCGCCCCCCTGCTGGAGCACCCAGAATACCCTGGGACTCCATGGCAAGGAAAGAATCAATGAGGAGGCAACTTCAACCCAGCAGAAAGGTGCTCAGACACGGAGCCCTCAGGAAGAAGCAACAGAGCAGTGCTTGGGCTTCAGTGCTAGCCAGTGTTGGCAGGGGAGGAGGTTCCCGAGGTGCCCAAATAACCAGGTTCAAGGCAATGTAAGAAAGGAGCTAGGAGGGGAAACATAAGTGACCGAAAAGAAACCAAAATGCTGCCTGTGATTGTATTACAGCTGGAAGATTATGGCATGATTTCTTTTTTGTCTGTTCTCCCAGTTTTTGATATGAGGTCGTTTTGTATATATCTTTAAAAGGAGCAAATGTAATATACTTTATGGAACACTTTCAATAATGCAAAATATCTAGAAGGAATTAGGAACTTGTCACAAAACCAGTGCTGGCTGGGTGCAGTTGGAGAGAATTAGAGCCTGGCAAATTAGCCAGAGGCTGCCAGTCCCCAGGTCTAATGGCGTGGACAGGGAGGGGTCCCAGCAGCTCCTGCTCCAACTCAGTGTCCATCGCTACAAGACTTCCCAGAGATCACTTCCCCTTCTGGAGCTCAGGTTTTCCTATATGAAACACAAGCTGTTTAAACTAGGTGACCTCTAAGGTTCCCCTGGCCCGAAAACTGTCCAATTTTGATGTTATAAAATAAAAAAAATAGGAAAAGTAAACATGAAGCTGTTGGCTCAGGCACACACAGTGATTTCTGTAAACTTAGAGCTCAGCTGCAAATTCAATGGATGTGCAAATGTTCCCACAGGGTCTGGCAGAATTCTCATTTTCTTTTTCGTCTGAGAGACTTAACAATGAACTTTCTGGATGAAGAGGTAATGTTCCTCCCAGGTTTAGAGGACTGTGATGTCTATAGGCCAGCTCTTAAAATCTCCAGAGGAGATTCTTCAAAACTGCAGCAATAGATGACTACACTAGGAACAGCAATACTAAAAATAAAGAAAATATTCTCAATGCTTGATTGACAGAATGTCTTCCTGTCAAGTTAAGGGGGAATCACAATTTCCAAACACCTCTGAGAAGACACTTTGAATAGCAGTCACACATCTGCAGTCACACATCTGCAATACAAACTACAGATCAACGCCAAACACGTTATAAGGTACTTAGCACTTCTCTGATGCATCAGAGATTAAGAATGTTTTTTCCCTTTTTCCTACCAAGTAAATTAAAATCCACCAACACCCTTCAGCTCCTCTCAGAAAAGAAAATGATGTTGGTGGGGGGGGGGGAAGTGTTGTTAGTTTAGAAAAAGAAAAAAGTACAGCTATAGAATCTCAGAGAAAGTAACACACAAATATATCCAAAGGGATTCACTTGAAGCCAGCTGTTTTTAATAACCAGTTTCCTCTTTCTTGCCCACATACTGAGAGGACAGACAGCTTCAACAAGAGAATGAGCATGTATCCCCGCCACAGTATTGACTAACAGCTGATTTTCCCACACAAGACTAGGCCTTAGACTGGGATACAGAAAACCTAATGCCCAAGTTCAGCCTCTGACATCAGGCCAGAAATAGGAGCCTCCAGGTGCATAAAGCACTAAAACCAAAATGCAATGGGCTGACCTAGTACGTCTTGATTTCAGGAAGGAGACCTTCAAAAAAGAAATAGGGCAGGCCGGGTGCAGTGGCTCACGCCTGTAATCCCAGCACTTTGGGAGGCAGAGGCGGCGGGATCACTTGAGGTCAGGAGTTCGAGACCAGCCTGACCAACATAGTGAAACCCCATCTTTACTAAAAATACAAAAATTGGCCAGACAAGCCAGGCATGGTGGCTCACGCCTGTAATCTCAGCATTTTGGGAAGCTGAGGCAGGTGGATCGCCTGAGGTCAGGAGTTCAAGACCAGCCTGGCCAACACAGTGAATCCAGAGTTTGAGACCAGCCTGGCCAACATAGTGAAACCCCGTCTCTACTAAAATGCAAAAAACTAGCTGGGTGTTGTGGCGGGCGCCTGTAATCCCAGCTACTCGGGAGGCTGAGGCAGGAGAATCGCTTGAACCAGGGAGGCGGAAGTTGCAGTGAGCAGAGATCGCGCCATTGCACTCCAGCCTGGGCAACAAGGGCTGGAGTGCACTCTAAAAACAAAAACAAACAAACAAAATTAGCCAGGTGGCCTGCACCTGTAATCCCAGCTACTCGGGAGGCTGAGGCGGGAGAATCGCTTGAACCCGGGAGGTGGAAGGTTGCAGTGAGCCGAAATCGCACCACTGCACGTCAGCATGGACGACAAAGCAAAACTCCGTCTCAAAAAAAAAAAAAGAAAGAAAGAAATAGGGCAAATAGTGCAAGCAACAGAGAAAGCTGGCTGGTCTGAGCTTCGGGCATCACACTTACATACACGCACAGACTAATACTCAAACAGGCTTGACACACACATGTCCAGGCTTACACACATGGCTGTCACGTGGTCACACCCCGTTCTGCCTCAACCTTGACCCAGTCTTGAAACAGAAATAAAGGGAGCAACTACTGAGCATCCTGGGGGTGGGAAGGGCGGAAGCCCATCTTTTCACCCCTAGGAGGGCTGGGCTGGGAAGCTGAGGGCGCTCAGTCGTGCCCACGCAGCCTTGCCAGGGGCAGGAGCTCCATTTCCCCTGGTCTGCAAAATGGAAGGGCTGGACTGCACCGCCCTGTCGGTGTCGGTCTCTGGTTTCATGGGTCCCTGTGATTCCACAGGGTCACACTCCGCATCCCACCCCTTGGAGAACTCCCAACCCGAGAGGGAGGGTGATGGAAATGCCCTGAGCATCAGGACTCGCGCCGAGGCAGCCTGAGGGGAAGCGCCGGCCTGCCTCGTCTCACTTCGCCTCTGTCAAGCGGCCCCTGGGCTTCCCTCCAAAACTCCTTTCCTCCAGGGTCTCCGTTCCTCCCCGCGACGCTAGGCGCTGCGCTTCGTCTCACAGACTCACTTCCCACGCCAGGGCGAGGGCGGTCACAGACAAACCCGAGCTGGGGTCCCAGACGCAAGGGAAGTGCGGCCCAGCTGCCCCGGCGCCCCCTCCCGGGTCAGGCCGGCTCGGGCCCTGCGGTCCCAGACGCCGCTCCCCAGGCCACCCCTCCTCCCGCACAACCCAGAACACGCGGGTCACGGCCGCCAGGCTGCGCCCGCTCTGCTCGCGCCTCAGCGGCGCGGAGGCCCGGACGGCGCCATGACATGAGCAGTGGTGGCGACCCACGCGCACCCGCCGCTCCGAGTGCTGCAGCCTAGCGCCCAGCGAGAGCGCGCCGCGCACCTGCCGGCTCTGCCGGCCTCCCGGCGCCCGCCCAGCCTCTCAGCGCGAAGGCCCAGCCCGGCCCACGGCGCCCGCCCGGCCCGGCCGCGCGCCTCACCAGCGGTAGCAGCCCTCCGAGGCCTCCAGCGTGAAGTTAACGCGCGTGGCCCGCGTGAAGGGCAGCAGCACTTTGGGGATGTTGAGCTTGGCCGCAGCGGCGGAGGGGCCCGCCGCCAACAGCACCGACAGCGTCAGCAGCAGCAGCCCCCGGCCCCGCGCCGCCATCCTCGCCGCGCGTCACCTCCCGCGACCCTGCGCCCGGCCGCCCGGCCGCCCGCGCCGCCCCGTTGCCCTCCGCTCCCGCCCGCGCGCGCGCCAGGCCAGCAGGTGATGAGCGCGGGGGCGGGGCGAGGGCAGTCGGCGGCCGCCGCTTCCTGGGCCTGAGCGCGGGAACTCTGGGGGCCGAGCTCGCGGCGACCCCACCCCCAGCCCGGCCCTCGCGCAGGCACGCGGGGCTGGGGGATGGGCGCGCGCCCGGGCCCCCGGAGCTGAGGGAGAAGGCTTGGGGCGCGCCCGCGGGGACCCCTGGACCCTTGAAGTCCCAAGGGGGAGCCCCCGGGCGCCCCGCAGCACGCATCCCGCCCTGGTCTTTGCCCCTGGCGGTGGAGCCAAGCCGCCGGCTCTGGACCTTGCGCTCAGGCCCGGACCCACGGTCAGCAAGGCAGGGACACATGCCCCAGGACATTTGGGATGCAGAAAACCGGCGCCTGCCTTGTCCCAGCCCATGCTTCCCAGAAGAGGGACCCCGGGCTCGCAAAGGGAAGCCACCTGCTGAAGCGCTGAAGGCCCGGGGCCCGCTCCCCCTCGACCCCCTCACACCCTTTCCAGAGAGGCCTTAAGATTCCCATTTCTCCAGGAAAAAACCGGTTGAATGGCCCCCAGATCACTCAGCCAGAGAGCCCCAAGCTCTTGTCCTCCGCACTGCACCCCCTGCGGAAGCCATTAGAGGTTACCTATAGGTCATTTAGGGCGCCAACGCTGCCAGAGCACAACCCCCTCCACGGCCCCCACACCCACAAAAGAAAGTTTAGCACCGCGGAATCCACCTGCACACCAATGGAAGGCCTTAGATTCCGCGCTGTGCTCTGTGGCTTTTAGCTGTCTGTCGTGAATTGCATGAAGGCATGCGTCAGCAGGCACCTGACTGCTTGGTGCCGCTAAAATATGAATCTAGCCTTGCAGAGAAGGCCCAGCCTAGCGGGAGGTCAGGAAAGGGTGGGGTGAGGGTGCACTGGCCGGCTGTCTGAGGAGTGCAGGAAGTGGATGCTGACTGTAACCAGGAAGACACACAACGATGCCACTGGGTGGCCAGGAAGGAGAGGATAAATGTCAGTAAGGCTAGGAAGGCTTTTTGGAGGCGGCGGCCCCTGGGTTGGGCATAGACACCGCACTGGGCTTCAGCGAGGCCCGCATAGGCTGCGCCTGCCCCTCAGGGATCATGGGGCTTTTGGATGGTGATGCGGGGTGTTTGGGGTCACCCTCGAAGCCTGAGGGCCCTAGACCAGGGAATGTGTGTGTTGGGGGAAATCTCTGGAGATACCAGAACTAAGGGGGTGAGGGTCGGCCCTGTGTGGAACCAGGTGCTCTGGGAGGGGAATTCCAACGGGCTCCCTTTGAAGAAACAAAAAACAGACTTGTGCGGAAAAGGCAGCCTCAGAGGGTATTTGTGAGGAAGTCTGTGGGTGTCTTCTGGGTTGCACAAGATTGATTTGTTTTCCAACAGGTAATCCAGACAGATGGTTGAAACTTAGGCTCAAAAGGGTTCCAAGTGAAAGTGATTCCTCTCCCTCCCCATCACCCAATACCCTTCCCTACAGGCAATGAGTGCTTCCCACTTGAGTATACATCCAGAGAAATTTTATGCATAAACAAGCATATATATATATAAAATATGGCACACATGCACACACATACACATACATGCACACACATATGTATATATGAAATATGGCACATATACATACATATACATATGTCTTGCGAGGCAGGTAAATCTCACTCTTGGACATATATCCTAGAGAAATGAAAAGTGATGTTCCCACAATCACCTGTACATAAAACATTCATAGCAGCTTTATCAAATAGGCCCAAACTGGAAACAGCACAGAGGTCCTTCATGGGTGATGATTAAATACTGTGGCACATCTATGCCATGGAATATTATTCAGCAAAAAAAGAAATGAACTGCTAATACATCCATCTTGGATGAAGCTCCAGGGAATTATACGGACTGGAAAACAAACACTACAAAAGCACAAAAGGTTACATACTGTAAACTTGCTTTTATACAAGATTCTTGAGATGGCAAAATTATAGAAGTATAGAGCAGGTGAGTGATTGTGGGGTCAGGGGCAGCATGGCATAGGAAGTGATGTGGCTATAAAAGGTCAACATGAGGAGTCCCTGGGATGGAAGTGCTTGGTGGCTTGACTGTATCAATGTCCATTTCCTGGTTGTGATATTATCCCATAGTTTTGCAAGATGTCTACTAGTGGAAACAGGGTAAAGGGCACATATTATAGCATCTCTCTTGTTATTTGTTACAACTGCATGTAATCTACAATTATCTCAAAAAAAAGTTTAATTACAGAGACAAAAAAAGAATCATACAAACAGGCCCAGCAAAACACATCTGAGTGGACACAGCTTGCTAAACAACTACGTTTCAGGTGATTTAAGGCAATCAGGAAATTTTCCCAGCAGAAAACAATCCATGGAAGACAACAAAATGGGCCAGGTGCGGTGGCTGTCGCCTGTAATCCCAGCACTTTGGGAGGCCAAGGTGGGCAGATCACCTGAGGTCAGGAGTTTGAGACCAGCCTGGCCAACATGGCAAAACCCTATCTCTACTAAAAATACAAAAAGTCGCCAGACATGGTGGCATGCATCTGTAATCCCAGCTACTGGGGAGGCTGAGGCAGGAGAATCACTTGAACCTGGGAGGTGGAGGTTGCAGTGAGCTGGGATCAAGCCACTGCACTACAGCATGTGCAACAAGAAACTCCATCTCAAAAAAAAAAAGGCAACAAAATGATGGGTAAAACATTTTCCATCTGAGATTTTATCCCTTTACGTTGTCCTTAAACTTGCCCCCAGACCCCATTTCACTTGCCTACAAACCTGGTATGAGATGGTATTTGGGGCCAAGCCAGGGGTCCATGTGTAGGGGCCACCCCCACCTTCTCTGTGGGCTGTTTCCACTCCCTGGCATTGGGCCCCTTCTTTGGGTGTCAGTGTTTATCTGAGATGCAGGGAGCCAGCCATGGACAATGGCCTGAGCACAGCCTTCTGTCCTGGCACAGAGACCCTCTGGGCTGGAAGAGACCACAGATTTGAGTGAGCCGGTTACCCACCTGATAACTAAAACCAGATAGGAAAATGTCTCCTGACCCACATCAGGGTCTCCCAAACTTCTGTTACTTTCTACCACCCTAAAACATTTTAAAAAATAATATCTATCTGAGTGCCACTTGTGCTGTTATTTCCTGTCTTTAAATCAAAGTGTTTACATATATTTACTTAAGAAGCAAACTTTGTCTCTTCTGTTAATAAAAAGCCATTATCAGTTTGCAAAATATAATAGAAGTAGCCATAAAATAAATACAGCAAAACAAAAGAATGCCTTCAAATTACCGCAGGATACTATTTCTTGCTAAAGGCTGAGAGCCCAAGGCCTGCTCTCAGGGCCTTCAGTGGGAAGATAACCAAACACAAGACAGTGTGAAGGACAAACCACACTAATCTTGACCTTTCTCCTTGAGCATACAAGTATGGAGAGATTTTTCAAGGCAATTAACTTTTTCCTAGTGGGACGTTGTCCTTTTAGAGCCTACCCACCATCTTTTTGTGACAACAGTAATTTTTATTTGTATTTCATTTATTTATTTATTTTTGAGACAGGGTCTCTCACTCTGTCACCCAGGCTGGAGTGCAGTGGCGCAATCTCAGCTCACTACAGCCTCTACCTCCTGGGCTCCAGCCATCCTCCCATCTCAACCTCCTGAGTAACTGGGATTATAGGTGTGTGCCACCACATCCAGCTAATTTTTGCTTTTTGTTTTGTTTTGTTTTGTTTGTAGAGACAGGGTTTCGCCATGTTGCCCTGGCTGGTCTCGAACTCCTGGACTCAAAGGATCTGTGCCCCTTGGCCTCCCAAAGTGCTGGGATTACAGCCATGAGCCACTGTGCCCAGCCCAAACAGTAATTTTAAAGAATCATTCTGCAGTGGGGAAACTTAAAAAGTCATAGAGTAGACAGTGGTATAATGAAGCCCCATGACTGTCCAGTTCTGTGGCCACAATCCACAGCCAATTCGGCTGCTTCTGCAGTCACCACAGGCCGCACCCTATCTCATTTTGAAACAAATCCAAGATATCCTGTCATTTCGTCTGTATTTCAGTTTGTATCGCTAAGAGATAAGGACCCTTTTATAGATATAACCACAATACTATTATCACACATAAAAAAGTTAACAGTAATCTTATGGTCATAAAATATTATTAGAGTTCAAATTTCCAACTGTCTCATACATGTCTTAATACCTTTTTACAGTTTATACTTTCAGAATCAGGATATAAGTAAAGTTCACACATTGCAATTGATTGAAATGTCTTTTAAGGCTCTTTCAATCTATAGGCTTCCTTCCCCATTTCTCCTTTTCTCCCTGAATTTAAATGTTGCCCTTTGACCTCTGGAGTAGACGTTTGTGTTTTCAGACACCCCCAAGCTGAGTCCCCCCTAGCCTGGGCCCTACTGCAGCAGCAATGGGGGTTTCCGCCTCTCACAAGTCTGCCCCCAGGCTTTGGTCATGGACTCTGGAAATGGAGGAAAGGGACACCCACTGTGGACCTTCAGCACCACCTCTGAGCTGGAAACCTTGGCTTTGGGCAAAACAAAAAAGAAGTAAAACACCAGGAGCACTGGAATGGCTTCCACCTTTGCAAAGTGCTTTCCAAAACCCCATCATACTTAAGAGAATGGCAACACCTAATTACAGAAATTGCTGCTCAAGTCAATGCCCAGACATGCCTCCTGCTCATGGGGCCCATTTTCTGGATGCGTTTACTCTTCCTCAGAATGTGTTCCTCACACTTGCCACCTTCAGCCTCTGCCAGGATTGGCAATTGTTTGCTTCCTGTGGGCCCCTGGGTCCTTCCCCACAGGCATCACTAGAGGATGATGGCTGCAGAATAAGTGATGGCAGCCAGCTTGTCACACCTTCAGCCTTCCTTGGAAGTCCAGGCACACGTGTGTTATCCCAGCCACCTCAATCTGATTCCAGCAAACCTAGCTGGATACACAAGGGAGTCCTCAGACATCACCAGGCCACCAACTCTGGAAGAGTACAGGCTCTCTACTCCTTGCTTTCTAAAACTGCCAACAGCATGATCCCTTTTCATGATGGTTAATTTGTGTGTGAACTTGACTGGGCTAAGGGATGCCCAGATAGCTGGCAACACATGGTTTCTGGGTGTGTCTGTGAGGGTGTTTCTGGATGAGATTAGCATTTGAATCAGACTGAGTAAAGATCTGCCCTCACCCATGTGAGTGGACACATCCAATCCCTCAAGGGCCCGACTAGAACACAAAGGTGTAGGAAAGGCAAATTCACTGTCCACTTGGGCTGGGACATCTGTCTTCTCCTGCCATTAGATATTGGAGCTCCTGATTCTCAGGGCTTTGGACTATGGAACTTACAACAGCACCCCCCACCCCGACCCCGGGCTCTCAGGTCTTTGGACTGACAGGCTCTAAAGCCTTCAGGCTTGGACCAAATTATATCACCAGCTTCCTTGGGCCTCCAACTTGTAGACAGAAGGCTCTGGGACTTCTTAGCCTTCATAATTATGTGAATCAATTCTCATAATCTCTCCATCTCTACAACCACCCCTCCCTGCCGCACACATACACACACACCCATACCCACACACCCACACTCTTATTCTGTTTCTGTGGTGAGCCTAATACATTCTTCTTGCTTCTGAGCTCCCCTTGGTGCCAGAGTGGTCAACACAGATCATGGCATACCCCTCAGGGGGCCAGCCCTCCACAGCCTCCCAGGTGGCCTTGACAGAGAATTCAAACTCCTGCTTGTGGTCCCCAGGCCCTCCGAGGCATCCTCTCTGACCTTTGCCTCCCAGACTCACTCCTCTGGCCTGGCCCCACCTGGGTAGTTCAGACCTCCTTAGCATACCTAGCAAATTGGACCCCCTAGGGAGGATAGTTTTTGAACCACTCCTCCTTTATAAGACAAAATTATTTTCAGTAATAAACATGAAATGAAATATAATAATTTCTAGGAAAAAATAACATTTTATTAAACTTTCTATAGATAAGCAAGCCAGCAACATTTTTAAATAAAAATAAAATACTACAACCAAAAAAGGAAAAGCTAGTGGCTTAATATTTTTAAAATTATATTAATGTATTTTTAGTTACATTCAGCATGGAATAGCTGAATAGCAGTAACTCAAATTTGTCTTTATAATCACTATGCCATCACTGGTTATCTGAAATCTACAGTTTAAACACAACAATGTATAGTACCATAAGGGCTGGAGAAAACAACTCTCCCCAAAGCAAGCTCAAAGGATTCCAAAAAGTTATAAGCTTACTCTGGGAACAAACACATGAGCTGAATTGATGTATATGGGGGGCAGATGTTCTAGGAGTTCTGTAAATTAACATCCATGTAGAATGCATTGCTAATAAAGGATCAATTTCAAAAAAAGTTTTATTTTAGGCCAGGTGCAGTGACTCATGCTTGTAATCCCAGTGATTTTAGAGGCCAAGGCAGGAGGATTGCTTGAGGCCAGGAGGATGAGAATAGCCTGGACAACATAGTGAGACTCTCTCTCTACCAAAAAAACTTCAACATTTAGCTGGGCATGGTGGCACACACCTGTAGTCCTAGCTGCTCAGGAGGCTGAGGTGGGAGAATCACTTGACCTCAGGAGTTCTAGGCTGCGGGGAGCTATGATCTCCCCAGTGCACTCCAGCCTGGGCAACAGAGACCCTGTCTCAAAAAAAAAAAAAAAAAAAGAAAAAGAAAGAAAAGTTTTATTTTAAAGTTTTTATGTTATTAAAATTCAACAATGCAACAAAAGTTAAAAAAAATAAATTGAACTACATAAAGACTAAAAACAGGCTGGGCGTGGTGGCTCATGCCTGTAATCCCAGCACTTTGGGAGGCTGAGGCGGGTGGCTCACCTGAGGTCGGGAGTTCGAGACCAGCCTGACCAACATGGAGAAACCCCCGTCTCTACTAAAAATACAAAATTAGCTGATTAGCCGGGTGTAGTGGTGCATGCCTGTAATCTCAGCTACTCAGGAGACTGAGGCAGGAGAATCGCTCAGCTGCTCAGGAGGGAGTGGAGGTTGCAGTGAGCCAAGATCGTGCCATTGCACTCCAGCCTGGGCAACAAGAGCGAAACTCCATCTCAAAAAAAAAAAAAAAGAAAAGAAAAGGATGCAGCTACAATAAAAAACAGTATATTTCCTCAAAAAATTAAATGTAGAATTACCATATGATTCAGCAATCCCACTTCTGGGTATACGCAACACAACTGAAAGCCCTATAATCGTATACCCATGTTCATAGCAGCATTATTCACAATAGCCAAAAAGTGAAAGCCATGCAATTCATCCATTGATGGATAAATAAACAAAATGTGACCTATCCATTCAATGGAATAATATTTAGTCTTAAAAAGGAAGACTGGGTGCGGTGGCTCACACCTGTAATCCCAGCATTTTGGGAGGCCGAAGCGGGCAGATCACCTGAGGTCAGAAGTTCAAGACCATCCTGACCAACATGGTGAAACCCTGTCTCTACTAAAAATACAAAAATTAGCCAGCTGTGGTGGCAGGCACCTGTAGTCCCAGCTACTCTGGAAGCTGAGGCAAGAGATCGCTTGAACCCAGGAGGTGGAGGTTGTAGTGAGCCGAGTTCGTACCACTGAACTCCAGGCTGTGCGACAGAGCAAGACTCCGTCTTTAAATAAATAAATAAATAAATAAATAATTGATATGGTTAATATAAAAAAAGTTATTAACAGTAAAGGATTCTTCTAATAAAAATAATCACTTATTCTGATTGAGACCAGAATATTCTACTCATTTCATTCTTCTGAGTGTAGTCCTTTCATCCCAAATGAGTATGTATACAAGAGTGTATATGACACATAAATAAAAATTCATGCCCAGACAACAAAAGACATGTTAGGAAACTTTCATTTCACCCACAGCCTCGCCAACACAATGATCAAATAGGAATTTAGGTTTTCCATAATTTTCCATTATATTCACCCAGGAGGAAGCAACAATTTTTCTTTTGTTGATCTTGCAGCTTTCAGATTGTTTGCCCTGCACCTGAGACTTCTTCTTAGTGGGCAGGTGTCTTCCTGTCTTGTCAGAGGGAGGGTGACTTCCTGTAAGATGCCCCAGTCTTCCTCTCAGCTCGAGGAGCAGGCTTACTTCAAGTAGGCTTACTTAAGTAGGCTTAAGTTAATCACTTGAGTGATTAGCCAGGGAAATTCAGCTAAATGGTTGACAATATCTCAATGCTTACACATTAGACTGTGTTAAACTGTAATGTGTTTTTTTTTGTTTTTTCTTTTTTGAGACAGAGTCTCACTGTGTCACCCAGGCTGGAGTGCAGTGGTGCCATTTTGGCTCACTGCAACCTCTGCCTCCTGGGTTCAAGCGATTCTCCAGCCTCAGCCTCCTGAGTAGCTGGGACTACAGGCATCTGCCACATGCCCAGCTAATTTTTTGTATTTTAGTAGAGACAGGGTTTCACCATGTTGGTTAGGCTAGTCTCGAACTCTGATCCACCTGCTTCAGCCACCCAAAGTCCTGAGATTACAGGCGTGAGCCACTGCACCTGGTCTGTAATATCTTTTAAGTCATAACCTGTCTTGGCTGAGTAATTTAGGTTTGGGGGTTTTGCATTCTTTAGAAATTGTATGAGCTTAACTTTTTTTTTTTTTTTTTTTTTTGAGACAGGATCTCACTCTGTCACCCAGACTGGAGTGTAGTGGTGAAATCTCAGCTCACTGCAACCTCCACCTCCCGGGTTGAAGCAATTCTCCTGCCTCAGCCTCCTGAGTAACTGGGATTACAGGCGTGCGCCACCACGTCTGGCTAATTTTTGTATTTTAGCAGAGACAGGGTTTCACCATGTTGGGCAGGCTGGTCTCAAACTCCTCACCTCAGGGATCCATCCACCTCGGCCTCCCAAAGTGCTGGGATTACAGGCATGAGCCACGGCACCCAGCCGTGAGCTTAAATTTTAATTAGTTGGGGAGAGAGAGAAACCTTTTCTTGCCATTTTTACACTGTGGGCCCTGAGTACTTCTCTGTGTATTGAGAAAGGGAGAAATAAGAATGAAAAGATGGGTAGACATACATACAGACAATTCCCAGGAGAGGACATTCAGATGGTCAACACACATGTGAAAACCTGCTCATCCTTCTCAGTAACCAGGGAAATGCAAATTAAAACAGCAACAAGCTGTCTTTTCTCACTCATCAGATTGGCAAAACTTTTCTTTCAAGTCTTACAACATCAAGTCTGGGCAAAGATGGAGGAAAATGAACTCTCTCATGTCGCTGGTAGAAGCATAAATTAGTCCAGCCAATTTGTTTGTGTGTGTGGTTTTTTGTTGTTGTTGTTGTTTTGTTTTGGAAACAGAGTTTCACTCTTGTCACCCAGGCTGGACTGCAATGGCAGGATCTCGGCTCCCTGCAACCTCTGCCTCCTGGGTTCAAGTGATTCTCCTGTCTCAGCCTCTGGAGTAGCTAGGATTACAGGCACCTGCAATTACGGCCGGCTAATTTTTGTATTTTTAGCAGAGATAGTGTTTTACCATGTTGGCCTGGCTGGTCTTGAACTCCTGACCTCAGGTGATCCACCCATCTCAGCCTCCCAAAATGCTGGGATTACAGGCAAGAGCCACCACACCCGGCTGAGTCCAGCCAATCTGGACAGCCTTTTGCTACATATGTCTGCAAGCCTTGACTGAAAATCTTTGAGAGCAGATGTTTGTTGGGACTCAGCAACCGATACCCCAAAATATGGAGCTTTGAAGTACTCAACTGAAGAAGCAGCCTCAACGTCTCGCTGACCTTTCTCCCACTCCTGTCTGTCCCAAAGCACAGCATGAAGTTGTTCTCTGAAGTTCCCTTATCTGTCTAAAGTCTGGACCTGCCAAAGAAGAAAACAATTATCTCCAGTCCCTTGCCATTTTTTCATTAACTGAACCCATATTGCAGGAAGAAAAACCAAAGTCTGTCAACATGTTACAGGAAAGGGGTCCCGATCCAGACCCCAAGATAGGGTTACTGGATCTCACACAAGAAAGAATTCAGGGCAAATCCATAAAGTGAAAGCAAGTTTATTAGGAAAGTAAAGAAATAAAAGAATGGCTACTCCATGGACAGAGCAGCCCTGAGGGCTGCTGGTTGCCCATTTTTATGATTATTTCTTGATGACAGGCTAAACAATGGGTGGATTACTCATGTCTCTCCTTCTTAGACCATATAGGGTAAATTCCTGACATTGCCATGGCATTTGTAAACTGTCATGGTGCTGATGGGAGTGTAGCAGTGAGGATGACCAGAGGTCACTCTCATCACCATCTTGGTTTGGGTGGATTTTAGCCGGTTTCTTTACTGCAAACTGTTTCATCAGCAAGGTCTTTATGACCTGTGTCTTGTGCCGACCTCCTATCTCATCCTGTGATTTAGAATGCCTTAACTATCTGGGAATGCAACCCAGTAAGTCTCAGCCTCATTTTACCCAGGTCATATTCAAGAAGGAGTTGCTCTGGTTCACATGCCTCTGACAAACACACCTGTTATGGAAAGGAGTCTGGATCCAGACCCCAAGAGTGGGTTCTTGGATTTCATGCAAGAAAAGAACTTGGGGCAAGTCCATAAAGTGAAAGCAAGTTTATTAAGAAAGTAAAGGAGGCCAGGAGTGGTGGCTCACGCCTGTAATCCAAGCATTTTGGAAGCCCAAGGTGGGTGGATCACGAGGTCAGGAGTTCAAGACCAGCCTGACCAACATGGTGAAACTCTGTCTCTACTAAAAATACAAAAATTAGCCAGGCATGGTGGTGCATGCCTGTAATCCCAGTTACTCAGGAGGCTGAGGCTGGAGAATCACTTGAACCTGGGAGGTGGAGGTTGCAGTGAGCTAAGATGACACCACTACACTCCGGCCTGGGCAACAGAGTGAGATTTCGTCTCAAAAAAAAAAAAAAAAAAAAGAAAGTAAGGGAATAAAGAACAGCTATTCCATAGGCAGAGCAGCCCAGAGGGCTATGGTTGCCCTTTTTTTTTTTTTTTTTCAAGACGGAGTCTTGCTGTGTCACCCAGGCTGGAGTGCAGTGGTGCGATCTTGGTTCACTTCAAACTCCGCCTCCCGGGTTCCAGCAATTCTTCTGCCTCAGGCTGCCGAGTAGCTAGGATTACAGGCACCTGCCACCGCATCTGGCTAATTTTTGTATTTTTAGTAGAGACGGGGTTTCACCATGTTGGCCAGGCTGGTCTCCAACTCCTGACCTCGTGATCCACCCACCTTGGCCTCCCAAAGTGCTGGGATTATAGTTTTCTGGGAAAGGGATGGGCAATTCCCAGACCTGAGGATTCCTCCCCTTTTTAGACCATATAGGGTAACTTCCTGATGTGCCATGGCATCTGTAAACTGTCATGGTGCTCGTGGGAGTGTAGCAGGGTGTGGTGGCACTGTAATCCCAGCTACTCAGGAGGCTGAAGCAGGAGAATCGCTTGAACCTGGGAGGCAGAGGTTGCAGTGAGCCGAGATTGCACCACTGCATTCCGGCCTGGGGGACACAGCAAGACTCTCTCTAAAAAAAAAAAAAAAAATATATATATATATATATATATATATGTGTGTGTGTGTGTATGTATATATATATGTATGTGTATATATATGTATGTGTATATATATGTATGTGTGTATATATATGTATGTGTGTATATATATATACTCCTGTGAACAAAATTTGGAGCATATTTGTTCCTCTCTACTTGATTTCTTCAGAATTTGGGAACTATTTGTGAATACACTCAATTTATGGCAGTATAGTTAATTACACAAGTGCAATAAGAATTTGCTTTCTTTTGTAACAGGATACAATTGGAAAAATTGGTTATTTTACCAAGGCTTTGAATGGAATGGTATACTTCCTTTAAAGAATCAAAGTTGACTTATAGAGCCAGTTAAAGCCCATTAGGGAATGTGGCCTCATACCTTGTCCATACAGAGTCCCTGTACAAAGTTCCTGACCTGTGGTAAATAAACAATGTCACTTTCTAACAGACCCAGGTCCCAAGTTATCTTGGGACCTCAAGAGGAGAGGAGTTTGCCCAACTCATAGGTATTTCAGGGTAAAAACCCATGGCTGGGCTCAGCTTTTAAAAGTCTTATTTGAGATTCTTCATGGAACAGAGTTCTATCAAAGCCAATTAAAATATCCTAAGTGAAAAATAATTATTCTTGCTGTACTTTATGCAAATAATCAGGCCAAGTACAGTAAGACTAAAGTTTATTTTGTAAACAAATCAGTTCTATCATGATTTGTTTTTAATAAAAATGGGGACTGGAGAGAGAAAAATTATGCTTCGAAAGAAAACTAGGTCAGGCACAGTGGCTCACGCCTGTAGTCCCAGCACTCTGGGAGGGTGAGGCAGGCAGATCATCTGAGGTCAGGAGTTTGAGACCAGCCCAGCCAACATGGCCAAACCCCATCTCTACTAAAAATACAAAAATTAGCCAGGCGTAGTGGCATGCACCTGTAATCCCAGCTACTTGGGAGGCTGAGGCAAGAAAATTGCTTGAATCTGGATGTGGAGTTTGCAGTGAGCCAAGATCGTGCCACTGCACTCCAGCCTGGGCAACAGAGTGAGACTCTGTCTCAAAACAAACAAACAAACAAAAAAGAAAAACTGTAGTATACTGTTGTTAGCTGTTCTTGAGGTTTTTTTCCACAGTTTAGACTAAATTCTAAATTCCTTGTGGGTTAGAAGTCCCCAAACTAATGCTTTCAAATCTTTGCTTTTAAAATTGGGAATTGTACTCCTTATCCTAGGACTCACTATTTTACCTTATAGTAGGCTGTTCACTTAAACACTGTAGTAAAACTATAGCTGAGAGTACTAATGTTTTTGCCACGCGAGCCTCAGAAGCCCAGCCAGGCCTGCATGAGTACACTCAAGACAGTTGCAAAACAGTTCCATTCTTCTCACCTTGGGGTTCCATTCTTCTCACCTTGGGGTTCACTCCCATTCCCACTACGTCCCGTCAGCAGGAAGAAGCCAGAGCCATCGACGGTCTTTTCCCATCTTCATAGCCTACACCTTAAGATTAAGGTGCTATAAAACCCAAAGGGAGGGATTGAAACTGCCTTTGCAAAATTATGACTGAGACAGTGAAAGAGATCCAACTTAATTGACTCCATCTTGCTTCTAATTTCCAAGCTGTCCTTGTTCATTCCTGGGCGTAGGCTGAAGTAACTTTGGGAGAAACTTAGTTTGTAGTTTAAACAAAGGCAGTAACAGCCCTTTCCCAAAGCAGACCTCCTTGCTTGGGGACTAGATTGCCTTTGTAGGGCTAACATTAGCCACAAGATTAGAAATTACGGTTTGGGAGTCATGCAGCTGGAGGCTACAAGATTCTGACCCTTCCTAAACTGCTCCTGAGTTTGATATGTTTTGCAGACCCTGCACTTAATGGATCAGCTGTCCCCACCCAGATCAATAAACTGGCTCATCTGATCTTCTGGCCCCCACCCAGGAACGGACTGAGCGCAAGAAGACAGCTCGGACTCCCTATGATTTGATTTCTGACCACTCAGCAGTCCTGGCTCACTGGCTTCTCCCCACCCACCAAGTTCTCCTTAAAAACTCTGCTCCCCAAATGCTCAGGGAGACTGATTTGAGTAATAATAGAACTCCGGTCCGCACAGCCAGCTTTGCGTGAATTACCCTTTCTCAATTGCAATTCCCCTGTCTTGATAAATCGGCTCTGTCTAGCCTAGGCAGCAGGCAAGATGAACCCCTTGGGCCATTACATTTATGATCTGTATCTTGTGCTGACCTCCTATCTCATCCTGTGACGGAGAATGCCTAACCGTCTGGGAATGCAGCCTAGTGGGTCTCAGCCTCATTTTAACCAGCCCCTATTCAAGATGGAGTTGCTCTGTTTCAAACACCTCTGACACAGCTAGACAGACTCTTGTCACAAACCATTGTCTGCTCTGCAGGCCCAACAGACTTTGTCCCAGGCCTCTGTATACTCTTCAAGCCCACTGAATTCCCCTTAAAAATCATATACTAACCCCCTAACCTTATCCACACTTTGCCATCTCCCTTTCCCCTAAGAAGAAGGGTATATAAGCATCTGTACCCCATGGTGCAGTGGAGCAATCAGTCTGTGATTTCCCCCCATGCATGTTAATAAACGTGCATGCCATTTCTCCTATGAGTCTGCCTTTTATCAGTTTATTTTTCAGCAAAACTTCAGAGGATGAAAGGGAAGTTTTCCCTTAGCTCCTACATGTGTTTCAGATTTTTTTTTTGAGCTTGATAGGTAAAAGGTGCCTGTGCTATTTTTACATTACCACTCCTAGTGGGTTCAGGAGCAGCATCTTATTGTCAATACATTGATTTTTCCGCAATGAGACATGAATATTCACACTAATGGGATAGAGACTTTAAATAGCCTCAGCTCATTTTAGGTCAGTTTTCACTGCCAGAGGACTTGGTTGCAACCTAATGGGAAAAGCGGGTTTAGAGTTTTTTTGGCTTTTTGAATTATGGAGAGAGATCTTGGATCTGTACATAGTAAACTTGAACATGAGCATATTCTATGACCTAGAAATACACCTAAATTCATTTCTTAGAATAATGGGATTTGAACTTTTCTATGCACAATCCAGAGTAAGAAATACAATTCATGTGTAATCCAATTCACACATGTATTTATGTAACTTGCAACAAAAGTTGCAAGAAACGCTACCCTTCCTACACGTGATCACTCTGTCTTTTATATTTCATGTTTTGAGTGTTTACCATACGTCAGGCACAGTTCTAAGCATTTTTTCTATATTTCATTTTTTTAAAGTTGTTGGGTTACAACTCGGCAATAAAAATACCAATAACCCAATTAAAAAATAGGCAAAGAGGCCGGGCGCAGTGGCTCACACCTGTAATCCCAGCACTTTGGGAGGCCAAGGTGGGCGGATCACCTGAGGTCGGGAGTTCGAGACCAGCCTGACCAACATGGAGAAACCCTGTCTCTACTGAAAATACAAAATTAGCCGGGCATGGTGGCGCATGCCTGTAATCCCAGCTACTTGGGAGGCTGAGGCAGGAGAATTGCTTCAACCTGGGAAGGAGAGGTTGCAGTGAGCCGAGATCATGCCATTGCACTCCAGACTGGGCAACAAGAGCAAAACTCCATCTCAAAAAAAAAAAAAAAAAAAATAGGCAAATAAGGCTGGGCATGGTGGCTCATGCCTATAATCCCAGCACTTTGGGAGGCCAAGGCAGGCAGATCACCTGAAGTCAGGAGTTCAAGGCCAACCTGGCCAACATGGCAAAACCCCGCCTCTACTAGAAATACAAAAATTAGCCAGCTATAAATACAAAACACAAATACAAAAATCCCAGCTACTCGGGAGGCTGAGGCGGAGAATCACTTAAAGCCAAGAGGCAGAGGTTGCAGTGAGCTGAGATCGCACCACTGCACTCCAGCCTAGGCGACAGAGTGAGATTCCATCTCAAAAAAAAAAAAAAAAAAAAAAAGCCAAAGGATCTGAATGGATGTTTTTCTGAAAAAGACATACTAATGGTCAATAAGCACATGGAAAGTGTCCAACATCATCAGCCATCAGGGAAATGCAAACCAAAACCACAATAAATACCACTTCACACCCATTACGGTGGCTATAATTTTTAGAAAGACAGACAATAACAAGTGTTCAAGTGTTCACAAGGATCCATATCCTATTTTTGAACTCTCATACACTCTTGGTGGACATGTAAAATGGTGCAGCTACTTTGAAAAGCAGTTTTGTAGTTCCTCAGAAAGTTAGACATTGAGTTACTATATAATCCAACAATTCTACTCCTAGGCATATACCAAAAAGAAATAAAAACATACATCCACACAAAAACTTGTACATGAATGTTCATAGCAGCAGCATTCATAATAGCCAAAAAGCAGAAACAACCCAGTTGTCCATCAACTAATGAATGGATAAACAAAATGTGGTATAGTTATACAATGGACTATTATTTGACAACAAAAAGGAAGAGGCCAGGCGTGATAGCTCATGCTTGTAATCTCAATACTTTGAGAGGCTGAGGCAGGAGAATCGCTTGAGCCCAGGAGTTTGAGACCATATTTACAGGTGTGGTGGTGCACACCTGTAGTCCCAGCTACTAGAGAGGCTGAAGCAGGAGGATCGCTTGAGCCCAGGAGGTGGAGGCTACAGTGAGCTGAGATCGTGCCACTGCACTCCAGCCAAGGGGACAGATTTTATCAGAAAATCATAGTGTTGCATGAAAAAGCACATTGTAAGGAGATACTGGGATTTCTGGTGTCATTAATATTCTGGTTCTTAACCTGAGTTGTAATTTCATGAGTGTTCACTGAACCTTTTGTAAAACTGAACATTTTTCTGTATCTTTGTAATTTATAATTAACTTTATTTTAAAAAACAAAAGGAAATGTGCAATATGATATATAGCATCATGCTGTTTATATAAACTTTAGGAGCATGCCAATCAATGGTACTGCATCCATCTGTGTCTGGTCAGGAAAATAGAAGTCATTCTAGCTATTTCAAGCAGAAAAGTATGTAACGAAGGAAGCAAAGGCAAGAAGAACTATTACGCAGACATCAAGAGGCTTCTTCTAGCCCTAGACTGAAGCCAGGAGCTCACACTCCCTACTGATCTGACCCCGACCATGAACGCAGGAGGCTACACTTCTGCTGTTGCTGCTGCTGCTGCAAAAAGGACCACCAATCTGCTGGAGATGATGCCATGATGAAAAGATAGTTTCTCTCTTTCTCCTGCCTTAAGATTTCCCACTAGTGCCTCCTGGAAACTAGCAGGAAAGGGAGTCAGTAGTTTGGAGACTTCCAGCCCCATAGATGCTGCGGTAAGCAGGGAAGGCTGGGAATAGAGCCGAGAGCTGACAGGCAGAACCTATATATTATCTATATAGGAAGGGTTCCCACCAAGGCATATTAGTAATTACAGCCAACTTTGTAATCAATTGATTTATTTAAAAAGTCAAAGCAAGCATAATAATAGTGGTCGCTGAATTTGAGTTTGGGGACTACAGATGTTTAATTTATTATTACGTGTATTTTTCCGTATCTTTTTTTTTTTGAGACGGAGTATTGCTCTGTCACCCAGGCTTGAGTGCAGTGGACTCATCTCGGCTCACTGCAACCTCTGCCTTCCAGGTTTAAGCAATTCTCTGCCTCAGCCTCCTGAGTAGCTGGTATTACAGGTGCCCGTCACCATGCCCAGCTAATATTTTGTATTTTTAGTAGAGACAGGGTTTCACCATCTTGGCCAGGCTGGTCTTGATCTCCTGACTTCTTGATTCACCCACCTTGGCCTCCCAAAGTGATGGGATTACAGGCGTGAGCCACCGCGCCTGGCCCATATCTTTTTAAGTTCCAAAAATCTAATAATTTAAAAAAATCTAAAGGTAAATTATAAAAATGTAATAAAAAAGGAACTTACTGAAAAGAGAATAAACCAACTTGCTAATGGTTGTTGTGTTAGGGTGGTAAACCTAGGGATTTTTTTTCCTTTTGTTTTTGTCAGAGAAATTTTCCAAATTTTCTTTGACACCCATATTAAATTCATAGTAAAACTTTGTAATAGGATGCTCTTGCTTTTCGCCTAACTTTACATGAATGCTATAGCTTTAGGAAAAATACCTTGTGGCTGGGCAGAGTGGCTCACACCTGTAATCCCAGCACTTTGGGAGGCCGAGGCAGGCAGATCACCTGAGGTCAGGAGTTCAAGACCAGCCTGACCAACATGGAGAAACCCCGTCTCTAGTAAAAATACAAAATTAGCCGGGAATGGTGGCACATGCCTATAATCCCGGATACTCGGGAGGCTGAGGCAGGAGAATCGCTTGAACCCGAGAGGTAGAGGTTGCAGTGAGCAGAGATTGCGCCATTGCATTCCAGCCAGGGCAACAAGAGCGAAAATCTGTCTCAAAAAAGTAAAATAAAATAAAAATAAAAAGCTTGTCCCGGGAACTGCCGTGAAGGGTTTGATGTTCTCAAGTTCCAATCTGATCTCTGAGGTGGGATGAGAAGTTTGCCTGTCACAGACTGAGTGTGTTTTTCAGCAAAAGTGGGCTACGTTTGGATGCAAAAGAGCTGATATCCTGAAAAGCTTTGAAATTAAAGATATGGCTCTTTTCCTCCCAGGCAGAAGAAAATTACACCCTCCATATGCGTTCAGCATTTGACTGTTCAGATGCTGTTTGCATCTGTGATCTTTTATCCTCACCAAGAACCAGAGCACAAGATACAGCATTTGGGAAAGTGCTTTGAAGAGACCTGGCAAGTGCAGGGTTTTTTTTTGTTGTTGTTGTTTGAGACGGAGTCTCACTCTCTGTTGCCCAGGCTGGAGTGCAGTGGCGCGATCTTGGCTCACTGCAACCTCTGCCTCCCGAGTTCAAGCGATTCTCCTACCTCAGCCTCCCGAGAAGCTAGGATTACAGGCGTACACCACCACACCCGGCTAATTTTTTGTATTTTTTTTGGTAGAGATGGGGTTTTACCATGTTGGCCAGGCTGGTCTCGAACTCCTGACCTCAGGTGATCCACCCGCCTTGGCCTCCCAAAGTGCTGGGGTTACAGGTGTGAGCCACTGTGCCCGGTTTAAGTGCACACTTTTATTAACACAATGCCCATCTTCCAGAGGAGGATACTGAGGCCTGGAAAGGTGGAGTAACACTGCCCATGATCCCATAGAGCCTGACCCAGAACTTGGGCACAATGTATTTTCCTGTATTGCGGGGCTGAGATTGGGTTAAAATCCCCTCTCCGGCCAGGTGCGGTGGCTCATGTCTGTGATCCCAGTACTTTGGGAGGCTGAGGCGGGTGGATCACCTGAGGTCAGGAGTTTGAGACCAGCCTGACCAACATGGTGAAACCCTGTCTACTAAAAAATGCAAAATTAGCCAGGCATGGTGGCACATCCCTGTAATCCCAGCTACTTGGTAGGCTGAGGCAGGAGAATCGCTTGAACCCGGGAGGCAGATGTTGCATTGAGCCAAGATTGCACCATTGCACTCCAGCTTGGGCAATAACAGTGAAACTCCATCTCAAAAAAAAAAAAAAAAAAAAGAATCCCTTCTCCTGACTCCTGAGGACAAGAAGGTTCTGTTTTTTTCATTTAATTTTTCCTTTGCAAATAGGGAAATGAATCATGTTCCTATTTAAAATATCTTCATCGTTTCATGACCAGAAAAGTATGGTTTATGAAAAAATGACCGTTAAAAAAAAAAACAAAAAACAAAAACAAAACCATGACCCATTAGGATGACCATGATAGCTTGATAGCTTTTTTTTTTTTTTTTAAGACAGAGTTTTTGCTCTGTTGCCCAGGCTGGAGTGCAATGGCACCATCTCAGCTCACTGCAACCTCTGCCTCCCAGGTTCTAGTGATTCTCCTGCCTCAGCTTCTCAAGTAGCTGGGATTACAGGCACCCACCACCATGCCCAGCTAATTTTTGTATTTTTAGTAGAGACGAGGTTTCACTATGTTGGCCAGGCTGGTCTCGAACTCTAGACCTCAAGTGATCCACCCAACTCGGCCTCCCAAAGTGCTAGGGTTACAGGCAGGAGCCACCGTGCCCAGCCAAGATAGCTTCTTGAAGGGTGTTCATTAATTATCTGGTCTGAACATAAAATTAGTTATAGGTTTTGACTGGGAGTAGAGAAAATTTATTGTCTGACTTCATTGTTGAACACCTCCAGGGACAAGATTCATTAGCAGCTCAGCAAGCCTGTCCACTCATTTCGCCCTATGTCAGTCCAAAATCTCCCTTCCTATAGCTCCTCTTCATCCATTGGTTTAAGTTCTACCCTCAAGAGCACCACACAGAGTCAGCCTGGTCACTGTCCTCCCGAGTGCTGGTCCTTTGCAAGCCTGAGGTAGCCATATGGTGGTGGCAGCACACAAGTCCTGGCACCTTCCCTCACTCACCATGAGACCTTGACCAAGCAATCCCAACTTCCTTCCTGTGCTTAGAGAGTTGATTATGCGCCTTGAATCTTTTCTGAGGTAAATGTTTAGGGCTGTATTAGTCACGGTTCTCCAGAGAAACAGAATCCATATGTATGTGTAGATGTGTGTAGTCATGCATTGCATAATGACATTTCAGTCAACAATGGACCGCATATACAATGGTGGTCCCGTTAAGATGATGCCATATTTTTACTGTACATTTTCTATGTTTAGACACATAAATACTTAGCATTGTGTTACAGCTGCCTCCAGTATTCAGCACAGCCACATGCACTACAGGTTTATAGCCTAGGAGCAAAAGGGCATAGCACATAGCCTCATGTGGTAGGCTCTGCCATCCAGGTTTGGGTAAGTACACTCTATGAGGTTCCCATAGCAACAAAATTGCTGAACAATGTGTGAAGCATTGCATTAAGTCACATGTGACTGTATAAAAAGAAAGAGAGACTGAGATTTAGTAAATTGGTTCACCTGATTATGGAGGCTGAAAAGTCTCAAAATCTGCAGTCAGCAAGCTGGAGACCCAGAAGAGCCAGTCTCAGTGCTCAGACTCCAATCTGAGTGTGAAGGTCTGAGAACCAGGAGAGCCAAGTTCCAGTCTGAAGACAGGAGAAGACCAAGGTCCCAGCTGAAACAGGCAGGAGGAGTCGCTCTTGCTCAGCCTTTCATTCTATCCAGGTCTTCAGGTGATTGGATGCGGCCCACTTACATTAGTGAGGGCAATCTGTTTTATGTATTCGATAGGCTGAAATACTAATCTCATCCAGAAACACCCTCACAGACACATCAAGAATGATGTTTGACCAAATGTCTGTGTACCCGTGGCCCAGTCAAGTTGACACATACAATCCACCATGAGCAGAGCCATCCATTTCCTCTAAGGACTGCTTTCTTGACTTCCCACACATTCTGAAACACTGTGTTTACACTACCATTCAGTTCAAAATATTTTCAAATTTCCCTTGTGACTTTGTTTGTTATTCATTTTTTATGTATAAGTGGGTTGCTTGATTTTCAAATGTTTTGGGGATTTTGTGAATAGCTTTTTAATTGTGGTAAAATACAGATAACACAAAATTTACCATATTAACCATTTATTTTTTTTAAGAGATAGAGTCTCACTGTGTTGCCCAGGCTGAAGTGCAATAGCTAGTCACAAGTGTGATCATAGTGTCCTACATCCCTGAATTCCTGGGCTCAAGAGATCCTCCAGCTTCTGCCTCCTGAATAGCTGGGACTATAGGGGCACACCACCACGCCCAGCCCATCTTAATTTTTTTTTTTTTTTCTGAGACAGAGTTTTTGCTCTTGTCACCCAGGCTGGAGTGCAATGGTGCGATCTCGACTCACTGCAACCTCAACCTCCCAGTTTCAAGAGATTCTCCTGCCTCAGCCTCCCGAGTAGCTGGGATTACAGGCATGTGCCACCACGCTCGGCTAATTTTGTATTTTTAGTATCTGGTTTGATTTTTAGTAGAGATAGGCTTTCACCACGTTGGTCAGGCTGGTCTCGAACTCCTGACCTCAAGTGATCCACCCACCACGGCCTCCCAAAGTGCTGGGATTACATACGTGAGCCACTGCGCCCAGCCTTAAACATTTTTAAGAGTGCATTCACATTAAGAGGGCATTAAGGGCATTCACATTCTTATGTAACCATCACCGCCATCCATTTCCAGAACTTTGCATCTTCTCAAACTGAAACTCTGTACCCATTAAAACAAACCCCCAACCCCCAGCCTCCCAGCCCCTGGTATTCTTTTTTCTGTCTCTATGGATGTGACTACTCTATGTACCTCATGTAAGTGGAATCATCCAGTATTGATCCTTTTGTGACAGGCTTATTTCACTTAGCACAATGTTCTTAAGTTTCATCCATGTTGTAGCATGTGACAGAATTTTTTTCCTTTTGAAGGCTAAATAATATCCCATTGTATGGATAGACCACATTTGGTTTATCCATTCATTTGTTGATGGACACTGGGGTTGCTTACATATTTTGGCTCTTGTGAATAATACTGCTATGAACATGGGTATACAGATATCTCTTAGGGACCCTGCTTTCCATTCTTTTGAGTATATACCCGGAAGTGAGATTGCTATGGTAATTCTATCTTTAACTTTTTCGGGAACCACTATACTGCTTTCCACAGCAGCTGTGCCATTTTACATTCCCACCAACAATGAAAAGTGTTCCAATTTCTCCTCATCCTCATCATCACTTGTTATTTTCTTTTTGTTCTTTTACTTGTTTGTTCTTTAAAAAAAAAAAAAAATAGTAGTTGGGCCGGGCATGGTGGTTCATGCCTGTAATCCCAGCACTTTGGGAGGCCAAGGCAGGTGCATCATTTGATGTCAGGGGTTCAAGACCAGCCAGACCAACATAGTGAAACCCTGTCTCCACCAAAAATACAAAAAATAAGCTGGGCGTGGTGGTGCGTGCCTGTAATCCCAGCTACTTGAGAGGCTGAGGCAGGAAATTTGCTTGAACCTGGGAGGTGGAGGTCGCAGTAAGCTGAGATCGTGCCACTGCACTCCAGCCTGGGTGACAGAGTGAGACTCTGTCTCAAAAAATAAAAATAAATAAATAAATAAATAAATACATAAATACAAATTAAAAAATAGTAGCCATCCTAATGGGTGTGAAGGATAGTGTGTATTGGTCAGTGTTCTCTAGAGGGACAGAACTAATAGGATGGAAATATACATAAACGGGAGTTTATTAAGTTTTAACTCACACAATCATAAGGTCCCACAGTGGGCTGTCTGCAAGCTGATAAGCAAGGAGAGCCAGTCTGAGTCCCAAAACTGAAGAACTTGGAGTCTGATGTTCGAGGGCAGGAAGCATCCAGCATGGAAGAAAGATGTAGCCTGGGAGGCTAGGCCAGTCTAGTCTTTTCACATTTTTCTGCTGCTTATATTCTAGCTGTGCTGGCAGCTGATTAGATGGTGTCCACCCAGATTAAGGGTGGGTCTGCCTTTCCCAGCCCCCTGACTCAAATGGTTAATCTCCTTTGGCAACACCCTCACAGACACACCCAGGAGCAATACTTTGCATTCTTCAATCAAGTTGACACTCAGTATTAACCATCACGGAGTGTATTTTTTATTATTGTCTAATTTAATGCAATTTTTGAGACTTGTTTTATAATCCAGCATGTGCTCTTCTGTGTAGTAAATATTTTATGATCAACTGAAAATAATGTGTATTCTACAACTGTTCAGTGTAATAGTCTACAAATATCAATTAGGACAAGATTCTTGATAGCATTTTTTAAATAGTCTATTAATATATGCTTCCTAATGTTTCATGTACTTTTTTATCTATTGAAGGGAGGTGTTAAAATCTTCAGTATTGTGAACAACTAACTTTATGCTAACAATTTGGCTACCTAGATGAAATTAACACATACTTTTAAAAATATAACTTAGGCCGGGCGCCGGTGGCTCATGCCTGTAATCCCAGCACTTTGGGAGGCTGAGGTGGGTGTATCACAAGGTCAGGAGATCGAGACCATCCTGGCTAACATGGTGAAACCCCCTCTCTATTAAAAATACAAAAAAAATTAGCCGGGCGTGGTGGCAGGCACCTGTAGTCCCAGCTACTCGGGAGGCTGAGACAGGAGAATGGTGTGAACCTGGGAGGCAGAGCTTGCAGTGAGTCGAGATCGTGCCACTGCACTCTAGTCTGGGTGACAGAGCCAGACTCCGTCTCAAAAAAAAAAAAAACACAAAAAACATAACTTAACAAAATAGACACAAAAAGGAATTTAAAATATCAATAGTTCTTTATTTGTAAAAAATAAATTTATGATAAAATATTTTGCCACAAAGAAAACTCCAGGTCAAGATAGCATCTCTAGGGAGTTCTATCACACATTTATGGAAGAAATAATACAAACTTACACAATCCTTTTCAGAGCATAGAGGAGGTGGACATGTTCCTCTATTCTTTTTTTTTTTTCTTTTAAGAGACAGGATCTCACTATGTTGCCCAGCCTGGCCTCTAACTCCTGAGCTCAAGCACTCCTCTTGCCTTAGCCTCCCTAGTAGATGAGACTACAGGCATATGCCACCATGCCTGGCTTTCTCTACTTTTTAATGGGCCAGCAGAACCCTGATACCAAATGTTGACAAAGACATTACAAGAATGGAAAAATACAAATCAATATCCCTTTTGAACATAACAATGTTTAACAAAATATTAGGAGACAGAATCCAGTAATATAAGAATATAATACATCATGGGCCTGGTGTGGTGGCTCACGCCTGTAATCCCAGCACTTTGGGAGGCCGAGGCAGGCGGATCACTTGAGGTTAGGAGTTCGAGACCAGCCTGGCCAACATGGTGAAACCCTGTCTCTACTAAAAATACAAAAATTAGCTGAGCATGTTGGTGAGTACCTGTAATCCCAGCTACTCAGGAGGCAGAGGCACGAGAATTGCTTGAACCCGAGAGGCAGAGGTTGCAGTGAGCTGAGATCGTGCTACTGAACTCCAGCCTGAGTGACAAGAATGCGAGTCCGTCTCAAAAAAAAAAAAAAAAAAAAAAAAGAATATATTATGACCAAGTAGGGCTTATCCTAGGAATGCAAAATGCTTTATCATTTAAAACTCAATCAATATAGCTGGGCACAGTGGCTCACTCCTGTAATCTCAGCATTTTGGGAGGCCGAGGCAGGTGGATCACCTGAGGTCAGGAGTTCAAGACCAGCCTGACCAATATAGCAAAACACCATCTCTACTAAAAATACAAAAATTAGCCAGGTGAGGTGGCATACGCCTGTAGTCCCAGCGACTTGGAAGGCTGAGACAGGAGAATTGCTTGAATCCAGGAGGTGGAGGTTGCAGTGAGCTGAGATCGGGCCACTGCCCTCCAGCCTGGGTGACAGAGCGAGATTCCATCTCAAAAAAAAAAAAAAAAAAACCTCAATCAATATATATCATCACATTAACAAGATAAAAGGAGAAATCATATGACCATCTCATTGAGACAGACAAAACATTTGAGGCCATCAACACCCACTCATACTAACAACTTTCAAGGCAATGAGAACCTCCACAATCTAATAAAGTGCATCCATGAGATATATATAATTAACTGCATGCCTACTAGTGAAACATTGAAATCTTTCCCTTGCATCAGCAATAAAGCAAGGAAATCTAATCTTACTACTTCTGTTCAACATTGTACTGAAAGTTTCAGCCAGTGGTACAAGGTAAGAAAAAAAAAACACACATTGGAAAGGAAGCAATAAAAATGTTTCTATCTGCAGGCAAGATGATACTACGTATAGAAAACCTCAGAGAATTTTATTTTAAAAAAAGACAAAACATACAAGAACTAATAAGTGAACTTAGCAAGGCTGCAGGCTACAAGATCAATATAACAAAAAATCATATTTATATATACTAGCAACATGCAACTGGAAAAATATAAGACACCATTGGTAATGGCATAAAAAAATCAGCTTTTAATGAATAAATGCATAATTTCTACACTGAAAACTACAAAACAATGCTGACAGAAGTTAAAGAATATTTATTTTGTTTTTTGGTTTTGTTTTTTGTTGTTTTTGAGACAGAGTCTCGCTCTGCTGCCCAGGCTGTAGTGCAGTGGCACAATCTCGGCTCACTGCAAGCTCCGCCTCCCAGGTTCACGCCATTCTCCTGCCTCAGCCTCCCGAGTAGCTGGGACCACAGGTGCCCGCCTCCATGCCCAGCTAATTTTTTTTGTATTTTTAGTAGAGACGGGGTTTCACCATGTTAGCCAGGATGGTCTCGATCTCCTGACCTCAGGACCTGCCTACCTCGGCCTCCCAAAGTGCTGGGATTACAGGTGTGAGCCACCGCACCCGACCTAAAGAATATTTAAATAAATGTGGAGATACACTATGTTCATGGATGAGAGTGGGTCCGGAATTGGTAGGTTCTTGGTCTCACTGACTTCAAGAATGAAGCCGCGGACCCTCGCGGTGAGTGTTACAGCTCTTAAGGTGGCGCGTCTGGAGTCTGTCCCTTCTGATGTTCAGATGTGTTTGGAGTTTCTTCCTTCTGGTGGGTTCGTGATCTCGCTGGCTCAGGAGTGAAGCTGCAGACCTTCGCAGTGAGTGTTACAGTTCTTAAGGCAGCGCGTCTGGAGTTGTTCGTTCCTCCCGGTGGGCTCATGGTCTTGCTGGACTCAGGAGTGAAGCTGCAGATCTTTGCGGTGAGTGTTACAGCTCATAAAAGCAGCGTGGACCCAAAGAGTGAGCAGTAGCAAGATTTATTGCAAAGAGTGAAAGAACAAAGCTTCCACAGTGTGGAAGGGGACCCGAGCGGGTTGCCAATGCTGGCTCAGGCAGCCTGCTTTTATTCTCTTATCTGGCCCCACCCACATCCTGCTGATTGGTAGAGCCGAGTGGCCTGTTTTGTCAGGGCGCTGATTGGTGCGTTTACAATCCCTGAGCTAGATACAAAGGTTCTCCACGTCCCCATCAGATTAGTTAGATACAGAGTTTCCACACACAGGTTCTCCAAGGCCCCACCAGAGCAGCTAGATACAGAGTGTCAATTGGTGCATTCACAAACATTGAGCTAGACACAGGGTGCTGATAGGTGTGTTTACAAACCTTGAGCTAGACATAAAGGTTCTCCACGTCCTCACCAGAGCAGCTAGATACAGAGTGTCGATTGGTGCATTCACAAACCTTGAGCTAAACACAGGGTGCTGATTGGTGTATTTACAATCCCTGAGCTAGACATAAAGGTTCTCCACGGCCCCACCAGACTCAGGAGCCCAGCTGGCTTCACCTAGTGGATCCCGCACTGGGGCTGCAGGTGGAGCTGCCTGCCAGTCCTGCGCCGTGCGCTCGCATTCCTCAGCCCTTGGGTGGTCGATGGGACTGGGCGCTGTGGAGCAGGGGGTGGTGCTCGTCGGGGAGGCTCGGGCCACACAGGAGCCCATGGAGTGGGTGGGAGGCTCAGGCATGGCGGGCTGCAGGTCCCGAACCCTGCCCTGCGGGAAGGCAGCTAAGGCTCAGTGAGAAATCGAGCGCAGTGCCAGTGGGCCGGCACTGCTGGGGGACCCAGTACACCCTCCGCAGCCACTGGCCCGGGTGCTAAGTCCCTCATTGCCCGGGGCCAGCAGGGCTGGCTGGCTGCTCTGAGTGCGGGGCCCACCAAGCCCACACCCACCCGGAACTCCAGCTGGCCTGCAAGCGCCGCACGCAGCCCCGGTTCCCGCTCGTGCCTCTCCCTCCACACCTCCCTGCAAGCTGAGGGAGTGGGCTCCAGCCTTGGCCAGCCCAGAAAGGGGCTCCCACAGGGCAGTGGGGGGCTGAAGGGCTCCTCAAAGGCCACCAAAGTGGGAGCCCAGGCAGGGGAGGCGCCGAGAGCGAGCGAGGGCTGTGAGGACTGCCAGCACGCTGTCACCTCTCAAGAGGACTAGATTTTTTTTTTTTTTTGAGACAGAGTTTCGCTCTTGTTGCCCAGGCTGGAATGCAGTGGCGCGATCTCAGCTCACCGCAATCTCCACCTCCCGGGTTCAAGCGATTCTCCTGCCTCAGCCTCCCGGATAGCTGGGATTACAGGCAGGCACCACCACACCCAGCTAATTTTGTATTTTTTATAGCAGATACAGGGTTTCTCCATGTTGGTGAGGCTAGTCTTGAACTTCCAACCTCAGGTGATCCACCTACCTTGGCCTCCCAAAGTGCTGGGATTACAGGCATGAGCCATGACGCCCGGCCTGGACTAAATATTTTTAAGATGTTCATTTTCCCCAAATTCACCTATAGTTTCAGCAGAAATTCAATTTAAAACCCCAGCAGGCTATTTAGCAGAAATTGGCAAGCTGATCCTAAATTTTTGTTTGTTTGTTGGAAACAAGGTCTCACTGTTGCTGAGGCTGGAGTGCAGTGGCATGATCATGGCTCACTGCAGCCTTGACCTTCTGGGCTCAAATGATCCTCCCGCCTCAGCCTCCCAAGTAGCTGGGACTATAGATGCACACCACTACTGCCTGGCTAATTTTTTTCTATTTTGGGTAGAAACGGGGCTTCACCATGTTGCCCAGGCTGGTCTCAACTCCTGGGCTCAAGCAATCCCCTGCCTTGGCCTCCCAAAGTGCTGAAATTACTGGCATAAACCACCGTGCCTGGCCCTAAAATTTATTTGAAAATGCAGAGTCTAGAATAGCCAGAACAATTTTGAAAAACAATAAATTTGGAGGACTTACTTTCCTGAGGTCAAGAGTTCGAGACCAGCCTGGCCAACATGGTGAAACCCTGTCTCTACCAAATACAAAAAAATTAGCTGGGCATAGTGGTAGGCGCCTGTAATCCCAGCTACTTGAGAGGTTGAGGCAGAAGAATCGCCTGAACTCAGCAGGCGGAGGTTTCAGTGAGCCGAGATCACACCATTGCACTCCAGCCTGGGCAACAAGAGCAAAACTCTGTCTTGGAAAAAAACAAAAAAACAAAAAAACAGACAAATAGATCTACAGAACAAATTAGAGTCAGACAATAGACCTTACATACAGTCAAATGATTTTTGATAAGGATGACAAGATGACTCAATTGGGAAATAAAGGCTTTTCAATGAGTGTCCTACAACAACTGGATAACCAGATCCACACATAAAAAATAATTTGAGATATATCATAGCTGAGACCATGAATCTTCCATAAGAAAGCAAGGAAAATACCTTTGTGAGCTTGCAGTAGGCAGAGATTTCTTCCTTTTTAAAATTTTATTTTATTTATTTATTTATTTAGAGATGGAGTCTCACTCTGTCGCCCAGGCCAGAGTGCAGTTGTGTGATCTTGGCTCACTGCAACCTCCGCCTCTCAGGTTCAAGCGATTCTCCTGCCTCAGCCTCCTGAGTAGCTGCGTTACAGGCGCACACCACCATGCCCAGCTAATTTTTGTAGTTTTAGTAGAGACGGGGTTTCTGCCATGTTGGCCAGGCCGGTCTCAAACTCCTGACCTCAGGGTGGTCCTCCCGCGTCCGCCTCCGCCTCCCAAAGTGCTGGGATTAAAGGCCTGAGCCACCGTGCCTGGCCTTCTAAGTCACAAAACCACGCAAGAAAAATGGGATAAAATGAACTTTACCAATATTTAACATTTCTGCTCTTTTGAAAACACTGATAAAAGAATAAAAAGACAAATAGACTGGAGAAAATACTTGCAAATAATACACCTGATAAAGAACTTATATCCAGAATATATAAAGAACTCTCAAAACTCAATTTAAAAATCGAATTTAGAAATGCACAACATGCTAGGTGTATGGCTAATGCTGTAATCCCAGCACTTTGGGAGGCCAAGGCAGGAGGACTGCTTGAGCCCAGGACTAGCAGGCCAGTCTGGGCAACATGATGAGACTCTTGTCTCTACCAAAAACAAACAAACAAACAAATTAGCCATGTGTAATGGTGCATGTCTGTATTCCTAGCTACTTCTGAGGCTTAGGCGGGAGGATCACCTGAGCCCAGGAGGTCGAGGTTACAGTAAGCCACGATCACACCACTGTACTCTAGACTGGGTGATAGAGGGAGACTCTGTCTCTAAAAAATAAAAATAAAAAAGTAAAAAATGAAAAATGCACAACAGATTTGAGCAGATATTCACTATGAAAATTACATGGGTGACATCCTGGCTAACACGGTGAAACCTTGTCTCTACTAAAAATAAAAAAATAATACAATAAAATAGAAAAATTAGCCAGGTGTGGCGGGCACCTGTAGTTCCAGCTACTCAGGAGGCTGAGGAAGGAGAATGGCGTGAACCCGGGAGGCGGAGATTGCAGTGAACCTAGATCGCGCCACTGCACTCCAGCCTGGGCGACAGAGCGAGGCTCCGTCTCAAAAAAAAGAAAATCACATGGGTGACATGAAAAGATACTCAACATCATTAGTCATCATAGAAATGCAAATTAGGGCCGGGTGTGGTGGCTCACACCTGTAATCCCAGCACTTTGGGAGGCCGAGGCAGGCGAACCACCTGAGGTCAGGAGTTCGAGACCAGCCTGACCAACATGGTGAAACCCCGTCACTACTAAAAATACAAAATTAGCTGGGCATGGTGGTGCATGCCTGTAATCCAGCTACTTGGGAGGCTGAAGCAGGAGAATCACTTGAACTCAGGAGGCAGAGGTTGCTGTGAGCCAAGATTGCGTCACTGCACTCCAGCCTGGGCAACAAGAATGGATCACTGTCTCACCAAAAAAAAAAAAAAAAAAAAAAAAAAAAAAAAAAAAAAAGAAAAGAAAAGAAAAGAAAATTAAACTCACTATGTGCTACTACTACATAGCAATTAAGATGGCTAAAATGGAAAAACGCAGGGCACAGTGGCTTATGCCTGAAATCCTAACACTTTGGGAGGTGGAAGCAGGAGGACTGCTTGAGCCCAGGAGTTCAAGGCCAGCCTAGGCAACATGGGGAGACCCTGTCTCTACAAAAAATAAAAAAAATCGGTTGGGCGAGGTGGCTCACGCCTGTAATCCTAGCACTTTGTGAGGCTGAGGCAGGTGCATCACTTGAGGTCAGGAGTTCGAGACCAGCCTGGCTAACATGGTGAAACCTTGTCTCTACTAAAAAAATACAAAATTAGCTGGGCGCGGTGGCATATGGTTATCCCAGCTTCTTGGGAGGCTGAGGTGGGGGAATTGCTTGAACCCGGGACATGGAGGTTGCAGTGAGCCGAGATCGTGCCATTGCACTCCAGCTGAGCAATAAGAGCGAAATTCTGTCTCAAAAAAAAAAAATTTCTTTTTAAATTTAAAAAATTTAAATTAAAATAATTAGCCGGGCAGTGGAGGTATGGGCCTGTGGTCCCAGCTACTTGGGAGGCTGAGGTGGGAGGAATGCTTGAGCCAGGGAGGTTGGGGCTGCAGTGAGCCATGATCAGGCCACTGCACTCCAGCCTGGGTGACAGAGCAAGACCCTGTCTCAAAAAAAAAAAAAAAAAAAAAAAAAAAAGGTTAAAAAAGAACAGACACTTCATAAGAGATCTACGAATGGCCATTAAGTACATGAAACTCACAATCATTAGTCATCAAATAAATGCAAAGTAATACCACCATGAGACACCATTTCCTACCTATCAGCACCATCTCAAATGAAGTGTGGCATCAAATGCTGCCAAGGTTGTGGAACAACTGGAACTCCCATACACGGCAGGCGTGAGTTTGATCTCAAGTGAGTCCTGACCTCAAGTGATCCTCCCACCTCGGCTTCCCAAAGTGCTGGGATTACAGGCGTGAGCCACTGAGCCCAGCCCGCAGGCGTGAGTTTGAAACTGTTCAACTGCTTTGGAGATTGGTTGGGCAGTTTCTTATAAAGTTAAACAAATTCTATAACTTAAGCAACTCTAGCTACTCACCCACGTAAAATGATACGTTACCAAAAAATACTGAGCACAAATAAATATTCACTGTAAGGTAGGAGAAAGCCAGGACCAGACTCCAGATCAGATCGAAGACTGGCGGAAACTGAGGAGAGGCGCTTAAAGCCCCTCTCCATAAGACACGCCCACCACCTCCATGACAGTTTACCATTGCCGTGGCAACACCCGGAAGTTACTGCCCCTTGCCGCGGCAACACCGGAAGTTCCCGCCCACTTTCTAGCTAATTCGGAATGACCCGCCTCTTAATTAGCATGTCTTTTAAAGTGGACCTAAATACGCCTACGAAACTGCCCCTACGCTGCTACCCTCTGCACAGTTCTTGTGGGGGTAGTCTTGCCGTGCCAGAGCAGTCGTCATTGGAGCTGTAATAGTGCCGCGCCGCCTCAGCAAAGCTGTTTTCTTCTACCTCCGGCTGGCTCTTCAAGTCTTCCTGGGGAAGCCAAGAACCTGCCCTACATCAGTAGGGCAGGTTCATAATAGCCTAACTGGAAGTACCCAAATCTCCGTCAACAGGAGAATGCGGCCGGGCGCGGTGGCTCACGCCTGTAATCCCAGCACTTTGGGAGCACGAGGCGGGCGGATCACGAGGTCAGGAGTTCAAGACCAGACTGGCCAAGATGTTGAAACCCCGTCTCTGCTAAAGATACAAAAATTAGTCGGGCGTGGTGGCATACGCCTGTAGTCCCAGCTACTTGGGAGGCTGAGGCAGGAGAATTGCTTGAACCCGGCTGGCGGAGGTTGCAGTGAACCGAGATTGCACCACTGCACTCCAGCCTGGGCAACAGAGCAAGATGCTGTCTCAAACAACAAAAACAAAAACAGGAGAATGCATAAGTTGTGGTATATTCATAAAATGAATACTAGTTAGTCAGCAATAAGAAGGATTATGGAGTGTCAGTAGTTACTAATAAACTTGAAGGCATGAACAAATCCATAGGCATAATAGCTGTTTTGTTTTTTAGAGGCGGTCTTGCTCTGTCGCCCAGGCTGGAGTATGCAGTGGTGAGATTATAGCTCACTGCAGCCTCAGACTTCTGGGCTCAAGCGATGGTCCCAGGAGCCTCGGCCTCCCAAAGCACTGGGATTACAGGTTCACACCACCATCGCCGGCCACTGTTGAAGGAAAAATGCCAGACGCAAAGAGAATGTGGACTCTAAGATTCCATTATTTTAAGTTCAATAACAGGCAAAACTAGCCGATCACACTAGAAATAAGAGCAGTGGTGGCCTCTAGTGGGGAGGGAAATTCATTAAAAAGAGACAATTTCTGCAGCGAAGGAAAGGTTCTATATCTTGATTTGGAGATTGAGCCCATACATACATACTTAAGACCAGCGTATTATACCTTCACTAAGATATAATTCTTTTGGATTTGAAAATTTAATAATCAACTAAACACATTTGGACATGGACACACCCATTATGTCCCAATTTATTGAGCTCATCCTGTGTGTGGCTATCATTGAATCCTCCCAACACCTCCTTAAGTGGGTACTATTACTATTCCCATTGTTTAGATGAGAAAACACAAATGCAAAATACCTGAGCTACACTTGCCCAAGGTTTGCAGGATGGGAAGGTGAATAAGAGACTTATTCACCTTCAGGGGTTTGTGCTCCTGATCCCAGCGCTACCTGTTCTGGGCCCTGGGCTGACTGCTGGGAGCCTTCATAGACCCCACAGGCCAGAGGAGGAGACAGTGTGTGGGGTGGTGATGACCACAGGGCATGTCTAGTCCCTGGGGGATGGTTGGGGCAAGGTCCTAACTCCACCTGGGAGGATGGGAGTGGGTATGGGAGAAACTCTGTTATGAGAGTGAGCTCAGGGCCACTGGGGGCAGGGGCAGGGGTCACCCTACAACATGGTCTCATAACTGATCAGCTTAGCTTCAAAGTGCATTTTAAAACCTTTTTTCTCCCTTTCTCCAGTCTTAGCCTTGAAACAGTCACACTTTGTTTCTCTCCCTTCCCGCTAGACACTCCCTGCACTGCACTGGGCTAGTTTATCTAATTATGGGCTTGCTTAGAAATTCCAGAGAATAGGCCAGGTGCAGTGGCTCAGGCCTGTAATCCTAGCACTTTGGGAGGCCAAGGCAGATGGATCACAAGGTCAGGAGTTTGAGACCAGCCTGGCCAATATGGTGAAACCCCATCTCTATTAAAAATACAAACATTGGCCGGGTGCAGTGGCGTGTGCCTGTAGTCCCAGCTACTTGGGAAGCCGAGGCAGGAGAATCGCTTGAACCTGGGAGGCAGAGGTTGTAGTGAGCCAAGATTGTGCCATTGACTCCAGCCTGGGCGACAGAGCAAGACTCCATCTAAAAAAAAAAAAAGAAAAAATAAATTCCAGGGGCTAATCTTGAAATGAACCAGGGGTGAAGACCCAGTTGCAGAATCCTTTCCATCTGGAGATGGCCTCAAGGCAGTTAATCTACAACCTGGCAAGTGTCAAGATGGCCCCAGCCTGTGCTCCAGGTGGACAATAACTCAAGATAGCCGTCGGAACAAGACACACAGATCCTATATCCTGCACACTCCTGCATGCTTCTCATATCAAGTTTCCCTTCTTAAATACTGTACCAAGCCCAAAATATTGAATGGTCTTTTGCAGGCGTGAGCCTGGCCATTTCCCAGATTCTAGCATTTGATTATTAAAACTGCTTTCCTTTCACCACATATTGCTTCTCGTATCTGGCTTCCAATCGGCAAGCAGACAGACTTGCTTTGGTGACAGTCTGACCAGGCGCCTCACCTGCTTGAACTTTTCACAACTCCCCCTGGCCTTCTACCACAGTGCCCAGACTTGACTGCAGCTTGGATCCACCTGGGGAGCATACTGAAAGTAAAGATTCTGGCTGGGCACGGTGGCTAACGCCTGTAATCCCAGAACTTTGGGAGGCTGGGGTGGGTGGATCTCTAGGTCAGTAGTTCAAGACCAGCCTGGCCAACATGGTGAAACCCTGTCTCAAACCGCAAAAATTAGCTGGGTGCGGTGGCAATCACCTGTAATCCCAGCTACTTGGGAGGCTGAGGCAGGAGAATCTCTTGAATCTTGGTGGCAGAGGTTGCAGTGAGCCGAGATCGCGCCACTGCACTCCAGCCTGGGCGACAGAGTGAGACTCTGTCTCAAAAAAAAAAAAAAAAAAAGGCCGGGCGCGGTGGCTCACACCTGTAATCCCAGCACTTTGGGAAGCTGAGGCGGGCAGATCACGAGGTCAGGAGATCGAGACCATTCTGGCTAACACGGTGAAACCCCGTCTCTACTAAAAATACAAAAAATTAGCTGGGCATGGTGGTGGGCGCCTGTGGTCCCAGCTAGTCGGGAGGCTGAGGCAGGAGAATGGCGTGAACCTGGGAGGTGGAGCTTGCAGTGAGCTGAGATCGTGCTCCAGCCTGGGTGACAGAGAGAGACTCCATCTCAAAAAAAAAAAAAAAAAAAAAAAAGTAAAGATTCCCAGATCCCCGTGTGGAGAGTCTCAAAAATGGAAAGCAGAGGCTTCTGAGGGGAACGTGTCAGCCTTTTCTCCTTCCTCACTTTCATTCATCTTCTGGAAAGGGGCACACATGAGCTGCATGGACTTTAGTCACCTTGGTTAATTTCTACCTGCCTCCTAAGGAGGAAGGGGAGGTTGGGGGGTGATGGGGGTTGGAGGGTCTACAGGCCCACAGGAGGATTGGACTAATGGTGTCCCATGAAGAGCAGTATTTAAGATTAGATTCAGGCTGGGTGTGGTGGCCCACACCTGTAATCCCAGCATTTTGGGAGGCCGAGGAGGGCGGATCATGAGGTCAGGAGATCGAGACCATCCCGGCTAACATAGTGAAACCCCGTCTCTACTAAAAATTCAAAAAAAATTAGCTGGGCATGGTGGTGGGTGCCTGTAGTCCCAGCTACTCAGGAGGCTGAGGCAGCAGAATGGCTTGAATCTGGGAGGTGGAGCTTGCAGTGAGCCAAGATTGCGCCACTGCACTCCAGCCTGGGTGATAGAGCAAGACTCCGTCTCAAAAAAAAAAAAAAAGAAAAAAAAAGATTAGATTCTGAGAGAGTCATTCCACCTGTGTCCCACACACCAGGTAAGGGGTTGCTCTGATGTCTTCCTGGAGTTAGGTGAGAGCTTTGCCTGCTTTGTCTCAGTTCAGGAGAGTCTGTCCATGGGATGTGGAAAAAAAAACCTTGAGCAGGAGCTGGACACTGATGTATCATTTAGCAATTGTTGCATAACAAGGCACCAAACTTTGTTGCTTTAAGAAAACAGTGACTTAGTATTGTTTAGGACTCTACCGGTCCGCTGAGCGGTTCTGCCCTGGGCCAGGTTTGGCCGACCCTGGCTGGGCTCCCCACTGCAGTCATCCAGAAGCTCAGCTGGACTGGCAGGTCTAGCACAGCCTCACACACCTCTGCCAGTTGGTTAGCTGATGTTTGGGGTGGTGCCGTGTCTCCCTCCCTCCAGCAGGCTAGCCTGGGCTTGATCCTAGGGCAGTGGATGACACTCTATTTCCCGTGAGAGTAGAGCATGCAGGGCCTCCCAAAGCCTAGGTTTGTAATGGGTACCATAAACCAAAATGTATCTGTGACAGGTCTCAACCAATTTAGAAAGTTTATTTTGCCAAGGTTAAGGACATGCCTGCGACACAGCCTCAGGAGGTCCTGACGACATGTGTCTAAGGTAGTCAGGGTACAGCTTGGTTTCATACAGTTTAGGGAGACATGAGACATCAATCAAAACATGTAACATGTACATTGGTTTGGCCCAGAAAGGTGGGACAACTTGAAACAGGGAAGAGGCCTTCAAGTCATAGATAGAAAAGAGACAAACAGTTGCATTCTTTTGAGTTTCTGATTAGCCTTTCGCTGAATGCACAATTTACAGGAATAGTCACGTGTCTTAGTCTGGCTTAGTGAACCAATAGGGCAGAGGAAGCAATCAGATATGCATTTGTCTCACATGAGCAGAGGGATGACTTTGAGTATTGCCTGTTCTTTGTCCTCAAGGAATTTCTTTGTGGGTAAATTGCAAGCGTGGTATGTAGCTTTTTAAAATCTTGACCGGGTGCAGTAGCTCATGCCTGTAATCCCAGCACTTTGGGAGGCTGAGGCAAGTGGATCACTTGGGGACAAGAGTTTGAGACCAGCCTCACCAACATGGTGAAAGCCCGTCTCTACTAAAAATACAAAAATTAGCTGGGTGTGGTGGCGGGCACCTGTAATCCCAGCTACCTCGGAGGCTGAGGCAGGAGACTTGCATGAACCCAGGAGGCGGAGGTTGCAGTGAGCTGAGATCACGCCACTGCACTCCAGCCTGGGTGACAGAGTGAGACTCTGTCTCAAAATAAATAAATAAATAAAATAAAATAAAATAAAACATCTGTAGCTGTGTTATTTAGGAATAGAATGGGAGGCATGTTTGCCCTATGCAGTTCCCAGCTTGACTTTTCCCTCTGGCTTAGTGATTTTCGGGAGACTTATTTTCCTTTCACAGTACAACCTCACTCCATCACATTCTAAAGACCAAAACAAGGCATGAAGCCACCACAGATGTCACTGCTTGATGGGAGGAGCTGCCATGTCACACTGGGAAAGGCATGGACATTAGGCAAAGGCAAATTAAAACCACAATGAGATGCCATCTCACACTCACTAGCCTGGATATTATCAAAAACACAGAACCCAACCAGTCTGTTGGCGAAGATGTGGAGAAATTGGAACACTTGCACACTATTGGTGTGAATGTAAATGGTGCAGTGCTGTGGAAACAGTATAGCGCTTCCTCAAAGAAACCTAGAATTACTGGCCGGGCGCGGTGGCTCACACCTATAATCCCAGCACTTTGGGAGGCCGAGTTGGGCAGATCATCTGAGGTCAGGAGGCCAGCCTTGCCAACATGGTGAAACCTCATCTATACTAAAAATACAAAATTAGCCGGGCATGGTGGTGGGAGCCTGCAATCCCAGCTACTCAGGAGGCTGAGGCAGGAGAATCACTTGAACCTAGGAGGCGGAGGTTGCAGTGAGCTGAGATCGTGCCACTGGACTCCAGCCTGGGTGACAAGCGTGAAATTTGGTCTCAAAAAAAAAAAAGAAAAAATTACCATGCAATTAAGCACTTCAACTTCTGGGTATATACTCAAAAGAATGAAAAGCAAGGCCTCAGATATTCGAACCCCCATGTTTATAGCAGCATTATTCATGACAGCCAAGAGGTGCCTGCTACGTCTATTGACAGATGAATGGATAAACTAAATGTGGTGTATACATACACTGGAATGTTATTCAACCTTAGAAAGGAAATTCTGACCCATGTGACCACATGGATGAAACTTAAATACAAGCTCAGTGAAATAAACCAGTCATAAAAAGACAAATACTGTATGATTCCACTTTTTTTTTTTTTTTTTGAGATGGAATCTTGCTCCATTGCCCAGGCTGGAGTGCAGTGGCATGATCTTGGCTCACTGCAACCTCCACCTCCTGGGTTCAAGCGATTCTCCTGCCTCAGCCTCCCAAGTAGCTGGGATTACAGGTGCGTGCCACCATGTCCGGCTAATTTTTGTATTTTCAGTAGAGACGGGGTTTCACCATATTGGCCAGGCTGGTCTTGAACGCCTGACCTCATGATCCACCCACCTTGGCCTCCCAAAGTGCTGGGACTACAGGTGTGAGCCACTGTGCCCGGCCAATTCCACTTTTATGAGGTCCCTAGAATAGTGAAACTCAGAGACAGAAAGTGGAATGGTAGGTTCCAGGGGCTGGAGGAGTGAGGATGGGAGTTAGTGTTTTCATGGGAACAGTTTCAGTTTGGGAAGATAAACACATTCTGAGATGGATGGTGGTGATGATTGCACAACGATGTGAATGTATTTCACGCCGCTGAAGTGGACACAAAAATGCCTCAGAGAGGAAAATGGGGACATGTTGGTTAAAGGGTACAAAGTTTCAGTTCAGTTAGACAGGATTACTTTAAAAATGTTTAAGATGGTAAACTAATGTTACGTATATTTTACCAAAATGAAAAGAAAATTTAAAAACAGGCATGGATATCGCCGGCGGAAGAGTGGGACCATTTTTGCAAGTGATCCACCACAACTGGATCCTAAACTGTGGGACATTCCCAGTTTGCATTAACCTCTTCGAGTATCAGTGACCTCAACTTTATTTTCATTTACTTATTTATTAGAGACAGGGTCTCCTCCTGTCACCCAGGCTAAAGTGCAGTAGCGTGATCGTGGCTCACTGTAGTCTTGACCTCCTGGGCTCAAGCGATCCTCCCACCTTGGCCTCCTGGGTAGCTGGGATTATGGCAAGCGCCACCACACCTGGCATCAACTTTAAATTGAGGATGAATTCATGCTCCTGTCTGCATGTTGAGGCTGGAAAATAAATTGGAATTAATTATCTAAGATGTGTACCTGGCCAAGTCTACTCTTTTCATTTTAAATGGGAGACAATTAAACCTTATCCCGATAATCAGGCCCATGGCTTTGCAGTCACAGCCACAGGCTTGGGAGTAAACATGAAAAGGAAAAGAGAAGCCCCAGGTAGGCGCTGAGTCTAAAGGATGGGGCCTTCACTGACAATAATGACAAAATGAAGGGAAACCTGCTTGTGATTTATTTAGCAGCTTGGGGGGATAGTTGAGCTCACCTCTAATTTTGCAAATTACAACAGGCCTGAAACTGCACATACTAGACAAGTGTTGTTTCTCTTCCCAAATTTTGGGACAGCTTTGGGGAATTACTCACTCCAGCAATTGAAAGGAACTCCTTTTTATTTTTTAAAAGTTTTTACTAGAGACTGGATCTCGCTCGGTCACCCAGGCTGGAGCGCAGTATGGAACTCCTGGGCTCAAATGTCCTCCCACCTCAGCCTCCTGAGTAGCTGGGACTACAGGTGTGCACCATCATGCCCAGCTAACTTTTTTCTTATTTTATTTTATTGCAGAAAAGGGGTCTTGCTATTTTTGCCCAGGCTGGTCTTAAACTCCTGGCTTCAAGCAATCCTCCTGCATCAGCCTCCCAAAGTGCTGGGATTATAGGAGGGAGCCACTGTGCTCAGACCCAGAACTCTTTTTTCTGTTTGTTTTCACTGCATTTATTACTAATATATAAAAAAAGTTACACACACACAAAAACTCATTCTCATTTCTCCAACAGCTCTCATCCCTCCCTCTTGCCCATTCAACTCCTGACCCATTTCCTGAGGGCCAGTTCGAAACTTAACCTGTTCTCTGCCATTTTCACAGAAAACAATCAGTGCCAGGGATGTAGGGAAAGAGGGTTGGAAGAGGGTGACAGTACCTTCCACGTTCCACCCAAAGATAAGCAAGGTGGAGATTCACAGAATTCAAATGAAAGGACTGGTGGCCTCCCAATGACATAGTCTAACTAAAATGAGCTGGAAAGGATCTAGGTAGGGTAAAGCCATCCGAAGCTTTTTAAGAAGTCTCATGGGCATGTGTCAGACCCAGAATGACCAACACCAAGAGAAGAATGGGAAGAATGGGGAGGACCAAGGAGGCAGTCCGATGGAGAGGTCACAATTCCCCCATGTTGGGAGGTGGAAAGTCTAGAGGGCACCAAGAGCCTTACTCATTTTGGCAGAAAAACTTACTCTATTGTTGGGAAGTCACAGACATGCTACAGACACTGAGAAAGGCTGTGAGGGGATGCAGAGTTTCACAAAGCACAGTGATCAAAGGCCGTAGCGGTGGGGATCGTGCTACCGACAGAGAAACTACGAAATCCAAACGCAGGGAGAGTGGCCTTTTAGGAAGTCAGTCTGTGTCAGTCACTCAAACTTGACCCCAGATTAAACAACCTGGCTGAGTTCCATGAGCAGCTGACAACACTGGGAGTAAGGGGTGTCACATGAAAAGGACTTAAAACAAGCAGCTAGAAGAAAGGAAGGGTAGGAAACTGCTCCAGGGCTCTCAGAAATGGAGGGCAATACTGGGAACAGGTGGACAGATACACAAGAAACAGCCCCAAAGAGGTTTCCTGTTCAGCAGTCATTTGACAAGGGGAAGATCCAGGAGGCAGCTGAAGGGAGCAAGGATTGGTCCCAAAGGCAAGTCTCTAGAGGCTGTGTCAGAAGAAAGTGTGTGCACCTCGCCCCAGTGATGCAGCACAACTCTGGACCCCACACGGGGGAAGGGGCGGATAGGGTGGGTGTGTCACTGGCTGGGAGTGCTGGAAGAGCCTCATAGTAGCCATCACAGGGCCACAGGGAAATACACGGCCGCTGGTCACAGATGGCTCCTTCCACCCTGGATGGGAGGACACAGTCTCACAGAGGAGGGCTATTGATGCCTGGGTGGTGGAGGCACAGAGGTCCTCATATTGACAGTGGCCCTTTTTGGCAAAATGTCCACAGACTGGGTGGTGGGATTTGTCTTCCATAACCTGGGGGTCATCCTAGTGGGCTGGTATTCTTGATAAGAGACCGGCTTTCGAGCCTTTGAGGGTTTCTCTGTTCTTTGTGAAGGCTTCGCCTGGCGGGACCCCCATGGCCTGGCGCCGGAAAAGGAGGTTCAGCATTGACTCCCCACCAACCACAATCATATGGGCTAGGCCTGGGGCCAAGGCCTGGCATTGGGCCTCTACCCTGAGGAGGAGGTGGGAGGCTCAGCAGCGGTAGAATCAGCGGTCCCCTTGCTCCTGGAGGACCTCTGTGAGGAGCTGACTTAGGGTCATCAGGTTTTCCAATGGCCATGGTGGGAGGCTCAAGAAGGCTGGGTGATCCGATGGGACTCCCATCCTCGTCAGCTCCAGTCTTTTCCCTCTCGGGCAGTGGGGGCTGCTGCTGTGGCGGGGGCTGGTGCTGATTCTGCTTCTTTCATTTCGGCATTGTGGTGGCAGCAAAGGCTGCAGTGGGATTTGGCCAGAGGAATTCTTAATGAAGGAACTGGACCAAGCCTCCAGCAGGGCACAGTTTCTGGCTGCAATGACTTATGTCCAGTCCCATGCAACCTGGGGCTGTGCTAATGCTCTCACTGGTTTGGACCCTTAGGCTGGCCACAGTGCTGCCCACACGGCTTCTGGCTTTGGTTTATAATCTCATGTTCAGCCATTGCCCCCAGATGGTGCACACCGTGTCAGGGTTACTAGTTTGAGCACAATGTATAGCTCCCCTTTCCACATACATAGAGCTGGCATTGAGCATGAGTCTCTATGTCCCAAGGTGATTTCTCTCTTGGTGACTTTAGAAGTCCATTCTCGCAAACACCCCAATCGGTCAGACAGGCTTACTATAGTGGAATCTCAAAGGAGAATGGGCTGAGATCTTGATTACTTTGTGTCCAAGAGGTAATTTGACCCCAGTGCAAAACTGCCAGCTTTTCCCCAGCCACCAGCTCTGAGTAGCTAGCAGGTCCCATTACAATCTCCTTTTCCCAAGGCCATGGATGCCCCTCCACACTTGCTTGTATTTACCTCGGAGGAGCCAGTTAATGACTCTTCTCAAAATCACAATTTGCTCTACAGTGACTTTTTTAGTTCACCTAGACAAAGAAGTAAAATACCTCTTGTTTTACTTAAAACCAAACCCTCAAGTCTCTCTAATTGTACACTTGCAACACCAAATAAATGATTACCCATCATCACAGCAGCCGTCACGGTAAACAATGAGGTTTGTCCCCCATGGGCCTTGACCACCACGTGCACACTTACCTTCCTAGAACTGTTCGGGCCTCCCGCCAGGGGGAGTCACCTTGGCAGAGGAGGAAGGTCCCCCAGACTTCCCGGCGCCGGTGTTCTGCAGCGCCCTCTTGTGGCAGCAGCAAGGCTGTAGACTTTGAGGGTGGGCCTCTCCGCCTGGCGTTAGCAACCTGGACTGGCTGGCCCCTTTGCACTGAGTGAGCCCCCAGGGTCCTAAATCCAGTGTTTTGGAGGAGGAGGCTCAAGGAGATGTAAAGGGACTTCTGCCTTATGTGAAGTTTAGGTGCTAAAGCCTAAACCCAATTTACATTATAGTCAATTTGCCTGTGAAAATTCCTTAAACGGCCCTGAATTAATGGAATTTAGGGTCCTTGGGAGTTCAAAAGCTAAAAATAACTTTTTCTTCTTTTCAGCTTGGCTATGGTCTAGTTGCCCTGGGACAGTGAAGACCAAGGTCTAGTCTGAATGGAGGGAACAAGGGGAAGGCTAAGGGGTTCATAATAGTCGTACCTGCACTGGGTGCGGTGGCTCACACCTGTAATCCCAGCAGTTTGGAAGGCCAAGGAGGGAGGATTGCTTGAGGCCAGGAGTTTGAGAACAGTCTCAAAAATGTAGCACGACCTGTTTCTATGAAAAATAAAAAAATTTAGCTGGGCATGGTGGTGAACACTTGTAGTCCTAACTACTTGGGAGGCTGGTGTGGGAGGATCACTTGAGCCCAGGAGATTGAGCCTGCAATGAGCCATGATTGCACCACTACTGCACTCCAGCATGTGCAACAGAGTGAGACTCTGTCTCAAAAGAAAAAAAAAAAAAAAAAGAGCGGACGTGGTGACTCATGGCTGTAATCCCAGAACTTTGGGAGGCTGAGGCAGACGGATCACGAGTTTGGGAGTTCGAGACCAGCCTGACCAACATGGAGAAACCCCATCTCTACTAAAGTTGCAGAATTAGTCAGGCATGGTGGTGCATGCCTGTAATCCCAGCTACACAGGAGGCTGAGGCAGGAGAATTGCTTGAACTCGGGAGGCGGAGGTTGCAGTGAGCTGAGATCACACCGTTGGACTCCTTCTGGGCAACGAGAGCAAAACTCTGTCTCAAAAAAAAAAAAAAAAAAAAAAGAAAAGCCAGTCCCCCTCCACCTTCAATGTCTGATTTGCTGCAAGTTAAATGACCATATGATAATTCCAGCAAGTAACTGGTAATGTGGGACATAGTAGTCATGGATGTGTTATGCCATAATAACTACACACGGCAGGTAGTATTCTTTCCTGCCTGCTATTTATAAATGTGGAAACTGAAGCTCAGAGAGAGCCTATATTTAGCTTTGAGTAGAGAATGGCCACGTAGTGACCTCTTCCCAGCCCTGTTGGCTCATCAGATGCTCTGATCCCCAGGGGCAAACTCAGCTTAGACTCAGGCTGGGGCCCTCCCACCCAAGACATGGCAAAATGCCCTCCATTTGAGATTCAGACCAAGGGCTCTTGGAGGCTGTCGGAGTGGGATAAGCGCCAATCAGGGGAGGGGAAACAGGGACATGGTTCTGAGGGGCGACCAGGAGCTTTGTTCCTGTAGATATTTAACAAATTCAAGATGGGGGTGAACAGCACAGAGAGGATGTCAGGCAGAGGTAATAGGAGGAGGCCAGGTGGGGAGGCTGGAAGCACAGCCAGTTTCTTGGGGATTAGAGAGTGTGGCTGATGTATATAGTGGTGGGGATGCTCTGGACTAGAGAGCTGGGTTGGGGGGTGCTAACTTAGGATGAGCCTCTAGTGCTATCATGAGGGGTGAGCTTGGTGAGGAGGGGAGGACATGGAAGACAGCACATCCACTAAAGCCCCACTCAAGTTGCCCAAAAAGGTGTGGCTTTTGGGTCCTAAACATAGGTGGAGACTGCCTGTCATCACCAAGAGTAGGTGCTGATTGTGTGAAAATCGTGCATGAATCCCTCGCAAACGTTGGGCTGAGCCCCTGGGTGGCTTTTCTCTCTGTTTGAAGCTTTCCCTGCATACTTTAACTCATGCGGTTTTCTCTCTTTGGGGCTAGCCAAGCAGGGAGCATATTGAAGCAATGTGTCCATCGGTGGCAAGTGACAGAAAATCCAGCTCAAACTGGTACAGAGTTTACTGACTCGGGGAACTGGCTTCAGGCCCAGCTCAAACAATGCTGGGACCCTGTCTTCCTCACATGCCTGTCTCTGACTCACTGTGGTGGCCACGTGTGGATTAAATGCCCACCCCTGGAGAACCTCCTGGATTGAGGGGAGCAGCTGGTTCCCCGAGGACAGGTGCTGGGCTGGCAATTCCACCGACCCCCACCATTCTAGGGTTCTGGATGGTGGGAACCAAATGAAGTCTGCTCATCCCTGACCGCAGAGGCATCTCCAAGGCCCAAATCAAAGTGAGAAAGATTCCACCTAAGCTGATGACTTTGATCACCCTAGATCAGCCAGGTCTCCTCCCAAATGGGATACTTGTCGGTGGGAACGTGAAAGTCCAGTCGGTCTAAGGGAATCGCTCCAGCTCTTTCTGGCGTCAAGCCCAGGCATGACTGTTTCCCAAGACCGCACAAATTTTTTTCCTGAAGCATCAAATTCCTTATCAGTTCGTAGCAGTCCAAATTCAGATTCTTGATGGGATTTCACTTTATGGAAGGATTCTGTGAAAAATAGATAGTCTTGGGCTTTTCTTACAAATGTCTTTCCAATTGCACTGTTATCTCTATTTCCCATAATATTTGGTAGAATGTGTTGTATAACCTGCTTATAGCAGGTTCTTAATAAATGTTCGAGTTTATTGCAAACTTTGCAGTCTATAAAGGGATTTAAATTATGTCCTTTCACTAATCTTTTTTTTGAGACAGGGTCTGGAGTGCAATGGCATGATCACGGCTCACTGCAGCCTTGCTCTCCTGGGCTCAAGGGATCCTTCCACCTCGGCCTCCTGAATATAGCTGGGACTACAGGCCTGTGCCACCATGCCTGGCTATTTTTTGTATTTTTTGGTAGAGACGGGGTATCCCCATGCTGTCCAGTCTGGCCTCAAACTCCTAGGCTCCAGCAATCCTCCTGCCTCTGCCTCCCAAAGTGTTGGGATTACAGGTGTGAGCCACTGCCTCCGGTCTCTTTCGCTAGTCTTGAGAGAGAACTAATTAGTCCTGAGAGATGACCAGTCAGTGATTAATATATCCATTTTCTACTCTGGGCAACTGAGGTTCAGAGAGGTGAACTGACTTGCCCAAGATCACACAGGCTGGGTGGCAGTTCTGGGATTCACACTCAGGACTGCCTCACCCTCAAGCTGTGCTGTGTATGCTTCATCAGGCTGCCTCCGCACAGCAGATGGAACAGAATTTTTCCATGTGGGGTAGGATTGTCAGATAAAATACAGGATGCCTAGTTAAATTTGAATTTCAGATACCAAAAAAAATTTTTGGTATAAGTATATCTCAAATACACTTACTGCATGGGACACACTTATACTAAAAAATGGTGTTGCTTACTGAAATTCAAATGTAACTCAGTATCTTGCATTTTTATTTGCTAAGCCTAGTAACCCTAATTTAGAGGAGAAACTGTAATTTAATGGTCACTGAAGCCCCTAGAGTGATAGAGGTTTCCCAAGATCACACGGGGAGTTAGTGGCAAATCCAGGATTGGACCCAGTCTTCCTGTTCCCCAGTCCCGACCCTCTTGGGGTGGTTGTGAAGCCCTCTGAAGTCCCTGGAGCAGGGCGTGGTGGTAAGAACAGCTGCTTTCTCTCTGCAGAGGCTGTCCACATGGCCCATCCTCTCCCCAGCTGTCCCACTGGGCAAAACCAAGAAGTGAATCCCTGCATGGAAGAGATGAGAAGAGCGAGGTCACAGCAATTTAGAGAAGATGGTGTTGATTGAGATTTCCAGACAGGGAGCATGGGCTGCTCAGGAAGCAGCTAATTAAGCAGGAGACTCCAATTAAGAAGCAATTTGGGTCTTTGCAGCAAGCCCCAGCAGCCACCCAAGTGTAGCAGAGAAAACCACAGGCTCGGGTTCTTGCTCCCCACATTAGCTGACTGTGAGATCTCAGGCCAGCTATTGAGCCTCCCTGGACATCTGTTTTTTTTGACTACGAAATGAGGGGTCATGCTGCTTAATATTGAAGGACGCTGCTGACTTCAAAGTGGGCAATTCCAGGGAGTGGGAGGATTCTTTCCCTCCAATGCTGGAACATTTTCCACTGCATTCTAGTGTCTTTATCACCCTCTTTGCATTCCACTGAAGGCCAATTATTCTCTCAGTTGTAGTGGATTTGAATTCTAGTCTATAAACTCATGTGCGCACAAATCGTACCTTTATTTTTTATATCCTATCTTAATTTCTCTTTCCAGATCTTATTCCTGTAGGGTGGCAACTCAATATTTCCCTTCTTCCTATTTCTAGGATGCGCCTACATTCTCGAGGGATTAAATGTGGTGCTAAGTCATGGGTGGGAGGGGTCAGTAGCCTCCACTGAGGTATCCTCGGTACCATCTGGGCCTCAGGAGTGGTCTTTGCTGGTTGTCACGGAGATCACATTCCCATCTGCCGAGGATGCAGCCTGGCACAGTGGCTCATTCCAGCACTTTGGGAGGCTGAGGTGGGCAGATCACCTGAGGTCAGGAGTTCAAGTCCAGCCTGGCCAACATGGCAAAACTCCATCTCTACTAAAAATACAAAAATTAGCTGGGCATGGTGGCACGCACCTGTAGTCCCTGCTACTCAGGAGGCGGAGACAGGAGAATCGCTTAAACCCGGGAGGCGGAGGTTGCAGTGAGCCACTGCACTCCAGCCTGGGAAACAGAGCAAGACTCTGTCTCAAAACAAACAAACAAACAAACTTCTTATTTTTATCCATTAGTGCAAGTATCAGCCTGGAGCCAGCCAGGAAAACACAAAGTTCTCTCATGGAATTTAATACAGGGAATTGGTTGCTCTGGTGGTGGAGGCAGTGGCAGTGAGGCTAGAGGGATTAGTTCAGCAGGAGACCACTCCCATTCCTAGGAATAAAGAGAAGGTAATAGGTGTGACCCCGGAGTTGGGGTGCCCTGTAGGAGCTAGAGCCGTAGAAAGGGTCTTTCTGGTAGGCGATGGGACCACCGAAGTTCCCAGGGGGACAAGGCAGAGCTGAAGCCACAGAGGAGAAGACCCTCCCTCTGCTGGAGATGTCAAAGGGCACCCAGGGGAGAAATGCCCTGCTTTATCCTCTCTTCTCACCCTCTAGCGTTCCAGCACCAGTGGCCACTGACTGAATAAGAAGCCAGAGGACAAGGGCAGGGCAGAAATGGACCCGAGTGCCTGTGGGCAGTTGACCAGCATGCTATGTATGGCTTTTATAAGTAACAAGGGTCAGTGTTTACTTATAAACCTGGGCTCCACTTAGTTTTCTTGGTTAAGATACACATTTCTCCTTTTCCTCGGAGGCATCCGGGAACTAACTTCTCTTAACTGCAAAGTACTCTACTTGTTGGCTTAACTATTTCCCTATCCTTTGGCATTTGGGTCCATTCCAGTTTTGTTGCTTCTACAAACAAAATAGATAGGAAGACCTTTTATATGCAATGATTTAAGCTTTCTCTTACATTCTTCCTTTCAGCTCAATTTTCCCAGGATGGGTCCTTACATGTCATCCATTAAAAAAATTTTTTTTTCTGAGTGAAATAACTTCAGTGTAGTGGAAATGGTTCTGCGTTTAGAGCCATGCTTGCTACGTGAGAATGCCTGGAAGCTTTATTTTTCTCAGCTTCAAAAAGAGCATCACTCCTGGCCCATCTTCCCGGCAGCATTTGAGGAGATGGGCCTCATCACTGATATCAATATGATGCAAACCTGTGTGATGAGAGGCTGGTGATATCAAAGATGATAAGGACAATGAATGTTGTAAGATGGGGACCAGTGGGCATGTCCTCAGGTGCTGGGAAGGAGCCCAGAGCCCACTAAAGCTTCATGAGCCCCATCATCCAATAACCTGAAGAGAACCATGTCTAGGCCTAACCTTGGCCGAGTTTGAGTCTCAATGATTTCCCTGCAGACTACAGACTGCTTGACCATGCAGAGCGTATTTATATAATGAAAGCACACGCTAACACGGATGAAACACCTAAATGTAAGAGCTAAAACTATAAAACCCTTAGAAGAAAACACAGGGGAAAATCTTCATGACATTGGGTTTGGCAATAATTTCTTGGATAGGATACCAAAAGGATAGACAGCAAAAGCAATAATAGACAAATGGAATTACATCAAACTTAAACATTTCTTCACCTCAAAAGAACCAACAGAGTGAAAAGGCGACCTACAGAATAGGAGAAAATATTTACAAATCATATATATGACAAGAAGCCAAAAACCAGAATATATAAAGAAGTCCTACAACTTAACAACAACACAATAAAAAATGAATAAGGGTCTTGAATAGACATTTCTCCAAAGAAGATATACAAATACCAACAAGGACACAAAAAGGTGCTCAGCACCACTAACTAGTAGGGAAGTGCAAATCAAAACCACAATGAAGGCTAGGTGTGGTGGCTCATGCCTGTAATCCCAATACTTTGGGAGGCAGAGGCGGGCAGATCACCTGAGGTCAGGAGTTAGAGATCAGCTGGGCCAACATGGTGAAACCCCGTCTCTACCAAAAAATACAAAAATTAGCCAGGAGTGGTGGCACACGCCTGTAATCCCAGCTACTGGGGAGGCTGAGGTGGGAGAATCACTTGAACCCGTGAGGTGGAGGTTGCAGTTAGCTGGGATAGAGACACTGCATTGCACTCCAGCCTGGGTGACAGGGTGAGACACTGTCTCAAAAATATATTTATAATAATAAAAAATTAAAAAAAAAACTCACAGTGAAATGTCACTTCTATTAGGTAGTGAAATGTCACACCTATTAGGATGGCCACTATTGAAAAAAAAAAAAAGAAAATAACAGCTCTTGGCAAGAATGAGAAGAAATCAGAACCCTTGTTCTGATGTGGGAATGTAAAATGGTATAATCACTGTGGAAAACAGTATGATGATTCCTAAAAAAATTAAAGATAGAATTGCCATATGATCCAGCAATCCCACTTCTGGGTACATGTCCAAAAGAAGTGAAAGCAGAGACTCCAGTGGATATTTGCACGTGCATGTTCATAGCAGCATTATTCACAATAGCCAAGAGGTGGAAAGAACTTAAATGTCTATTGACAGATGAATGAATACAGAAAATGTACTCTGTTCATATGATGGAATATTAGTTAGCCTTAAAAGGGAAAGGAATTCTGAGCTACGACATGGATGAACCTTGAGGACATTATGCTAAGTGAATAAGCCAGTCACAAAAGGAAAAATTCTGTGTGATTCCACTTACATGAAGTACCTAGGGCAGTCAATTTCATAGACAGAAAATGGAATGGGGGGTGCCAGGGGCAAAGGGGAGGGGAAATAGCGAGTTAGCGTATAAGGAGAAGAGAGTTTCAGTTTTGCAAGATAAAAAAGTTCCAGAGGGCCAGGCGTGGTGGCTCAAGCCTGTAATCCTAGCACTTTGGGAGGCTGAGGTGGGCAGATCACTTGAGGTCAGAAGTTCAAGACCATCCTGACCAACATGGTGAAACCCCATCTCTACTAAAAATACAAGAATTAGCAGGGGGTGGTGGCGGGTGCCTGTAATCTCAGCTATTCAGGAGGTTGAGGCAGGAGAATCACTTGAACTCAGGAGGTGGAGGTTGCGGTAAGCAGAGATTGTGCCATTGCACTCCAGCCTGGGCAAGAGAGTGAGACTCCATCTCAAAAAAAAAAAGAAAAGAAAAAGAAAAAAGAAAAAGAAAAAATAGTTCTAGAGACCTGTTGCACAAGGATATTTAACACTACTGAACTGTATACTTACCCATGGTTAATATGGTAAAGTTCATGATTTTTGTTTTTTTTTTTCGAGACGGAGTTTCGCTCTTTTTTTACCCAGGCTGGAGTGTACTGGTGTGATCTCGGCTCACTGCCCCCTGGGTTCAAGCAATTCTCCTGCCTCAGCCTCCCGAGCAGCTGGGATTGCAGGTGCCCGCCACCATGCCTGGCTAATTTTGTGTTTTTAGTAGAGATGATGTTTCACCATGCTGGCCAGGCTGGTGTTGAACTCCTGACCTCAGGTGATCGGCCAACCTCGGCCTCCCAAAGTGCTGGGATTACAGGCATGAGCCACCCTGCCTGGCTGGTGTTTTTTTTTGTTTTTTTTTGTTTTGTGTGTGTGTGTGTGTGTGTGTGTGTGTGGTCTTGCTCTTGTGCCCCAGGCTTGAGTGCAATGGCTCGATCTCACCTCACTGCAACCTCTGCCTCCCAGGTTCAAATGATTCTCCTGCCTCTGCCTCCCAAGTAGCTGGGATTAAGGCTCCTGCCACCACGCCTGGCTAATTTTTGTATTTTTTAGCAGAGATGGAGTTTCACCATGTTGGCCAGGCTGGTCTCGAACTCCTGACGTCAGGTGATCTGCCTGCCTCGGCCTCCCAAAGTGCTGGGATTACAGACGTGAGCCACTGCGCCCGGCCTGGCTGGTTTTTACTACAGTTAAAACTCAGACACTGGTGGCCAAATCTTGTTAAATTTTCAAATGCTTCCCTTACCCTCCCATGTTGCCAAATTCATTCCTACTTGTCACTGAAGCTGCAATGTCCAGTCCACGGATGGCTTATTTCACACGGCTTCTGGTGTAGGTTCCATCAGCTGGGAAAACTTTTTAGGTGGGAGTAACGTGAAGCACATTTCTTTCTTTTTGTGTGTGTGTTTTTTGTTTTTTTATTTTTTTGTTTTTTTGAGATGGAGTCTTGCTCTGTCGCCCAGGCTGGAGTGCAGTGGCACAATCTCAGTTCACTGCAACCTCCGCCTCCTGAATTTAAATGATTCTCCTTCCTCAGCCTCCCCAGTAGCTGGGATTACAGGTACCTGCCACCACGCCTGGCTAATTTTTGTATTTTTAGTAGAGATGGGGTTTCACCATGTTGCCCAGGCTGGTCACGAACTCTTGACGTCAAGTGATCCACCCCCCTCAGGCTCCCAAAGTGCTGGGATTACAGGCGTGAGCCACCTCACCCGGCCAGTCTTTAAGGTCTTGAGCTAGGTCTGGACCCATAGACAGGTTGGATCTGGATCCTGGGCTCTGAAAGGTCACACTTAGTGGTGGAGACAGACATAAGAACAAATAATGAAGATGAAGCCCATGCAGGCTGTGTTCATCCAGGCACAAATGTTTAGTGGATGCAGATTGGTGCCAGGCACTGTGCTGGGTACATGCAGTAAACAGAGATGTCACCTCTGCCCTCTTCAAGCTTTCAACCTAGTGGAGGAAGTGAGTTAACAGGTGAGTAAACAAATATGTCTGTGTACGCATGGGTAATGGTACAAAGTCTGGTGAATACTCTGAAGGGAATGAACAGGATGCAGCGATGGAGAACACCAGGCGTGGAGGGGTGCTGCTTACATTTGGTGGCCAGGGAAGACCTCTCCCGTCACATAGCACAATTATTGGCATGCAGTCCCCACCCTTCAGCGTTCACTGTTGGTGGCTTCCGACTGCATGTCCCTGTGATTCAGCCTGTGGGCTTCCTCTGGCTTCAGGGGCGTGCCTGGCCAGTGTGAGGCAAATCAGAATTGTGGGGGTTTAACATCCCTGGTAGTAGCCCTCAGCAAATGATGGACAGGAGTTAGAGGATGAATATTCCAGCCACTGGAGCCCTGCGCACCCACAGCTGTCTTCTGCTTGTTGATATACCTTGTACTAGCTCCCTTCTGTCCCTTTCTTTTTTTTTTTTTTTTTTTTTTTTTTTTTTTTTTTTTTTTTGAGACAGAGTCTCGCTCTGTCGCCCAGGCTGGAGTGCAGTGGCGCGATCTCGGCTCACTGCAAGCTCCGCCTCCCGGGTTCACGCCATTCTCCTGCCTCAGCCTCCCGAGTAGCTGGGACTACAGGCGCCCGCTACCACGCCCGGCTAATTTTTTGTGTTTTTAGTAGAGACGGGGTTTCACCGTGTTAGCCAGGATGGTCTCGATCTCCTGACCTCGTGATCCGCCCGCCTCGGCCTCCCAAAGTGCTGGGATTACAGGCGTGAGCCACCGCGCCCGGCCTCCCTTCTGTCCCTTTCTTACCCCCTCTCACTCTCTCACTAGTACTTCTGGAATCACCTTCCAAATGAACCATTTGCATCAAATCTGTGTCTCAGGGCCTCATTGTTGGGGAGCTCACACTAAGACAGAGGTGACATTTACCCCAAGGCCTGAGGGATAAGAAGGAGCCAGTTAGCTAGGGTGTTGCAGGGACAGCTGTGGTGGCTGGAAGAGCATATGTGAAGACCCCATTTGAATCTACCATTTCCCAGAAACTGAGAAAGCTATTAAAACCTCCCCCCAAAAGTTCCAGGCCCACATAGTTTTGTGGGAGAATTCTTTCTAACTTCAAAGAGCAAAAAATGCAGATGTTATTTAAGCTTTTCCAGAACACTAAATGATTTAATTTATTTTTATAAATCCAATATTAACACTGATACCAAAATTCTACCAACATAGGATACAAATTAAAGGTAGAGACCTATCTCATATACATTGCCAAAATCCAAAATAAAATATTGGCAAATGGAATTCAGTAGTTCTTTAAATGGCCTCACGGAGTTCACCTTAAGAATGCAAGAAGAGCTCACTAGATGACATCTATTACTATAATATGTCATATTAAATAATCAAAGGGAGAAAACTATTATCTCAACAGATTTAAAAAAAGTTATTTGACAAAATCCAACATCCTTTGCTTGATTAAAGAAAGTCCTTAGTAGAATCAGAATAGACACATATTTCCTTAACATGAAGAAATGTATGTGTATCAATATATACATATAAACATATTCATATATCTTTTTTGTCTGTGTTTTTTTTTTCCTTTTTGTGCAGTACAAGATCTCGCTGTGTTGCCTGGGTAGATCTTGAACTTCTGGGCTTAAGCAATCTTCATACCTCTGCCTCCCTAAGTGCTGGGATTACAGGTGTGAACCACTGCGGCTGGCAAACATACTCATATTTATCTCAACTTGTGGGACTAGAAAGGTCTGTATGTGAATGAATTCCTGCTTTGAGAAGTGTGTGTCCACAGGTCATAAACTGCAGGCTCTAGGGTGCTCATTATCTTAAATGGCCACATGTCATCTTTTCACAAATGTCCTCTGGTATGGAAAAAGTAGTGATTAAAGATGAATTTCAGGATAGGTTACCTGAGATATGCTTCAGCATAGGGGCCAGAGGTGGGAATGGAAGGTTTGATCTGTAGATCAAACAGGTTTGCTGTGAGTTCATCATTATTTTTTTAGATTTTTTTTTTATTGACACGGAGTCTTGCTCTGTCGCCAGGCTGGAGTGCAGTGGCACGATCTCGGCTCACCGCAACCTCCCCCTCCCAGGTTCAAGTGATTCTCCTGCCTCAGCCTCCCAAGTAGCTGGCATTACAGGTGCGCACCACCACGCCCAGCTATTTTTTTGTGTTTTTAATAGAGATGGGGCCTCACCATTTTGGCCAAGCTGGTTGCGATCTCCTAACCTCAAATGATCCGCCTGCCTTGGCCCCCCAAAGTGCTGGGATTACAGGTGTGAGCCACCATGCCCAGCCAAGCTGATCATTATTGAGCTGATCAATACTGAGGCCAGATGATGGGTACACAAGGCTCACTTATACTCTTCCCTCTACATTTGCATATGTTTGGAATTTTCCATAATAAAAAGAAGGGGGAAAAAACCCCTTAAAGTCATGCTAACCCTGCAGGACCAGGAAGCAGTGCCCAGTCACCCTGCTGGGACCCAGCTGAGGTTAGGGAAGATGACACAGGACATAAAGTCAGCCCCATTCCCTCCCTCACAGCAGGCAAGCTTGGGCAGGCATTTGACCAGGAAGGTTGAATGGGGGTGGAGAGCTAGACATCAAGTTCTGCTCTGTGGGCCTTCTGTGCCCAATCGCATAGCAGTGTGTGAACCAGCAAGGCTCCAGGCACCGGGCGCTCCAACCACAGCAGCTCCTGTGCCCCTTTGCTCCCAGAAAAGGCCACATATTATACAATTGCATTTATGCGAAACGTCCAGAATAGGCACATCTATAGATCCAAAATGTGGATTAATGGCTTCCAGTGGATGCCGGGAGGGAGGAAATGGGGAGTGACTGCTAAAAGGTATAGGGTTTCTTTTGGGGGCAATCAAAATGTTCTAAAATTGATGGTGATAGTTGCACAACTCTATACTAAAAACCATTGAATGGTGAATTGTATAGTATGTGAATCATATCACAATAAACCTGTTAAAAACCACTGAGATGGGACTTTTCACACCTTAGATTGGCAAAATTGATTAAAAGTCTAGGGACACAAATTCATATATTGTTGCTAAAAGTGTGAATGAATGCCATCTTTTTGAAGAGCATTTTGGCAATCTCTACTAGAATTTTTATTTATTTATTTATTTTAGACGGAGTTTTGCTCTTGTCGCCCAGGCTGGAGTGCAATGGCGCGATCTTGGCTCACTGCAACCTCCGCCTCCTGGGTTCAAGCAATTCTCCTGCCTCAGCCTCCCAAGTAGCTGGGACTACAGGCGCAGGCCATCATGCCTGGCTAATTTTTGCATTTTTAGTAGAGGTGGGGTTTCACCGTGTTGGCCAGACTGGTTTTGAACTCCTGATCTCATGTGATCTACCTGCCTCTGCCTCCTAAAGTGCTAGGGTTACAGACGTGAGCCAAGAGCCCCTCCAAGAATTAAAAATGCACATACTCTTTGACCCGGCGCCTCTGCTCGTGCCTAGCCCTGTGGAAATATTTGCAGTATATTCAGGTACCTCGGGGATCTGCTGGGACATTGTAAGAGCAAAGAAACTGGAAATACGGTAAATACACACCCACGGAAAACACAATCATACAACAGGGTACAGCACAGCCGTGAGAAAGAAGGAGGTGGATTAGCAGCATGGATGTGAAAAGATCTGCTGAGATGTGTTTTAGGTGAAAAAAATGGCAAGGTCCAAAACAGTGGGCAGAGTGATTTTCTTTTTATAGGTAAAAAATGCTGGCATGCCAATGTCTTCAGGAAGGAAACAAAGAGGCATCGTTTCTGGGGAGAGCGACTGTGATGGAAAAAGTTTTAGTTTTCATTTTATAATCCTTTGGTATGGTTTGAATTTTGCAAACGTGGGCATTCATTAACTTTATTTAAAAAATACCACTGGGATTATCTGTGTGGCAGCATTACGGGCCATTTTCGTCTTTATGCTTTTCTGTATTAAAAAAGAAAACCTTTTAAAATATCCTGCGGTCCAGAAAAATGTGTGTTGGTTCTCTGTGTGCATGTGATGAGGTACTGCTGTCGTCCCAGAGGACTCAAATTAGAGCTCATGCCCTCCCTCTCTGGGCCTCAGTTTCCCCTCCTCAGGAGAAGGCAGCAGGATGAGGTGGAGGTGTGAGTGCAGGGGGGTGTTGCTGGCTCTGAGGTCCAGAGGCTGACTCCTTAGTGAGTGTTGGGCAGCTCCCCCTCCTCCTGCTCATCTTGTCCTGGGGCCGGAGGTGAAGGGTGAGAAAGCTGGAGTGGGGAGCAGGGTTGGCTCCTCTGTAACAGCAAAATGCAGGGTCTCAGAAGATGCCTGTGGCTGTAGAAGCAGCTGGGGGAAGCCTAAGATCTAAGCCAGGGCTGCAAGGGGCCTCTGAAGGTTGGTGCACAGAGGCCTCCCTAGACTACCCTGAGAGCTCCTGAGGCGCGGAGCATGTGTGCGCATGCATGCCGGTGTCTGTGCGTGTTAGTGGGTGGCTTGAAGAGCCTGGGGTGCCTGTGTTTGTGCTCCCACATGTATTTGTAGGGTTATCTCTCTGTTTCCTGCGTGCGACAGAAGCTGATTTCTTGTTAAGCTCTGGGGCTCCTCTCTTAGTTGGGCTCCTTCCCAGGTCTCTAGTTTTGTATTCACAGTTTTAATCTTTTTTTTTTGAGACAGAGTTTCGCTCTTGTCACCCAGGCTGGAGTGCAATGGCGCGATCTCAGCTCACTGCAACCTCTGCCTCCCAGGTTCAAGCGATTCTCCTGCCTCAGCCTCCTGAGTAGCTGGGATTACAGGCAGCTGCCACCAAACACAGCTAAATTTTTTTTTGTATTTTTAGTAGAGACGGTGTTTCACCATGTTGGCCAGGCTGGTCTTGAACTCCTGACCTCGGGTGATCCACCCACCTCGGCCTCCCAAAGTGCTGGGATTACAGGCATGTGCCACCACACCTGGCCTTTGTTTAAAAAGAACTGTCCCTCCCTCATTGTATGAACATCAGGCCTGACAAACCCTGACTCTGTCCTTGGCATATGTATATCTAGATTCACATCTATATCTGTGCCTTCCTTTCATATCTGCGCTCCAGGAACGTCCCTTTCTGGGGAGGGGACACGGCAGTGAAGACACTCAGTGTTTTGGGGTGTCCCAATTTTATCCTGGGACAATCAGGAAGACGGAGACTAGGAGATTGGCAGGGGTGGCCAGGCATGGGGCTTGGTGTGGCAGCACTCACTGTAGGGGTGCATCTCTGTCTGTGCATCTGAATCTGGCACCGTGGGTGTGTGCCTGTAGCTGTGGGCTGTGTCTCCCTTCATCTGTGCAGCTGAGGTAACACCCCAGAGTGTGTGTGCTGGGTTTGTCATTGGCAATGGTGTGGACTAATGAGTTCCCTTGGGGCCAGTCCTGGTAGTTGGAGCAAATGACTTGTTGCCAGGAGCCTAGAGCAGGGAGTGATGATTTCACCCACCCAGGGTGTCCAGATATCCCAGCTGGTCTCCAGAGGCCCTGCTCAACTCATCTGGTTGAGACCAAGACTGGGGCCTCTCACAGGGGCTCTAGCAGTGCAGTGATTTCTCATCCCCTTGGCCATCACCTGGTCACCACTTTGGTATAGATGGTAGGCAGAGATAGCCAAGAGTGAGTATCAGGTTTCCATGGTGACAGGATATGTGAGTGTCCCAGGTCAACAAGACCTTTGCAGGCAGTACTGGGGACAGGAGGCAGGGTTATTTTTCAAGCCCGCTCACTCCTGTTACAGAGCTGGCTCACGAGGCTGGAGGAATCTCCAAGGTTGCTCAGAACATCAGTGGTCATTCTCTGCTTACCCCCAACCTGCAGACCCACTCACCAGGGTTTCCCACCCTGCTCGGTGCTCCCCAACGAAGCGGACCCCCATGGATGCCATCACAGAGGATTCCTTGATCTTGGGGTTCCAGTTCGATCCAGCCAATGGGAAGTGCCAGCAGGGCATCAGAGGCTGGGAGAAGAGCTAATTTGGGGTATTTTCCCCATGTACCCCTAGTTTTGGCAGTGACTGTGTGGCCTCAAACCTCCTCTCAGGCTTCCCCGTGGCCCATAACTAGCTATTCTCACTGGTTCCAGGAAACCACTCCCTCTCCTGGACCCTTCAGGTTTAGGGGTGAGAGCTCCCTCCCCTCTGTTGCCAACCCCAGGTACTGCACCATCTCCTGTTGATCCCCTCAACCTCACCCACATCTCAGGTAAATGGCCTGTTCATTAAACTTTTTTCAGAAATCCCTGTGGAGTGAGACCTCTCTTTCTTGCTAGGGCCCTCCTGGTGCATAGAGTTACATAGAAATACAACTTATATTTCCTTGAGAAAATATATTTTCTTATTTGAATGCAAGCTCCTTCTGGCCTCCGGGACTTTGAACCTGCAGTATCTTCTGGTTGTTTAAGAACTCATCTCTTTACCAATAAAACAAACAAAACATGTTTTACATATTTAGCCGAGCTTGGCACTCATTAAGGGCATAACAAATACTAGCTAGCATTACTGTTATTGTTACCGTTGTGTTAAATGTGTATGAAATCACAGGGTCTTGGAATGGAAATAGAGGTGCTCACTTGAATTGAAAGGGGCATGGTTTTAATGTTGTAATAGGATGTCTCAATCTAATATTAGCTAATGTTTTGAAATATTGTATCTGTGCCAATAATTCATGTTTGGTGCATTTCTGTAATATCCTTTGCGTACCTGTATTTTTCTTTTTTTGTGTGACAGTCTTGCTCTTGTTGCCCAGGCTGGAGCGCAGTGGCGTGATCTCAGCTCACCGCAACTTCCGCTCCTGGATTCAAGCTCCTCCTGCCTTGGCCTCCTGAGTAGCTGGGATTACAGGCACCTGCCACCACACCTGGCTAATTTTTGTACTTTTTAGTAGAGATGGGATTTCGCCATGTTGGCCAGGCTGGTCTTGACCTCCTGACCTCAGGTGATCCGCCCATCTTGGCCTCCCAAAGTGCTGGGATTACAGGCGTGAGCCACCGCGCCCAGCCGTACCTGTATTTTTCAAAAGAAGTGTTATATTTGGGACTTTCTTATTTGTTTTAAGTTGAAATATATTTCAATATTGCATGAAAGGGGAAAAACAGTTAAGTATACAATGTTCAATAAGTCAGTGTCTTGTTTCATTAAATGCCATTTAAAAATAAAATACATTTAAAAAGTGAAAAAATGTATTTCTTCAAAGGGGCCTTCCCTGACCACTGTCCAAATCAGGGACCCCATTATTCTCTCTCTCACAGTCTCAGCCTATGCCTTTCACAGCAGTTACCACATTTTGTAATCACAATTTTCCTTCCTAGGTTAAGGCTTGTCTCTCCCACTAAACTATTAGCTTGACAAAGGCTTTCTGAACTCATCTGCTCTGTGCAGCTGTGTCCCCAGTGCTGTGTCTTAGTGAGCAGACACACTAGGATACTGCAACAAAGAGGCCCCCAACCACAGCAGCGTGCATAACACTTATTTCTTCCCCACGTGATAATGCGGCTGGTTGGCCCAGGCTTTCATGGTGGTTTGAAGGTGTTCACAAGCTCCAGGGCCTCCGCAGACCACTTAACTCTTTAGCTACCAGGACACAATTTTAAAAACCCTTGGCCAGGCATTGTGACTCATGCCTGTAATCCCAACACTTTGGAAGGCCAAGGTGGGAGGATCGCTTGAGCCCAGGAGTTAGACACCAGCCTTAGCAATATAGTGAGGCTGTGTCTCTTAAAAAATAATTTAAAAATTAAAAAAATTTAAAAACCCTCTTATCCAGACCAATCCCACTCTCTTTGGCCTCAGCTTCAGGTCCAGGCTGCCCAGATCCTCATTCTCCCAACCAGAGGATCATCTGTGTGGCTTCCCAAACTACAGAGCAAGTTCCCTGAGGGGAAGTCGGTCTCTCACAAATGCCACAGGGCCACTGCATGCACTCTGTCACTTTATAAAATAGTACTTATTCCTTCTGTGGTTTACATCTGCCCACATCCCTGACCTTTGAGTGAGTTACTTCACCATTCTGTGCCTCAATTTCTTTATCTATAAAATGGGGATGACAATAGTTTGCCTCCTAGGACTGTCAGAAGAGTTCGACAAGCAAAAAGCATTTGGACTTCAACTTAGCACATGACAGATGGTCTCTGAATAATAATCAACATTATTGTCTCTTGATTCTCTGGACTTGCCCATGAAATCCAGAGAATGAAGTGCAACCAGAACTTCATTTTCTTCCTTTTTTTTTTTTTGAGACGGAGTCTCACTCTTGTCGCCCAGGCTGGATTGCAATGACGCGGCCTCACCGCAACCTCCCCTCCCCGGTTCAAGCGATTCTCCTGCCCCAGCCTCCCGAGTAGCTGGGATTACAGGCGCCCTTCATCACGCCCAGGTAATTTTTTGTATTTTTAGTAGAGACGGGGTTTCACCATGTTGGTCAGGATGGTCTCGAACTCCTGACCTCAGGTGATTCACCGGCCTCGGCCTCCCAAAGTGCTGGGATTACAGGCGTGAGCCACCGCACCCGGCCCAGTACTTCATTTTCAGATGCAGACATGAAGGACCAGAAGGCTGAAGCAACCTGCCCAAAGCCACTGTGCTGGCGGGTGGCCGAGTTTGGGTTTAATGCAGGCCCGAACCTCAGTTCCCTCAAGATAAAGTTGGGGTGATTATGGCACCTTTCTCAGGATTAGGTTGTGAGGCTCAGATGCCATCATGCAATCATGGCAGGCACACGGGGGCCCCTCTTCAAACGTCTGTGCGCTTCCCTTGTGCCCCGCCCTGGCACACAGCCGCCCCCGCGGAGCCCAGGGATCCCAGCCCGGCAGTCCTCCGTCAGCTGCTTCTGTTTGGATGGCGGGGACGGCTGGGCCGACAGAGAGGCCCATTGTCTCCGTCCTCTGGGGCTCTATTGTTGGGGCCTCCTCCTGGGTTGCAGCCCCACGGACACCCCCAGCTGTCGCTTGGGCCTGGCTCAGCTTACCCCGGCGGTGAGGGTGCGGGTCGGGGACGGAGACGCGTGCACCCTGAAGACAGTAACCAGGCCTGCTCTACAGAGGGAAACGCAGGCTCTGAGAGCCTACATGTCTTCGCCGGGAGTGCTTGTCCCGGAGCTGCTCGCAGACTGGGCCGGGGGTGGGCTCGGGTCGGAGAGGTCACGGGGCTCCTTAGGTCACAGGCGGCAGGGCCAGAGAAACTCCCCCGCCCCTACGTTTAACTCGCGGAAACAAGGGCCCAGAGAGCCCAGACGCCAGCCCAAGGTCACACAGCGAAGCCCCGGCACAGCCTGCCGGGAACCTGTCGTTTCTAACCCCCAGCCTCTCGCCGTTTCTACCCAGCTTGGGAAGCGCAGGAACAGGACATAAGGTGGTCGCGCCCCTTCCGCGAGGCCGGGGTGAAACCCGCTTGGCCCTCCCGCCAGGGGGCGGAGCTTCCGAACCAGGCGGGATTCCACCGGGTATTTGCCTGCGGAGGCGGGACTTCGGGCTTGATGGGCGTTGGGGGTGGCCTTCCTGCGGGCAGGCTCTCTGTGTCGCAACACTGGCGGGGCGGGCCAAATCGGCCAGAGCTCTGCCCCCAGAGGACGCGGCTAAGCCCGGGGGCGTGTCCTGGGCTGGCCCCACCCGCGCCCCGCCCCGCCCCGCCCGGTCGCGGAGCTGCGGCCAGCTTTGGGAGGGCCGGCCCCGGGATGTGAGTGCCGCGGGGCGAGGGCGGGGGTGGGCTCCCAGGGGTCCCGGTGGGCGGGCGCGCTAGGGCGAGGGCGGGGACGGCCGGGCGGGCGCGCCAGGTAAGGGCCCAGATTTGCGGGTGAGGGGTGAGGGGCGCTCGGGACGGGTGTTTCCAGGCCCTCCCGGCGCGCCAGGCCAGCCCCGCGCCCCTGCTCGGTGGCCCGAGGGACGCGCGCCGGCCGCGGGCCCGGGCCCGGACCCGGAGCGGTCGGGCGATGTGCGCGGGTCTGACGTCTGCGCTGCCCAGCCCCCTGGCTACGCGGACGCCCCCACGGAGACAGCCACTGGGGCGGATTTCTGTCTCTGGGTGACGACTGCCAGGGTGTGATGGGAAGGGTTAGCAGCGCAGCGGGGTCAGGGGATCCCCGCCCCCCGCCCTGGCTCCAGTTGGGTCCCGACTTGCGTTTCTGAGTGCTTACTGTGCTCAGCTCCTCAGCTGCATTCTCTGAGTCCTCACAACAGCCACACATTTTGCAGCCGAAGCCTTGTGCCACACAGCTGTTGGGGCATTTATTACAGTGCAGAGGTGATGCGCGGAGGCCTTGCAGCCAGACACACCTGAGTGCACGCCTGCTTCTCCACAGACCTGCACTGTGACCTTGGGCACACCTGGTCTGCTCTCTGAGCCTCTGGTGCGATTGTGGTGCCTACCCCCAGGGCTGCTGTGAGGACTGGATTGGAATTGGGTTCGGGGAAAGGCAGCCAGTTTAAGCAGCTGTTGTTGAGCGGCCCTTGTCTGGGGCTGAGGGGCTAGTGGTGCTGGGCAATGGTTGGTGGGTCAGTCCAGGCGGGCTCGGGAGGGAGCTGCTTTCTGCCGAGGCTGCCCCAGCTGTGCGTCTGTCTTTTTCCACACGGTAGGCTACACACAACCCAGCTGTACCAGCATGTGCCAGAGGCACGCTGGCCAATCGTGTACTCGCCGCGCTACAACATCACCTTCATGGGCCTGGAGAAGCTGCATCCCTTTGATGCCGGAAAATGGGGCAAAGTGATCAATTTCCTAAAAGGTATGGAAGGTCCCCCTTGGACTCTCATCTGCTTCCTCCAACCCACCTGTCCTCTCCGTCCTCATCCCCAACATAAGCCTCAGGCTCTCTCCCATCTTCAGTTTCAGCCCTCGGACGGCCTTCCACCCATGCTTCCGCCCAAAATGATTTTTCCAACACAGACTCCTAAGCACGATATGATGTCCCTGACTCAGACTCTCCCTGGCTCCCCATCCTGTGGGCCTAAGTCCTGCCTCTGCCCAAGAGGCCTAGTGGAAAGGTAGCTGATTACTGATGGGCACAGGGAAGGTGAAGCTTGGAGGAGTCCATTTCCTAAGGTTCAGAGAGTCAGGAGGTAGAGCACCTCCACCGCACCTCCCTTGATTACAGATGGGGGAAATTGTGTCCTAGAATGATTAGGAAACATGCGCACCCAATTCCAGTCCAGTCCTCACAGCAGCCCTGGGGGTAGGCACCACAATCACAGCAGAGGCTCAGGAGCTCACTGTAACCTCCGCCTTTCAGGTTCAAACAATTTTTCTGCCTCAGCCTCCCAAGTAGCTGGAATTACAGGCGTGAGCCACCACACCCAGCCCTGATTTCTTAATGTGGCACTCATTATAAGATTGTAAAAGCCCACCTGTAGACCGAACTGGGCACACTGGCTGCCTGCTTGTGACCTCTTTCCAGGGAAGGATACAGCTCCCATTAGTGGCTGAAGTAACACAGTTACAAGAGGCAGAGTTGGGTTTGGAACTGAGAGCTCCAGGCGCCCTACCTTTAGGGCTCATCCCCTTGAGCAAAATGATGCTTCGAAGAGCACATCGTTTTAACTGTGGTTTGTAATCAAGGGGCCTGATTTAGGTGGGAAATTCACTTAAACTTGTTTTAAAAGGAAACATTATGTCATCAAAATGGGAAAAGGCAGTTTCACTTGCCATAAATAGGTCATGGTAAAAAAGTAAATGCAATGAAAACAACAGTATAATTCAATCCAGGCTGGTTACTATTGCCTGCAGGCTGTGAGACTGATTGGTGGTTTGAATGGAAGATGAGCAAAGCACAGGCAGGTGTTGCGAGGCCATGCCACACTGAGCCTCCTGTAATATCATCAGAAGGTGGAGGGAGGCCGGGCGCAGTGGCTCGTGCCTGTAATCCCAGCACTCTGGGAGGCCAAGGCTAGGGGATCACTTGAGGCCGGGAGTTTGAGACCAGCTTGGGCAACATAGCAAGATCCTGTTTCTACAAAATGAAAATAAAAAACTTAGCTGGGGGTGGTGGTATGCACCTATAGTCCTAGCTACTTGAAATGCTGAGGCAGGAGGATCACTTGAGCCCAGAAGTTCGAGGGTGCAGTGAGCTATGGTTGTGCCACTGCACTCCAGCCTGGGCTACAGAGCAAGACCTTGTCTTGCATTTATTTATTTGTTTATTTATTTATTGAGACAGGGTCTCACTCCCATCACCCAGGCTAGAGTGCAGTGGCGGAATCAAGGCTCATTGCCGCCTCAACCTCCCTGGCTTAAGTGATCCTCCCACCTCATTTTTTTGATATTTTGTAGAGATGCGGTCTCACTATGTTGTCTAGGCTGGTCTTGAACTCCTGGGCTCAAGCAATCCACCTGCCTCAACCTCCCAAAGTGCTGGGATTACAGGCGTGAACCACCACACCTGGCCAAGACCCTGTCTCTTTAAATGAATTAAAAAAAAAAAAAAAAAAAAAGGGCGGGGGGAAGGTGGAGGGGGAATTCCTAAGAAGAGTTTTTCTCACTCTGAGGGTCAACATCCCTGACCCTTGTGCCACCTGCTCCTGAAGGTTGTCTGGCACACCTGAGCTCTCCTTGTGACTATCAGTGGCTTGGGAAACATGGGGATCGCTGTGTGTACGATGTTCATTGCTCCCTGGCCAGAGGGACTGGCCACTGTCCACAATGGCTGGGGAGGCTACCCCTTCTCAGAAGGCCCACAAGCCAGCAGTGCCTACCTACCCCTGGGGCAGGGGCTGCCACAGGCCAAGTCTGCAGCCTGTGGGAGGGTCTGGGGCTGGCCCTGGCCTTGAGGTCAGTGGGGAAGCAGGGTGCTCCCTCTGTGGTTTCAGAAGAGAAGCTTCTGTCTGACAGCATGCTGGTGGAGGCACGGGAGGCCTCGGAGGAGGACCTGCTGGTGGTGCACACGAGGCGCTATCTTAATGAGCTCAAGGTACAGGATGTCGGGCCTGGGGGGCTGCGGGCCTGGGGCAGGGGGCTGCTGGCCAGGAGTGGCCAGAGGCAGGAGGTGGCTCAGCCTGGGGAAGCAAAGTCTCACAGGGCACCCATTCATGTCCCTAGTGTTGGAGGAACATGGGAGTCTGTGGTCCCCAAGAGAAGGAGAGAGGTCATAAAAAGGCAGACCTCAGTTTGGGCCAGGCCGCTCTGAGGGTGGTGTCCTCCCCTTCTCCAGGGCGTATGAAAGCCTTCATAGAATTTTAGGCTTCTACATTATGACTTTCAAGCTGTGCTCTGTCGACACGCCTCAGAGACCCCCAGCCCCTGTCCTCCAACCATACATAGCTCTTTCACTTTGGTCTATTTTGTTTGTTTGTTCATTTTTTTGTTGGTTTTTGTTTTTGAAATGGAGTCTCACTCTGTCGCCCAGGCTGGAGTGCAGTGATGTGATCTCGGCTCATTGCAACCTCTGCCTTCCGGGTTCAAGCAATTATCCTGTCTCACCCTCCTGAGTGAGTAGCTAGGATTACAGGCGCGTGCCACCGTGCCTGGCTAATTTTTTTTGTATTTTAGTAGAGATGTGGTTTTGCCGTGTTGGCCAAGCTGGTCTCGAACTCCTGAACTCAGGTCATCTGCCCACCTCGGCCTCCCAAAGTGCTGGGATTACAGGCGTGAGCTACCGCACCCACCCTATTTTTTTATATTGGGCTGAAGTTTAAGACTCTGGTCTAAGTACTTCTGCTGAAGTTTTGTTGAAAATTGTTGGTCTAAAAACTAATTTGAAACCCTCAGGGCTCAGCAGAGAAGAGAAACAAGTGGGAGGGCCGGTGGTAGAGTCTGGGGTGAACTCCTGCCCCTTCCCAAGGGGCTGCTACTCAGCTCCACTGTGGGCCCGGCATGGCCAGAGCACCTGGTCTTCAAAGAGAAGCCAGGAATCCAGATTATTAAGTGACATTTCCTGATTTTTTTTTTGAGACTGAGTCTCGCTCTTGTTGAGCAGGCTGGAGTGCAGTGGCACGATCTCAGCTCACTGTAACCTCCGCCTCCCGGGTTCAAACAATTTTTCTGCCTCAGCCTCCGAAGTCGCTGGAATTATAGGCGTGAGCCACCACACCGGGCCCTGATTTCTTAATGTGGCACTCATTATAAGATTGTAAAAGCCCACCTGTAGACCAAACTGGCCACACTGGCGCCTGCTTGTGACCTCTTTCCAGAGAAGGACACAGCTCCTATTAGTGGCTGAAGTTCTGAGGGCTGAGGCATTCAGTTCAGTGCTCTTTGTGGGAACAGAGGGGAGGTTGGGGCAGGGGCTTGCATTGGAATCTGGTACCGCCAGCCTGCCTTGGTGGGGGTGGGGTCAGGGATGCCTCAGGTTATCTGCCCCAAGAGCGTGGGAGCCCCGACCCCCAGGCTCCCTGGCTGAGCTCACCTTAGACTCAGAGCCACAGTGGATGCCTGAGGCCAGCAGGCCCCTCTGCTCCACAGGTGGAAAAGCCTAGGTCCAGAAAGAGGCTGTGCTCAAGGTCACCTGGGAAGTTGGCCGGGCCTTGGGGAGACCCCTGGCAGGTCATCCAGTCCAGTCTTCTAGGTTCCCAGTCAGGGCTGCTGCCTCCCTGCTCCCCAACCGCAGCCTGAGGTGTGAGAATTCTAGATAGGGCCACGACAGTGTGAGCACATGAAAGATTACCAGGAAGAGGTTGAAACCTGCCTCCTGGGAGAGAGAGGGGTGTGAGGCCTTGGCAGGAAGCCCAGTGCTTGGCTGCCCTGGTTTCCTGGGGCCCAGGCATGCGTGGTCACAGTCCACAGCCTAGGGCTGGGCCAGGAGGACATGCCTGCCAGAGTCCCGAGGGTGAGGGGAAGGAAGGGACAGGAGGCGCTCAGCTGGGGCAGGGAGAAACCAAAACAGAATGGTGTGAGTGAACCAGGCTGGGGGTGGGGGGCCTAGGTTCCAGGGCCCCACCCATTTGAGGGGCCTTCAGGGGAACTGTGTTGGGCAGGCTGCATGCCTGGCCTTGGTCCCCCAAAAGCCTGAAAGCAGCTTACTATGTGATATATAATAATACAAAATAGCTGGGTGTAGTGGCATGCACTTGTAGTCCTAGCTACTTGGGAGCCTGAGGCAGGAGACCTTGAGCCCAGGAGTTTGAAGCTGTAGTGAGCTATGATTGCACCACTGCACTCCAGCTGGTATGACAGAGTGAGACTGTCTCTTAAAAAAAATAATAAAAGTATTAACAGGTAGAGTCCCAAGTAGAAAACTGAGGTCGAGGGTAGGAGGAGAATTCAGGTATGTCCACTGAAAAAGTTAACCAAGATGGTGATCCAGCTGCATATTTGGCTTGGAGCTCCCTGGCAGTCAGAACAAAAGGAGAAACATGATGGTTTCTACGGCACCTATTAAGATGAAGAAGTAGGCCGGGTGCGGTGACTCATGCCTGTAATCCCAGCACTTTGGGAGAACGAGGCGGGCGGATCACTTGAGGTCGGAAGTTTGAGATCAGCCTGGCCAACATGGAGAAACCCTGTCTCTACTAAAAATACAAAATTAGCCAGGCATGGTAGTGCATGCCTGTAATCCCAGCTACTTGGGAGGCTGAGGCAGGAAAATCACTTGAACCTGGGAGGTAGAGGTTGCAGTGAGCCGAGATTGCGCCATTGCACTCCAGCTTGGGCAACAAGAGCGAAACTCCATCTCAAAAAAAAAAAAAAAGATGAAGAAGTAGTCAGTCATTCAACACATCTGTATTGAACGCCAACTGTGTGCCGAGTACAGAGAGAATAAGACAGCAGGGCTCTCTGCCACCATGGATTTGCATTTGAGTCGTGGAAGATTAAAATTAAGGAAGCAACCACCCAAGAGCATTTTAGAGAGCACCAAGGGCTATGAAGAAAGTGAAAAATAGAGGGTAATTGGATGGTCAGGGAGGGCCTCACAGAGGAGGTGATGTTTGAGTTGAGACTAAACAAAGGAGCAGGTGATACTCATGTAGAGTTTTTTTTTTTTTTTTTTGAGAAGGAATCTCGCTTTGTTGCCCAGGCTCGAGTACAGTGGTGCGATCTCAGCTCACAGCAACCTCTGCCTCTTGGTTCAAGCGATTCTCCTGCCTCAGCCTCCCAAGTAGCTAGGATTACAGGCACCCGCCACCACGCCTGGCTAATTTTTGTATTTTTAGTAGAGACGGAGTTTTCACCATGTTGGCCAGGCTGGTCTTGAACTCCTGACCTCAAGCAATCCATCTGCCTCGGCCTCCCAAAGTGCTGGGATTACAGGCATGAGCCTCTGCTCCTGGCCCTCATGTATAGCTTTGAAGGAAGAATGTTTCAGAATCCCAGGCCTGGAGGTTGGAGGGGACTTGATCTTCCAAAGGGGAGAAGAATGCTTGGGAGGCCGGATGGAAGGGAATAAAACATTGTGGCTCGTACACGGTGCAGTTAGGGAGGCCAGAGCCCCAGGCCACACAAGGTCTTGCAGGCCGTGGGAGGAGTGTATATGTTGTTCCAGGGACCTTGGACAGTCACGAGAGGGTTTTCAGCAGGAGGGTGATATGGTGTGACATGCCCTTGCTGCCCAGGTGGGACCCAAGCCCGTTTCAGACATCATCTGGCACCTAGGGCTGCAGCTCAGGAACATCTCCCACCTCCCTGCAGATGTCTGCAATGTTTCTTTTCTCCTTCCTCTGCTGTGGGCGCCCAGAGAGTGCCCTAGAGAGTCCTTCAGGTTTCTCAGGCTGCTTTTCCCTGGTCATTCTGTGTGTGCTGTGTAACATCCACCGTCTCCCCTGCCTCATCCCATTCTACCCCCAACCCCTGCCTGGGGCTCATGCCTGACTCTGCACTGGTGTGGCCTTTGATACTTAATAAACAGGGCACTGAAGGAGAAGCAGGAGCTGGACGTTTGCAAGATGTCAATTCAGGGAAACCCATGTTTATCAAGCTCCTGCTGTGTGCAAGGTCCAGGGTTGGCCCCTCTGAGGGTAGCTGTTGAGCTCCCCAGCGCCCCAGCACTGGGCTCTTGCCTTTGGTTGATTCTCGGGTGACAGTTTGCCATGGAGTGTGGGTTAGTGCTGGGCAGCATCTGACATCCTGCCCCTGTGCACTCTGCACTGGACAGTGCTCAGGACACGTGGATCCAGCAAGTGCTCAGAGGGCACCACTCTGTGATCTAGGTGCTGCAGGGATGGGATGGAGCAACAGACCACATCCCTTTCCTGCTGGAGCTGGCATTTAGGTGGGAGAGTCAGACAATAAACGTAATAATTAAGTAATGAGATAATATGTTAGATGGTGCTGAGTGTCGTGAAGAAAGGAAGGGACAGCAGGAAAGGGGGTGGGGAGAGCTGGTGAGAGGATGGCAGTTTTAAATCAGGAGTCAGGAAAGGGCTTACTACCTGTGATCACAGGTGACATGTGGGAAGGGAGTGAGGGAGTAGGTGATGTGGTCATCTGGGGAAGGGCATTCCAAGCAGAAGAAACAGCAAGTGCAAAGATCCCAGGGCAGAACTATCTGTCATGAGTTCCAGTACAGTGTGGAGAGAAGGAGACACAGACCATAGCTCCATGGAGCACCTGGAGGGACCCTGGAGAGTCTCCAGGGGAGTGAGCTCCTCTTGGTCTCCAACTCTCTCTTCTCTTCCCTGAGGGGCTCCTCTCTCCTTTAAAAAAAATTTTTTTTAAATTGTGGTAAAATTTACATAACAAAATTCGCCATTAACCACTTTAAACTGTACAGTTCAGTGGCCTTTAGTCCATTCACAAAGTGCTGCAACCATCATCTCTAGTTCCAAACATTTTCATCACTCCAAAAGGAAACCCTGTGTCCTTTAAACACTTGCTCCCCGTTTATCCCCCCAAGTCCGCTTGGTAATCACTCACCTGCATTCTGTCTCTATGGATTTGCCTATCCTGGATATTTCATATAAATGGAATCATACAATATGTGACCTTTTGTGTCTGGCTTATCTCACTAAGCACAGCGTTTTCAACGTTCATCTGTGTTGTGTTGTAGCATGTATCAGTACTTCATTCCTTTTCACAGCGGAATGATATTCCATTGTAAAACACTACATTTTTTTTATCCATTCATTAGTTTATAGGCCTCTTGGCTATTGTGAGTAGTGTTGCTGTGGACATGTGCATACGAGTATTTATTAGAATACCTGTTTTCAGTTATTTGGGGTATACACCTAGGAGTAGAATTACTGGGTCACATGGTAATTCTGTTTAGTTTTCTGAAGAACCATCAAGGTGATCTCCACGGGGGCTGCACCATTTCCACCAGTAATGTACCAGGGTCCCAGTTTCTCTACATCCTTTTCAATGCTTGTTATTTTCTGGTGTTTTTTTTTTTTTTTTTTTTTTTTCCCCAGTGTGGCCATCTTACTGGATGTGAAGTGGTATCTCATGGTTTTAATTTGCATTTCCCTAATGGCTAATTAACACCGAGGATCTTTTCATGTGCTGATTGGCTGTTTGTGTATCTCATTTGGAGAAATGTTTATTCAAGTCCTTTGCCCATTTTTAAAATTGGCTTGTCTTTTTGTTGAGTTGTAGGGTTCTTTATATATTCTGGATATTATATAATTTGTAAATAACTCCTCCCATTCTGTGGGTTGTCTTTTTTTTGATAGTGTCCTTTGATGTACAAAAATTTTAGTTTTGCTGAAGTCCAATTTATCTTTTTTTCCTTTTCTTTAGGTGTCATATCTAAGAATCCATTGCCAAACCCAAGGTCATGAAGGTTTACCACATGTGTTTTCTTCTAAGAGTTTTATAGTTTTCACTTATATTTAGGCCTTGATAAATTTTGAGTTAATTTTTATATATGTGTGAGGCAAGTCCAACTTCATTGTTTTGTACTCAGATATCCAGTTCTCCCAGCACCATTTGTTAGGCTGTTTTTCCCCTGTTGAATGGTCTTGGTACCTTTGTAGAAAATCAACTGGCCGTAGATGTATGGATTTATTTCTAGACTCTCAATTCTATTCATTTTTTTGGTTTGTTTGCTTAAGAAAGGGTTGCATTCTTTCGACAGCCCAGGCTGGAGTACAGTGGCTCCATCTCGGCTCACTGCAACCTCCGTCTCCTGGGTTCAAGCGATTCTACCATCTCAGCCTCCCGGGTAGCTGGGACTACAGGCGTGTGCCACCATGCCTGGCTAATTTTTATGTTTCTTGGTAGAGATGGGGTTTCACCATGTTGGCTAGGCTGGTCCCAAATTCGTGACCTCAAGTGATTTGCTCACCTCAGCCTCTCAAAGTACTGGGATTACAGGCATGTGTGAGCCACTGCGCCCAGCCAATTCTATTCATTTGCTCTATATGTCTGTTCTTATGTCAATACCACACTATTTTGGTATTGTTACTGTGGCTTACTGTGGTTATTGTGGCTTTGGACCAAATTTTGAAATTCTGAATTGTGAGGCCTCCAACTTTGTTCTTTTTTTTTTTGAGATGCAGTCTCGTTTTGTCGCCTATCCTGGAGTGCAATGGCACAATCTCGGCTCACTGCAACCTCCGCCTTCCAGTTTCAGGTGATTCTCCTGCCTCAGCCTCCCGAGTAGCTGGGATTACAGGCGCCCGGCACCACGCCCAGCTAATTTTTCTATTTTTAGTAGAGATGAGGTCTCACCATGTTGGTCAGGTTGGTCTCAAACTCCTGACCTCATGATCTGCCCGCCTCTGCCTCCCAAAGTGCTGGGATTACAGGCATGAGCCACTGTGCCCAGCCAACTTTGTTTTTTTTCAAGATTGTTTTGGCTGTTTGAGGTCCCTTGAGATTCCATGTGAATTATAGCATCAACTTCCATTTTTTGCAAAAAAGGCCATTGGGATTTTGACAGGAATTGCATTGAGTAAATTGCTTTGGGGAGTTTTGCCATCTTAACAATATTTGGTCTTTCAATCCATGAACATGGGATGTCTTTCCATTTATTTATGTCTTTAATTTCTTTCAGCAATGTTTTGTAGCTTTCAATGGACAAATCTTGCACCTCTTGGTTAAATCTATTCCCATGCATTTTATTCTTTTTGATGTTATTATAAATGAAATTGTTTGAATTTCCTTTTAAGATTGTTCATTGCTGGTATATACAATAATCAGTTGTATAGAAATCCAACTGATTTTTTTGTGTTGATCTTGTATCCTACAACTTTGCTGAATTTGTTTCTTAGCATTTTTTTTTTTTTTTTTTTTTTTTTTAGACGGAGTCTCTCTCTGTCACCAGGCTGGAGTGCAGTGGCATGATCTCGGCTCACTGCAACCTCCGCCTCCCAGGTTCAAGCGATTCTTCTGCCTCAGCCTCCCAAGTAGCTGGGACTGCAGGTGCACGCCACCATGCCCAGCTAATTTTTGTATTTTTAGTAGAGATGGGGTTTCGCCATGTTGGCCAGGGTGGTCTCGATCTCTTGACCTCGTGATCCGCCCACCTCGGCCTCCCAAAGTGCTGGTATTACAGGCATGAGCCACTGCGCCTGGCCTGTTTCTTAGCTTTAATAGTTGTGTGTGTGTGTGTGTGTGTGTGTGTGTGTATTCGTATTCTTTAGGATCCTCTATATATAACATCATACCGTCTGTGAAGAGAGGTAGCTTCCTTTCCAATTTGGATGGCTTTTATTTATTTTTCTTGCCTAATTCCTCTGATTGGAACTTCCAGTACTATGTTAAATAGCAGTAGTGGAGCAGGCATCTTTGTCTTGTTCCTGATCTTAGACAGAGGGCTTTCAATCTTTTACCGTTGAGTATAATGTCAGCTGTGGGGTTAAATTTTTTAACGCCTTTTATCATGTTGAGGGAGTTCCCTTCTGTTCTTAGTTTGTTGAGTGATTTTATCACAAAAGCCTATTGACTTTTGTCAAAGGCTTTTTGTGCATCAACTGAGAGATCGTGTTTTCCCCTTCTCTGCTTTTGCTCCCCTTCTACTGGTAGAAAGGACCCACCTAAAGCAAGCAGTGGGGACCCTAGAGGGGTTACAGCCTAGCTCTTCCCTGAGAGCAGTTCTTGGTTTGAACCTGAGGGCAGCGGGTCCGCCTGAGGAAACCAGGTGTCTGGAAGGTGAAGGCTTGTGGAGCTGAGTGGATGGGGCAGTAGGTCCCAGAGATACGGCCAGCCCCAGTCATGTCCTGCTCTCTGTGGAGTCCCACAGAGGCTGACGGGGTATGGGGGCCCTGATAGCTGGCTACATGCAGGCCATGCCCTTTGGCGAGTGGTGGCGTCAGTCTGGGACAGACCTCCCATGCTCACATAGTGTGCTCATTCACCCAGCACTGCCTTAGGTTGGGTTCCCTAGAATGGTGGCTCTTAAACCCGAGCAAGTATCTGAAACACCTGGAGGGCTTGTTCCAGCAGATGACTGGGCCCCTCCCAGAGTTTCTGATCCACGTTGTCTTGGGTAGAGACTGGGAATCTGCATTTCTAATACATTCTCAAGTGCTGTGGATGCTGCTGGTCTGAGAACCACATCCCTAGAAGCAGAGTCTGAGATGGTGCAGGCGATTTCAGATGAAACCTGCAAGAGGCACAGGCAGTGGGGAACGGGCAGAGTGAGCAGCTGAGCACAGATGTGGATTTGGAAGTGTGGCCTCAGCCTGATTCCATGGAGATCTCTGGGGCGTGAATGTCACCACAGGGTTGCCCTGCCCAGAAGCATGTGGCCTGGCTGTTTGAGGCCCTTGTCAGTCATGGCTCTCCTGGGATGATGCAGGTGAGGTGGCTTCTGTCAGGAGAAGGGCTCTGGTGCACCAGCCAGAAAAGGGGATCAACGGCATGCATGGCCAGCACCTACTGTGTGCCAGGCATGGCCTCAGCACTGTCTGCACAGCAGTGAGCAGACGCGTGCTGTCCTCCTGGAGCTGGCATCCTTTTGAGGGAGATAGATGCTAATCGGGACAGTCTGTAGCCTCAGGGAGAGAAGTGCTATCTGGGAAGATGAAGCCAAGGTGTGGGCTCCAGAGGGCCCCAGGTGGGAGTATTTTATTTTATTTTTTTGAGACAGAGTTTCACTCTGTCACCCAGGCTGGAGTGCAGTGGTGCGATCTTGGCTCACTGCAACCTCCACCCCTTGGGTTGAAGAGATTCTCCTCCCTCGCCTCCTGAGTAGCTGGGATTACAGGCACCTGCCACCATGCCCGGCTAATTTTTGTGTTTTTAATGGACACCAGATTTCACCATGTTGGCCAGGCTGGTCGCGAACTCTGGACCTCAAGTAATCCGCCCACCTCGGCCTCCCAAAGTTCTGGGATTACAGGTGTAAGCCACCAAGCCTGGCTGGGTGGGGGGATTTTAGATTAGATGGTGAGGACAGGCCTCTCTGACTGGTTTCCACCTCTAAGTCCTCATCCAAAGCCTTGTTTTATAGATGAGACAGAGGCACAGAGAAGTGAATTCTAAATTCACATAGCCAGTGGCAGAACCCAGACTTGGACCAGTTTGGGGAACTTCTGAGCCTGTCCACCCCAGTCCTAGCCTCGCCCACAGTGCCCTTGCCCAGGGCAAGACTATCAGAGAGCCTGACCTGCTGGATCTGGGCAGTCCCACCGTGGCGTGCTGCATGTCCCAGAGAAGGTATCTGTCAGCAGTGCAGCACCCCCCACCTGCCCCACCCACAGCTCCCTCGGGGGCTATCCCTGGAAGTGTTGGTCAGAAAGTGAATCTCCAGATGTCACCTGGTGGTGCCCTGAGCTCCTCCTACCTGCCACCTCCTCTGACCACACAGAGCCTGCTCTAGCCCAGGCCCTCTTCCCTCTCCTCCCCTCACCCAGGGACCCGCCACTAGTCCGCCCCACCCACTCTGTTTATTTCTCACCTTGGCCACTGATGGGTGGTTTTTCCTAGAGCGGTGCTGCCCTGTGGAACCTTCTGCAATGATGGAAATGCTCAGACCTGCTCTGTGCAGTCCAGTCGCCACTGGCCGCATGTGGCTCTTGAAATATGGAGAGTGTAACTGAGGAACCAAACTTGAATTTTTAAAATTTTGATGAATTTACAGTCACTCGTAAGTAGCCACCTGTGGCTGGCAGCCACTGGATTGGATGGTGCTGGTCTAGGGTGTTGGCAACCGCATCACTGCCTTGTGCAGAAACCACTGCTGCACCAGGAGAAGGCCCAAGTGCCAGCCTCCTCTTCGCTGCCCGAAGTCTGCTGCTCCGCTGAGGGGCTCGTCTCGCCAACGTTGGCACAGCAAACACACATACTTTCTCCTGTGGGGGCTGGTCCTGCTGGCCAAGTCCCGTGCATGCTCCTGGGTGGCTGCACCTGGCCCCTGGACCAGGTCAGGTCCAATCTGTGGAGGATACCAAGGAACCTCTTTGAGGTTCCCAAGTGTGTCCCATGCCACTGCAGTTTTGCAGAAGGTTAGTGTGTGTGACTTAAAAAGCAAAGAGGGCAGGCAGATCTTCTGACATCTGGGGGGAGCAAAGTTAGAATGGAATATTTGCTGCAGAACTTCTCAGAGCCTTTAGCATGCTAGGGTGTGCTGCGAATCTCCAGGAGGCAGGCGGCATAAGCCGTGCTTCCCAAACGACTTGCCGGTGGAAGCCTCCTCGAGGAGTGCTGTGCGAGACCCGTGGCTGTGGAGCACACGAGAGAATGCCTTTCTCGTGGTTTGTGTCCATGCTGGGCTCTCGGCTGCATTGTCTTCCAGTCTGTGTCCCCTGCTGGCTTCCCAGGGAGGGAGGGAGGCTGTGACTCCATGTGCTCCTTCAGCGGCTCATTTGTTTGCTCATTCGTTCGTGGAAAACCATGGTTCCATGCCAGCCACACGCGGGGCCTGTGCCGGGCAGTGGGATGAGTGTGGTGAACCAGAGGAGCTGATGACCTCAGGCAGGGACCTTCCTTTCTCTGGGTCTGTCCCGCAACATACACGCACACACACACACACACACACACACACACACACACGGACATACCTGTGCACACATGTATACACAAGACACACACACACACATACATACACTCATGGGTGTGTCCTGCAGCTGTCTGGCTGTGCTGGTCCCAGCTCTTACACTCCCACCCCTTCCCAGGCCCTGTGATGCCTCCATGTTACCGCCAGAGGGCCTGGGCTTGTGGAAGTGGTGCCCCGTGGGCACCTCTCCTTCCCGACCATGAGTGGGACCCTGCTCACTGCCTTCTCTACCAGAGTGAGGGAGTGATGCCAGCTTCCCCCGCCTTCAGCCGCCCTTGCCGGCCTGGGCTGGTGGCCATGGGCATTCCCCAGCAGTGTGGGCAGGCTGGGTGCCTGGCACCCCCAGGACTATGACAGAAGCCTCCCCTGGTGGCCAGGGCCTAAGCCATGAGGCCCCTCCTGGGGCCTGACTTAGAGTGTGTCCTGCCTTTTGTCTGGCCCCGAGTGGCCTGGCTACAGCACCTCCTGGCCCTCTGAGGTTCGTCACCCCTCTGCCATCACACCCATCCCTGGCCACCCTCTCCCTGCCTGCTGCCTGCTGTCTGTCATTGAACATGCTCGTGTTTCTCCCATCCTAAAACTCCTCCTCCTGGTTGGTGAATGCAATGGCCACACTTCCCACTTTCCTCTCATGGAATGTCTGCAGCTTGGTGCCTCCCTCCACCTGCTCCTTCCAGCCTCCCTCTCTCCACCTGGCCTCCTGAGCACTGCACCTTAGGTCTTTCCACATCTCACCCTGTCCCAGGGAAGCCCTTGATCGTCCCCAGGGGTTCTCTCTCTGGGCCTTGCCCTTCAGCATGGGAAGCCTGCAGTCCCAACCCAGCCCTTCACCTCCCACTCTCCCACCCCTGTTCTGAGCTCTAGTCTCACTTAAACCTCAGCTGTCTCACCTGGCTGCCCCAGGGGCTGACTTGGCCCATAGAGAGCAGAACCTAGTGCCGCCTCTGTACCCTGCTTCAGGTTCACCTCCAAGTGCCATTACCCTCACAGGCCCCAGACCCGACACCTGGGCCCTCTACCCCTTGTCCCTGCATGCTGCCTGCTAATACCTGCTCCTCTTACCACCCCAGACCCTTCTTATCTCATGCTTCCTCCCTAGGGCTGCTACTTCTCTATTCCTGTTCCCCTAATTGGTTCTCCTTGCTGCAGCTAGTGCAGCTTGGGACAGCACCATCTATGGTTCCCTACTGCCCTGACGACAATGTGTGAGCCTGTGCTAGCAGACCAGGCCCTGTGTGATAAGCTCAGCCTGCCCTGTTCCAGCTGCACCCACCTTCTCTGGATCATGGACTCACTTCTCTGCCCACAGATACCTTTTTCCCTTGACCTCTGCATCTGGATAACTCCTATTCACTCTTCACCTCCTGCAAATGCCACCACCCCCAGAAAGCCTCTCTAATAACCCCCACCCAGTTCTCCTCTTCATCGCCACACTCATCACACTGCAAATAAGTGTCTGCAAGTGTCCTGGCATGAGAATGGGCCCTCCAGTGCCCACCTGGGGCACCTAGCAGGCACTTAGTAAATATTTACAAAGTGAGTGGCTTTGCCTCGCGTGGGTGGGGAGCAGGGATGCGTTTTCAGCCAGGAGATGGCTTGGGGTTTGGGGGCAGCCAGTGCCATGGATGTTTACCTGGTGGACTTGGAGGTCACAGGGCACACTCTGTCCTGATCTTAGTGCAGATACCTTTCAGGTACCCTAGACCCCCCAGCCTCAGCTGCTGGAGATGAGGGCAGTGCATCCCTTTTGCCAGGAAGGTCCGATTCCCAATGGACGAAGAGGCAATGCAGTGCGAGGGAGCAAGAGGCCAGGGCTCCCGTCCCAGCTCTGTCAGTGACTCATTGTGTGGCCTTGGGAAGATCCTCGCTGCCTAGGCCTCAGTGTCCCTTTCTGTACAGTGGGTGGTCTAGACTAATTTGTTATGCCAAAGCAGTCCTAGACCTGCACTGCTGACTTGGAGCCCTCTGCACCTCCTGTTCTGGGCACAAGAGGGCAGCCAAGGGCCTCAGAACGCTGAGGAACCCTGGCCAACTAGCTTTAAGAAATGCATTGTGTAAACTGCTCTTTCCTGAGCCCAGAGCTTGTCAGGAGCCTGGTAGGGTTGTGGCTCTGGCTCTGATTTCTACCAAAGGAAGTGTGCTTGACCAGGGAGTTCATCCAAGGGCACCTGGAAACTGTCCTCAAGGCATTTCCCGGGGAACCAATTTCTCACGGGTTGCCTCAAGGTGGGGCAGCGGAGGCCAACAGCCCGTGTCTTTTTCCGCAGTGGTCCTTTGCTGTTGCTACCATCACAGAAATCCCCCCCGTTATCTTCCTCCCCAACTTCCTTGTGCAGAGGAAGGTGCTGAGGCCCCTTCGGACCCAGACAGGAGGAACCATAATGGTAGGTGGGGTGGGGGGGGCATGGCTGGGCTGGGGGCCCCCACACCCCAGGGTCCTTCTCACCTCCTTTGCCCTGGAATGCCCTCCTCCCACTTAGTAGTTGAACAGAATCCTAAATATTCCTCAAGGCTCGGCAACAATGACCCTTTCTCCAAAAGCCTTTTTTCCCCATCTTGGGACATTAGAATTCTCTTCCCATCGTTCCTTCTCCTATGACCTCCTATTTGTTACCGTAATTGCTAGTATATAATATATCTCTCCACCCACCAAAGCGGATATCCTAGCACTATGGCTCTAATGCACACCCCCTCACCAGTTTTTTCTTTCTTTCTTTCTTTCTTTTTTTTTTGAGTAGAGTCTCGCTCTGTCGCCCAGGCTGGAGTGCAGTGGTGTGATCTTGGCTCACTGCAACCTCTGCCTCCTAGGTTCAAGCGATTCTCTTGCCTCAGGCTCCTGAGTAGCTGGGACTACAGGTGTTCGCCACCATGCCTGGCTAATTTTTGTATTTTTAGTAGAGACGGGGTTTTACCATGTTGGCCAGGCTGGTCTTGAACTCCTGACCTCAAATGATCCACTCACCTTGGCCTCCCAAAGTACTGGGATTACAGGCTTTGAGCCACCATGCCCAGCCCTAATGCACCCAAAATTAAGATGGAGAACTGATCCTCCATGACTTCAGTGATGAATAAGCCTCCACGTCTCCCCCACTGTGGGTGTGGCAACAAAGAATCCCCACAGCAAAATTAGGTTTCACATTGTGTGTGTGGTTTTTAAAAAAAAAATGTGCCACAGACTGCCTAGTTATTTGGAGATAGAGGAATGTTTCACATGCAAATGTATGAGGATCTAAACCAGCCCTGGATCACTACCTACTAATCCCCTACAGTTCTGTTATGTTTGTAAATTTGTACTTTTTTCTTTAGCTTAGTAGAATATTACTGCCCATCCCCAAAACTATGATTTCCTGGAAGATTTCAGTATTTAGTCTACTATATTTCTTTTTTTGCTTGTTTGTTTTTTTTTGAGACAGAGTCTCACTCTGTCCTCCAGGCTGGAGTGCAGTGGTGTGACCTTGGCTCACTGCAACCTCTGCCTCCTGGGTTCAAGTGATTCTCCTGCCTCAGCCTCCCGAGTAGCTGGGATTACAGGCACACGCCACTCCACCTGGCTAATTTTTGTATTTTTAGTAGAGACGGGGTTTCACCACGTTGGCGAGGCTGGTCTTGAACTCCTGACCTCAAGTGATCCGCCTGCCTCGGCCTCCCTAAGTGCTGGGATTACAGGTGTGAGCCACTGCGCCTGGCCCAGTCTACTGTATTTCTGTGAGCAAAACTTTGCCTATTTTCCCTTTGAAAGCCATATCAAAATTATTGTCAGCTCATATGTGATGGATGATAAGTACTTTTATTTTTTCCAGTTTCCTTGCACAATTGCAAAGGTGCTTATGCACTGTACATCTCATATGCCAGCCAAGCTGGCACTTACTTCCTGGACTGTTGCTTGGGGTAGGGAGTTCCTTCTATACCCCTGCCTTGTAGCTCAGCTCATCCTTCCCCCAGAGCTGGCTAGAAGCAGTGTTTATGGAATGAGTGCATGAATCAGTGAATGAATGATTGATGGATCAGCTGCCTGCGCCCCCTCACCCTCTGCTTGTCTCCAAAGGCGGGGAAGCTGGCTGTGGAGCGAGGCTGGGCCATCAACGTGGGTGAGTGCTGGGAATGTCCTCGGGAATGTCCAGCCCGGCTTGGTGGAACTGGCCTGAAAGGGGGCTGGGGGAGGGCGGGAGGATCCTGGAGGTGGCAGCTGTGAATTCAGAAGCTCTGGTTTTCCCAAGTCACCCTAGCCTCCTTGTGGAGTGGCCTGGAGGTTGATGTGTAGCCTCCTAGGTACCTGGGAGAGACTGACCAGTGCCTCCATCTGACGTGGGATCCTTGTCTAAGGAGGTCCCCGGGTGGTTCCCCAGCCCCCTCTTTGCGTACTTCCAGTGGCAGGGAGCTTCCTCCCTTCCAGAGAGCGTGTGCCATCCTTGGGCAGCTCAGCATGGTCTGAAGCCTGCCTTGTGTCTTCCCTGAAGGACTCCACCTGTGTCCTGGGGCCCAGGACAGCCCACAGAGGCTTGGTCATGTTGGGTTGGGTGGGCACATCCGGGGTCAATACCACCACCTTCTCAAGGGTCCAGAGGGCCCGTGCTCCCCAGCCCCTTTGAATCTCCCACAAGATTGGCTCATGGGAGGGCTGCACGAGAGTCTCCCTTGTCCCTGTCATTGTCCCTCCTGGAGGCACAGCACTTGACAATTTACAAAGCTCTTTTTCACCAGGCTCTTTTTTTCTTTTTCGAGACGTAGTTTCGCTCTTGTTGCCCAGGCTGGAGTGCAATGGCGCGATCTCAGCTCACCGCAACCTCCGCCTCCCAGGTTCAAACAATTCTCCCGCCTCAGCCTCCCGAGTAGCTGAGATTACAGGCATGCACCACCATGCCCGGCTAATTTTGTATTTTTAGTAGAGACAGGGTTTCTCCATGTTGGTCAGGCTGGGTCTTGAACTCCCGACCTCAGGTGATACGCCCGCCTCGGCCTCCCAAAGTGCTAAGATTACAGACATGAGCCACCACGCCCGGCCTTCACCCAGACTCTTATTTGAGCTGGGCATAATTGTCAGGCCTGTCTCACTGATGAGGAAATGGACATGGAAAGATGCGTACTGGATCGTGTAGAGCCCTAAAGCAGGGTCCCCCAGCCTTTGGCTCTGAACTCTGCAGGGGAGAGTCCACCTTGGGCCACTGCACAGTTGAGGGGAGCCCCACTCTGCAGGGGCTGGGTCTCTTCCATCTTGGTATTACCAGGTGCCTAGCATTCGGTCTGGCATAGTAATGATGTTATGGTACTCTGCTGCACAAACCCGGGAGTGATCTGTGCCCTGCGTGTCTACAGCAGGGTTCCGAGGAGGGCCTGGATGGCCCTCCCCATGGCAGGTGTTACTGCCTGGTAGAGGTTAAGAGCCTGGATCCTGATCCACCCTGGGTTTGATCCTGGTTCTGCCATTACCTGGCTGTGTGACCCTGGGCAAGTTGCTGACTTCCTCTGTGGGTCAGTCTCCTCATCTGTAAAATGGGGATGGTGATACTAATGCCCCTCCTCGGGCTCGAGGGAGTCTTCAGCAAGCTCAGTTGCTCAGTCAGGTGTTCACTGTGGCTGTCTTCTCATCATTAGGAGCCAACAGTAGCCTCCTGGGGGGTGGGAGAGGCAAGTTCCTGGTATCCATGGGGCCAGCTGCACACTGTCTGACGGAGCAGTTGTTGGGCTCAATTTCAGAGGGCCTCTGCAATTCAGGCCATCCCAGGGGCTGCAGGGGAGGGGGTCTCTATGGGCCCTAGGGCTCTGAGGCTGTGTCTCAGGGTTGAGGGGTGATGGATCCCGGGCTCTAGGGCCCTCCTCGTGGCTGTAGGCAGTCATGACCAGCAGAGGGTGCCCTTCCTGACCACCCGCTTTGGCCACTGGCAGAATCCGCCTGGCCCCCATACCACCACTCCTTCCTGGAGTGGGGAGCCACATGGAGCCAGGCCCAGCTTGGTGGGGACAAGGAGCAGCTTTCTGCTTCTGGAATGATGAGCTATCTGTTGCTTAGGGGTGTGAGTGGCACTGAGGACTTGCTGGGGACACGCTGAAGATGTGGCTGCCTTCTGGCCTGGGGATGGTGACATGCCCCAGCACTCAGCTTAGTTTGCCAACCCAGAGTCCGAGGCACAGGTTCCTGAGAGCTGAGCAGGGAGGATGCTGGGGGAGGTGAAGGGATGGAGGAGCTTCTGGACTGAGCCTGGGAGCCTGGCTCTGAGCAGCACCGCTCTCTGCCCTTCCGCAGGGGGTGGCTTCCACCACTGCTCCAGCGACCGTGGCGGGGGCTTCTGTGCCTATGCGGACATCACGCTCGCCATCAAGGTGTGTCTATGAGCAAGTGGGGTCTCGCCTCCAAGAGCCCTCCTGGAATCCTCCCCATAGCTCCAAATTAACTGTTCTCACCCTGAATTATAGACAAGGGGCCTATGCTGGAGCAGGGAGGGGGCTTGTTTGGGTTGCTCAGCCAGGCTGGAACTGAATCCAGATCTGACACTTGCTCCTCTTCCATGTTGCTTAGAAGGGTTGCCTGTGGTGGAAGGGAGTTATTCCAGCCTCCCACAGAGCCAGGGGACTAGAGAGGGTCAGGATCTGCTGTATAGCCACATATTAAGTTGTAGGAAGAAGGGCATGGCTGGCGAAGGGAGTAGGGAGTGGAAAGAATGATGGTGCTGATAGCACCTGGCACTTCTGCATGCTCCAACCCGCACTGTGCTCCAGGACTTACTCCCTGAATCCTCGCAGACAGACAGGGGCCCACAGAGGTGAGGGCATGCAAATAGCAGGGGCAGAATTGGCGCTGGCCTCTGGTCTGTGGGGCCCCGCAACTCCCCTGCCACTCTGTGCCTGGCCTTGTGCTGGGCATCAGGAACTGACTGACCTGTTCCTATGTGTGCCTGCTCTCATGGGGCACATAGACTGATGGGGGGAGGCAGGCCATTAGGAGAAGGGGGAAGCACAGGAGACCTTCCTGGGGAGGAGGGAATGAAGGCTTCCTGGAAGAGGGGGCATTTAGGACTTGGCCTTGTAGGATGAGGCAGAGGTTGGGGACTGAAGTCCCAGGGCTGTGGGGATTCTCTCCTTAACCCCTACACATTTCCTAGGGAATCTGGGAAAATCCAGGGCCTGAGTGACCCACTTACCTCCTGACCTATGACCCTTCAGGGCACAGGACATGCCCCCTCCTCCAGGGAGCCTTCCCTGACCACCTCCTGCATGCACACATGGAGCCCCACAGCTGGAGCTGCACAGCTCTCCCTGGCAAGTGACATATTTGCTGGGTGGCCTGATTACCCACAAGCATTAGGCCCCCCTCCCCGCCCCTCGCCAGCCAGCTGGGAGTTGCTGTAGGGCTGGGTCCTCTGGCCACCCCAGGTCCTCATGTCTACCCTCTCCTCCCTGGCAGTTTCTGTTTGAGCGTGTGGAGGGCATCTCCAGGGCTACCATCATTGATCTTGATGCCCATCAGGTGAGTGCCCTGCAGGGGCTGGACTCTTAGGGGACCTGCCACCCCCAGTTCCAGAATCTTCCCGGGGCAGGAGAGTCTCCCTCCTCATGTCCCCACGGCTCTCACGGCTTCTGTCTTCTGTCTCTCGGGCTACAAATGCAGGGTCTGTCTTTGTCGCTCTGTCCAGGACAGTGGGTCCTCCTCATTGCTCCCGAGGGTCCTCCCTCCCTCCTCCTGACTGCCCCCACATGAGGCTCTTCCTGAAGCCCACTCTGATGGGACTGCTCTCGTGTGCAGAGCTCTGCTGTGGGTCCCCATTGCTTACGAATAATTTGGGGCACTGCCCCCTGCCCAGAGCTGCTGAGCACTGGCCACCTGCCCCTCAGGCGGATGCCCACACACATGGCTTGGCTCGGGCACCTGGGGTCACCATTTAAGAACTCGGCGCCTAGGGAGGAAAGTGTCAAAGCAGAGGGTTACCTCCTCCTCAGGACCCCTAATGAGGCCAGTGCCTCTGGTCAGACAGGGAGGGGACCCAGTGGACTCCGGAAGGCACCCCCCTGCACCATTACTGCTGTGGCTTTGTGCTAGTTGGGGCCCTGCCTTGGGTTCTTGCGACCCCGAACTCCTGAGCCAGGTCACATGTGGACAGTCCTTTACAGTTTGCTTTTCACGTCCCTGATCCCAACCAGTCCCACCACAGACTTGAGAGGGTGGCAGAGCGGGATTTCTTCCTCTGGTAGGGAACCTAAGAGCGCTAGGCTTGCTCAAGCCCGTGCTAGAAGGTGTCGGGGCCTGGTTTTAAGGTTGAATCCCAGCTCTGCCCCTTAACAGTCATGAGACCTGCTGCCCCCGAGAGCAGGCCGTGCTGCCCTGGCAAATGGGGAGTTTCCTGAGGGGTGGGTGAGTGGCAGAGCCCCAGCCTTGCCTAGGGCACCTACCCGAGAGCGGCTACTGTGACCTCCCCACAGGGCAATGGGCATGAGCGAGACTTCATGGACGACAAGCGTGTGTACATCATGGATGTCTACAACCGCCACATCTACCCCGGGGACCGCTTTGCCAAGCGTAAGCTGCTGCCCCTACCCTCATCTCGGGTGTGTCCTTGTGGATGAGGCTCTCTCCTGAGTGTCTCCTGTCTGCTAGGCCCTGCAGAAGCCACTGCAGTCATTCATAGCATCCCTGTGAGGTGATCCTTTCCATTTTACAGATGAGGAAACCGAGACCTGGAGAAGTCACTCGACCCACCCAAGATCACATAACCCTTACAATAAACATGCATCTGTCTGGCAAAAAACAGGAAAGAATGAAAGAAAAAAAAGAAAAATAGGATAAATTTGAAAATACGAAATAAGAAATAAATTCACATAGGCTGGGCATGGTGGCTCACGCCTGTAATCCCAGCACTTTGGAAGGCCGAGGCAGGCGGATCACCTGAGGTCAGGAGTTTGAGACCAGCCTGACCAACATGGAGAAACCCCATCTCTACTAAAAATACAAAATTAGCTGGATGTGGTGGCGCACGCCTGTAATCCCAGCTACTTGGGAGGCTGAGACAGGAGAATTGCTTGAACCTGGGAGGCGGAGGTTTCGGTAAGCCGAGATCACGCCATTGCACTCCAGCTTGGGCAACAAGAGCGAAACTCCATCTCAAAAGAAAGAAAGAAAGAAAGAAATTCATGTATAATCGTTAAAATGAAAATGCATTAAACTCATCAATCAAAAGTCAGAGACTCTCAGATGAGATTTAAAAACAGGGCTGCCACCTTTGCAGGTAGGGGACATTTTTGCACCAGTCGTGATGAGTCTGGTGTGGATAAGTCAGCAGCTAGTATGGCCCAAGGAACCAATTTCTGAACAGAACCTCACATGTGCTGAGCCTGGGCTTAAGGGCAGGGCAGGGTGTCCATGTGTGTAGGCAAGATCCAGAGGAGGCAGTGAAATCTGACATTACCAACACAGATCTCCACACCCCCAGGGCAGTGTCTCAGCTTCAGTGCCCCTTCTCTCCTTTGAGTCCCCCTTTTTGCAGCTCTTGGTGCTCTTTTCACCTTAGTTTTGGGTGGAATGAGGCCAAGCAGTGCTGAATCTGACAGACCAGTTTCCAGTCTTGCCTGGTGTCCACAGTCTTGTCCTGAGCCTCAGTTTCCCTTCTCTATAAATTGAGGCCATCCATGTCTCTCTCCCAGAGGCCATCAGGCGGAAGGTGGAGCTGGAGTGGGGCACAGAGGATGATGAGTACCTGGATAAGGTGGAGAGGAACATCAAGAAATCCCTCCAGGAGCACCTGCCCGACGTGGTGGTATACAATGCAGGCACCGACATCCTCGAGGGGGACCGCCTTGGGGGGCTGTCTATCAGCCCAGCGGTACGTCCTGACCCTTGGGGCCACGGGAGGGTCTGCTCTATGGACTCAGCAGCAGCAGGAAAGGTGGGCGGCCTCATGTCAGGGAGGAGATGGGCTGAAGCAACAGCAGTTTGGAGCAGGGCTAGCCCTGCAGCAGGACTTCCTGACACCATGGGGGTCTGGCCTGCCTGAGTCACCCTCCTCTTCCCCTAACAGGGCATCGTGAAGCGGGATGAGCTGGTGTTCCGGATGGTCCGTGGCCGCCGGGTGCCCATCCTTATGGTGACCTCAGGCGGGTACCAGAAGCGCACAGCCCGCATCATTGCTGACTCCATACTTAATCTGTTTGGCCTGGGGCTCATTGGGCCTGAGTCACCCAGCGTCTCCGCACAGAACTCAGACACACCGCTGCTTCCCCCTGCAGTGCCCTGACCCTCGCTGCCCTGCCTGTCACGTGGCCCCGCCTATCCGCCCCTTAGTGCTTTTTGTTTTCTAACCTCATGGGGTGGTGGAGGCAGCCTTCAGTGAGCATGGAGGGGCAGGGCCATCCCTGGCTGGGGCCTGGAGCTGGCCCTTCCTCTACTTTTCCCTGCTGGAAGCCAGAAGGGCTTGAGGCTTCTATGGGTGGGGGCAGAAGGCAGAGCCTGTGTCCCAGGGGGACCCACACGAAGTCACCAGCCCATAGGTCCAGGGAGGCAGGCAGTTAACTGAGAATCGGAGAGGACAGGCTAGGTCCCAGGCACAGCGAGGGCCCTGGGCTTGGGGTGTTCTGGTTTTGAGAACGGCAGACCCAGGTCAGAGTGAGGAAGCTTCCACCTCCATCCTGACTAGGCCTGCATCCTGACTGGGCCTCCCTCCCTCCCCTTGGTCATGGGATTTGCTGCCCTCTTTGCCCCAGAGCTGAAGAGCTATAGGCGCTGGTGTGGATGGCCCAGGAGGTGCTGGAGCTAGGCCTCCAGGTGGGTCTGGTTCCCAGGCAGCAGGTGGGAACCCTGGGCCTGGATGTGAGGGGCGGTCAGGAAGGGGTACAGGTGGGTTCCCTCATCTGGAGTTCCCCCTCAATAAAGCAAGGTCTGGACCTGCCTTCCCAGGCCCTTCTGTGGGGGTGAAGGTGGGGAAGGCCTGTGGCGCCCAGATCACTGCCTTAGCAGTAGTCTTGCCTGTTCAGTGCAAGGGGCAGGTTTTGGGGGAGGAATTCTTAGCGCAAGGACGGGCCTCAGCCCTGTCGCCTCCAGGGGGCCGCTGACCCAGGTGGGGAGGGGGCAGAAGAAGGGTGGGGGACATGGGCAGGCCAGGCTCACAGTTGGAAATCAGGGATGCAGGGTGGTGCCCAAGCCAGGTCCTGCAGGAACCCAGGCCCAGGGAGGGACCCAGACACTGGTGAGGCGGGGCAGGGGTTCCTGGAGAGAGGGCAGCGAGGATCTCTATCCTGGCCTGGGGATTATGAACATAGGTAGCCGGGGCAGGGCCCTGGGTGGGACTGTGGCCTCCACTGGCCTCACCAAAGTGCCTGGGCCCCAATCCTTCTCCATGCCCAGGGCCCCCAGGTGGGCCAGACCTCTGGCCTGTTCCTCAGCCCTACTCATGGGGACATTCAGGGACCTCCAGGAAGTGGGCGGGGGAGCATCCACCCCTGCTAGCCAGCAGCTGTGGCCCTGATCAAATCAGGGGCTGGGGAGGGAAAGTGGGTCCATTGAGGTGGCCCTGCTCCATCAGCCCCCTACGGGACTTGTGTTCATTACAGTGAGGGGGTGCTCCCACTGTCTCCCGACCTCCCTAATGCTCCCTCTGCTGCAGGGAGAAGGGTTCCAAGATCACAAAATGTCAACAATGCTGGCCTCCTGGACCAGACCCCGAGGCTCTAACAATGCACTCTGAGATCCCTACCCTTGCCGTTGGTCTCTGTCGCTGACTCGAGGCACCTAACATCCATTCACACCCAACACAGGCCAGCGACTTCTGGGGCTCAGCCACAGACATGGTTTGTCACTGTTGAGCTTCTGTTCCTAGAGAATCCTAGAGGCTTGATTGGCCCAGGCTGCTGTGTGTGCTGGAGGCAAAGAATCCCTACCTCCTAGGGGTGAAAGGAAATGAAAATGGAAAGTTCTTGTAGCGCAAGGCCTGACATGGGTAGCTGCTCAATAAATGCTAGTGTGTTATTCCATTTCTGAGTCCTGTGGAGTTGGTAATGATTCCCATTTCACAGATGAGGAAACTGAGGCTTGGCAGGGGTGAGAAATTTGCCCCAGGCCACACCTCCCAGCAGATCTCAACAGTGGTAGAGCCAGGCTTGAATCCAGCTCTGCTAGATCCCAAAGTAAAAGTTCTCAGCTGCCTCACACTTGGCAGGGGGGTGGGGTGGGGGTGGGGGTTTACTCTGGACAGAGAAGGGTCTAGGATCCCAGGGTGATAAGGTCACTGGGCTGGGGTCTGGGACAGCCTGGGAATGGGTGGGCAGGCACAGCTGGGCTGTCATGGTGGCTCTGCTGCACAGTGGGAGGGGGCCCTGGCAGGGCAGTGGGTGGATGGGGTGTCTTCCAGGCCTGGGGTGCTTTTGGAGAGCTTATGGGGATGGGCTGCCCCGAGATGAGGCTGGGCTGGGGTGGGGTATCCAGGCAGGGGGAAAGGCAGAGCCTTGGCCGGGCAGAGTGACCAGAGCATCCCCAGTATCAGTGGCACAGCCTGGATGGGGGGCAGGGTGGCCCCTTGAGGTTCAGACAGGGTGTCAGGGAAAAGGACATGGGGTAGCAGGCAGGGGTCCCGATTGGCCCTGTGCTGGGTGGGAGGAGACTGATAAAGGCTGATGCTGACCAGGTGGTACTAAGGGCCAGGCCCTATCCAGACTCTAGCTGGGAATTGCATATGGAACTTCATGGCACTCTGAGGTGAGAACTGTTTCCATGCCTACTTCACAGATGTAGAAGCAGAGGCAGGAAAGGGGTTAGTTACTTGCTGAGCACCGCAGCCCCTAAGTGGAGGAGTGAGGACTGGAGCCCAGGCCCCAGCTCCAGAACCTGTGAGCTGTTTCTTCCTTAAAGATGCTCATGGAAGAGGTTGTCCTGGGAATAAGAGCCTCAGTACCTGGAAGGCACTCAGGACACTGGGTAGCTTTCTGCTGCTCCCAGTAACTGTCAGGGTGAGGGGGAGGAATGTCCTGTAGGTCAGGTGGAAGAATTGAGGCCAGATGAAGTGTTTGGACCTGTTTGCAGGATCTGTGCATTTTGCTGTGTGTAAATTACACCACAAGTTACATCAATCCCAGTGGAGCAGGTCAGCTTCATGAAGTGGCTGAGAGGTGGCATAGCAGCCCTGACGCCCCAGTGGCTGCTGGCAGCCCTGGA